>NC_042958.1:10648855-11248855 GCF_901001165.1 Salmo trutta | reverse complement strand
TTTACCGCATAACACGGTGCCTGACCAGTACTACGCTGCCTCCTGTAAGCACGGGAAGTTGGCCCAGAATTCCATCCTGGCTCTGCCACACTTCCCGTGTTCCCCCCCCCAAAAAATGTTTTGGGGCTGCCTCTCGTGCCTGTTGCGCTCCCTTGCCTCATACCACCGCCTCTCAGCTTTTGCTGCCTCCAGCTCCTCTTTCGGGCGGCGATATTCCCCAGCTTGACTCCATGGTCCCTTTCCGTCCAGTAATTCCTCCTACGTCCAGGAATCCTGAACCCTCTGCTCCTTCCTCTCACGCTGCTTGGTCCGTTTATGGTGGGTGAATCTGTAACGGCCGTCGTCAAAATGAGACCAAGGTGCAGCGGAGGATGTGTTCATCTTGAAATATTTTAATGGACCAAATGAACACTTACAAAATAAACCAAAAACGACCAGCAACAGTTCTGTCAGGTTACAAAACTAAACAGAAAACATTCAACCACCAAAACCCAAAGGAAAAACAGGCTGCCTAAGTATGACTCCCAATCAGCAACAACGATGTACTGATTGGGAGCCATACCCGGCCCGAAACAAAGCAATCCCAAACATAGAAAAACAGACATAGAATGCCCACCCATGTCACACCCTGGCCTAACCAAAAATAGAGAACAAAAAACCCTCTCTATGGCCAGGGTGTTACACTTGATGATCATCCAGGTGCTTCCAGGTGCTTTTTGACAATCTTGAGTCAACTTTCTGGATGAGATGGGTCTCTTTATGTCTGCAAAAACCAAACAATGTATTCCACAGTAAGAACCTCATACCAACGGTCAATCATGGTGGTGGTAGTGTGATGGTTTAGGGATGTGTTGCTGCCTCAGGACCTGGACGACTTGCCTTAATAGAAGGAACCATTAATTCTGCTCTGTATCCGATAAATCTACAGGAGAATGTCAGGCCATCCATCTGTGAGCTGATGCTGAAGAACAGCTGGGTCATGCAGCAAGACAATGATCAAAAACATACAATCAAGTCTACATTAATTTTTTATTAAAACATTTTTTTATTGAAGTTTTGTAATGGCCTAGTCAAAGTCCAGACTTAATCCTAATTGAGATGTTGTGGCAGGACTTGAAATGAGTAAATCATGCTTTAAAACCCACAAATGTCGCTAAATTAAAGCAGTTCTGCATGCAAGAGTGGGCCAAAATTCCTCCACAGCGATGTGAGAGACTGAGCAACAACTACAGGAAGCGTTTGATTGCAGTCATTGCAGCTAAATGTGGCACAACCAGTTATTGAGTGTAAGGGGGCAATTACTTTTTCACACAGGGGGATTGGGTGTTGCATAACTTTGTTAATTAATTAAATAAAATAAGTATCATTTTTTTTGGTTATTTGTAAACTCAGGTCCCCTTTATCTAATATTAGGTTTGGGTTGAAGATCTGATAACATTCAGTATCAAAAATATGCAAAAATAGAGAAAGGAGGCAAATCATTTTTCCTTCTAGGATTTATTGTTATCCTAAAAATCCTTAGTCCTTGCCGATGACAAGCATACCCATTACATGTTGCAGCCACAACCATGCTTGAAAATATGGAGAGTGGTACTCAGTGATGTGTTGGATTTGCCCCAAACATAGCACTTTGTATTTAAGACATTAAGTTAATTTCTTTGCCACATATTTTGCAGTTTTACTTTAGTGCCTTATTTCAAACAGGATGCATGCTTTGGAATATTTGTATTCTGTACAGGCTTCCTTCTTTTCTTTCATTCAGGTTAGTATTGTGGAATAACTATAATGTTGTTTATCCATCCTCAGTTTTCTCCTTTAAAAGCCATTCAACTCTGTAACTGTCTTAAAGTGACCATTGGCCTAATGGTGAAATTCCTGTGCGATTTCCTTCCTCTCCAGCAACTGAGTTAGGAACGACGCCTTGATCTTTGTAGTGACTGGGTGTATTGATACACTATCCATAGTGTAATTAATAACTGCACCATGCTCAAAGGGATTAAAAAAAAAAAACCTATCTACCAAAAGGATTAAAAATTAAAAATATAAAAAATATAAATATAGGACAAAACACACATCACGACAAGAGAGACAACACTACATAAAGAGAGACCTAAGACAACAACATAGCAAGGCAGAAACACATGACAACACAGCATGGTAGCAACACAACATAACAACAACATGGTAGTAACACAACATGGTAGCAGCACAAAACATGGTACAAACATTATTGGGCACAGACAACAGCACAAAGGGCAAGAAGGTTTAGACAACAACACTTTACACAAAGCAGCCACAACTGTCAGTAAGAGTGTCCATGACTGAGTCTTTGAATGAAGAGATTGAGATAAAACTGTCCAGTTAGAGGCTCAGAAATCAAAGAAGGGCACCTATTGGTAGGCCGTCATTGTGAATAAGAATTTGTTCTTAACTGACTTGCCGAGTTGAATAAAGGTTCAATAAAATAAAATAAAAATGGATATCTTTACCAAATCTTTTCTAACTGGTATTGTTCCTAAATATTTGAAAATTGTCAAAGGTATCCCCCTCTGTTTGATAATTGGACCTTTGTTATTCCTAATCTATATCAATGACCTTGCTGCTATATCTACCATGCCATACTAATCTATATCAATGACCTGCTGTGTCTTCTACCATACTGATCTATATCAATGGCCTTACTGCTGTGTCTTCTACCATACTAATCTATATCAATGACCTGCTGTGTCTTCTACCATACTAATCTATATCAATGACCTGCTGTATCTTCTACCATACTAATCTATATCAATGACCTTACTGCTGTGTCTTCTACTTCTCATTCTCTTTGCTGAGGATACCAATTTGATTTTATCACAATGATTTTGATTCACTAATTAATTAAGCTAACTCATGTATGGCCACATTTTCTGAATGATTCCAGATAAAAAAAAATTGCTTTAAATGTGAAAAATCCAACTTTGTTGTATTCGCTAGTAAAATTAAGAAGTATTGTAAAAAAAAAAAGAGCCAGAATCTAAATTGGTGGGAATGAAATGGAACAAGTCACATCCACTAGATTCCTCAGAGTTCTAATTGATGAAAAGTGATCCTGGAAAGATCATATTCAATTTGTCTGCAGCAAAGTGATGAAATCTGTAGGTATCATCAGAAAGATTAGTGGTTTGGTTCATCAGGCTTACTTCCTAACTCTATACTACAGCTTCATTTACCCATATCTCATTTCCTGTAATATTGTCTGGGCCAGTACATATGCCTCATACCCACATACATTACTCATCCTACAAAATACATTTGCTAAACTAGCCACCTCCTCTAACTACCTGGCTCCATCTGCACCTTTGTTTAGTAAACTCGATATCTTGTCTATTTACAACATTAATGTACACCAGTTATTAACTTTCATCTAGAAATACTCATACCTCCCAGACAGTTTACCTTTCAATGGATTCTTCCAGGTTCATTCTGAAATTATCTATATAACACGAGACACTGCAATAACCTTCACCCTCCCTACTGCCGCACCTCACATAGTCAATTCTATCAGATACAGAGGTACCACACTCTGGAATTCTTATCTTCACATTGCCAAACCTCATCATCCCTCAATAACTTCTAGCGAAGACTGGGGGTCAGCCTGATAAACCAAACTACCCAATAATCCCCTCCATGTAGCCAAACTCTCACACTCGCACACACACACATAATCAAACATGGTGTTTCTTGTATACTGACTATATTATGTACAATTATAATTCATATGCTTTGTTTAACTGATTGAACAAGCTTTTTTGTTGTTGTACTTTGTTGTATATTTATGGTGTGGTTTTATATCAGCCCTTTTTGGCTTCCAACCTCACCTGTACACCATTTTTACCAGTTTTTTATCTGTACTGTTTGGTCTCACTGATTTTCTTTGGTGCAAATAAATAAAACCTAAAAAACCTCATCTTTGTGGCATTGGAAAACCTCCATGGGCTTTGTAGTTGAATCTGTGTTTGAAATTCACTGCTTGACTGAGGGACATTACAGATAATTGTATATGTGGGGTACGGAGATGAGGTAGTCATTTAAAAATCATGTTAAACACTATTATTGCACACAGAGGGAGTCCATGCAACTTATTATGTGACTTGTTAATTCACAGTAAACGTGTTGAATACTTATTGACTCAAGACATATCAGCTTTCTAAATTTCTAACCATTTCTAAAAACATTATTCCACTTTGATATTATGGGGTATTGTGTGTAGGCCAGTGACCCAACATTTCAAATGAATCAATTTTAAATTCAGGCTGTAACACCATTTTTTTGTTTTTAAGTCAAGGTGGTGTAAATACTTTCCGAAGGCACTGTACCTATTTACGAATGCTGTTCATTGACTACAGCTCAGTCTTCAACACCATAGTGCCTGCCAAGCTCATCAGTAAGCTCGGCCCTGGGTCTGATCCCCTCCCTGTGTAACTGGGTCCTTGACTTTCTCACGGGCCGACAGCACCTCTTCAACCTCAAGAGGCTAAAATAAATGATCTTGGCCCCTAAGACCCTCACGAACGTCTACAGATGCACCACTGAGAGAATCCTGTCATGCTATATCACCGCCTGGTATGGGAATTGCACCGTACGTAACCGCAGGGCTCTCCAGAGGGTGGTGCGGTCAGCCCAACCCATTACCGGGGGCACACTGCCTGCCCTCCAGGACATCTACAGTAACCGGGGACACAGGAAAGCCAAGAAGATCGTCGCCCTGTTCACCCCGCCCAGTACCCTGCCCTGAGCCTTAGTCACTGTTCTAGCCGGCTACCACCGGGTACTCTAACCTGCACCTTAGAGACTGCTGCCCTATGTACAATACATAGTCATTGAACACTGGTCACTTTAATAGTATTTACATGATGTTTTCGCCACTTTATATGTATATACTGTATTCTAGTCATGGCTCATCCTTTATAACTACTGCTGTACACACCTTTCTATTCATATACTGTTCATAATGTCTATACACACCATTATATGTATATATAAACCGGATAATTTGGATACTGGATGCTGATTGGCTAAAACAGCATTTAGCCGTGTGTATGTGAGACGGTATACCAAGACTATGACGTTTAGCCTTTTCACCTTGACATCATTGCGCCTTTTCACCTCTATAAAATGGCTACATTAACAATAGTTGGGCATGCCAATGTAGAAAATAAGCGTTTAGATGAACTTCAGAGAAACCGAAAAGAAAAGAACATTGTGAAACAGATAAAGTGGGCACTTGCCTGCTTCACTGACTGGTGTGAAGAAAAAGGGATACATTGTGAGTTTGGGAATACACCAAAAACGGAGCTGAACATCATTCCATGGGACTTTTATGGTTCAGTGAGAAACATGAATGGCGAATAAAATGGGATTAGCAGCTACACTGGACTCAGAGCTGGTTTGAACCGACATATCAACGACCCCCCTCTAAATTTGTCATGGAGTATACAGAAAACAACCGAATTCCCAACGAGCAACAATGGGTCTGTTGGCGTAATTAAAAAGTTGAAGAAAGAGGGGAGTGACAAAGCTGCCCACCAGTGAACGGCTTCAATATGGTATATAACTGTTAGTTAGCTAGCTAAATCATTCTAATGTAACCTGACAATATAACACGTAGCTATGTAGGCCTAACTATTAGCTAACATTATTTTGTCTTATATGTTTCTGGTACACAAAAGAGCCGATGGGAGTGAACACCCTCAAAACAATGCTGACAAGATCGGCAAAAATAGCTGTCCCGTCGCAGATTTACACAAACCACTGCCCCCGAACCACCATGATGCAGAAATTGTCTGATTCTTCACTAGAGGCATGAGACATACTGTCTGTCATAGGACACAGATTTGAAACGTCTCTTCAAAGTCACTGGAGGCCAATTCTGGAAGGGAGGAAGCGGTGGAGCACTATTCTCTCTGACAACACAGCAGCATCTCCCCCAGCTAAAAAGAACAACATCCATTTCCTGCAGCGTGGAGCCAACAAACAACATGGGCAAGCCAACAACAAATGATAACATGGGACCATTTTTGGATTCGTACACAATAAATGGTAACATTCAGATCAACATGAATAAATAATTGGCATGTGTTAGTCACTCTAGAAGAGGTGCTAATGCTCGTTTGTTGCATACATTTAATGCAAGCTTACTAGCTAACCTGTGGTTGTTGCATAGCAACGAGACTTTTGTCCGGACTACTTTTTCTGGCGGAATGTATTTATTATGAATCTATTTATTAAAGCAACATTTTGAATTTAGATGTGTAGTTCCTTGCCATACTGTGTTGGCAACCGGTTTATAAAAGCTAAGGGCTGTATCCAGGCACTCTGCGTTGCATGTAGCATAAGAACAACCCTTAGCTGGGGTATATTGGCCATATACCACACCCCCTCGGGCCTTATTGCTTAAATATATTTATATTCCGGTCTCTGACATTATATAAAAAAATATGGATTACAGTATGTGTGTTGTTTTTATTTGTATTGCTAGGTATTGCCGCAAAGTTGGAGCTAGAAACAAGCATTTCACTGCACCTGCGATAACATCTGCAAATCCCTTCCTTTCTCCTGTCTCACATTTAATTTGGTGGTTGCACAGGCACCTGCTCAGTGGGCATCGTTCTGGCTTTTTTGTGCTGAGGCTCAGAATTAGAAGAATAGTCATCAGAGATGTCATGATTCATTTCTTCCCCACCGTCTGAGTCGTTTTCACATTTTGCAGCGTTAACGCAGTATGGGCATCCATTTGTCTTGGTCTTGTTGCCAATGTAAGATATGCACATTCTGTGTACTCCCAGTAGGTCAGAGTAGACTGATAAAACTGCTTGGATTCGGTGGATTGATAGGGTTCATACCATTTTCTGATTATAATTAGAATATACCAATACAATAGAATGGCCCACCCTGTTCTTCATTTACAATTGGTGATTACATAATTATGCATCGTTCGCTTCCCTTCACTCATCAACTCACCCATTCTCCCCCATCATACTTTACTTAACTCATTTAATCTGTTGTTATACGTGTGAAATTAGTTTCGGTATAGTTTAGGTTAAGTTTCCAGGCAATTATTTGGATGATTATCAACTGGCCACGGCACCTTCCACTGTCGGGAGAAGGAGGGACAACGGGGAAAACCATTCAGAAAATGACATGCCCTTCTAAACGTGGTTATATCCAGTTCTGTTTGTGATATTAAGATTCTAACAATGTCAGTGTGTTATATAGACTTATTTAGGAAAAGTCGGTGGGTAGCATACATTTTTTTAAAATTAATGAGCAGTCAAAAGGAATGCTTTAGCAGTTCTAGTGTTAAGAAGTAAAACACAAAATACATTTGTCATTATACTTCTTTAAAGTCAGAATTAAACAAATTGTTTCTACAGTAAGTTACAGTTGAAGTCGGAAGGTTACATACACCTTAGCCAAATACATTTAAACTCAGTTTTTCACAATTTCTGACATTTAATCCTAGTAAAAATGTCCTGTCTTAGGTCAGTTATCACCACTTTATTTTAAGAATATGAAATGTCAGAATAATAGTAGAGAGAATGATTTATTTCAGCTTTAATTTCTTTCATCACATTCCCAGTGGGTCAGAAGTTCACATACACTCAATTCGTATTTGGTAGCATTGCTTTTAAATTGTTTAACTTGGGTCAAATGTTCTGGGTAGCCTTCCACAAGCTTCCCATAATAAGTTGGGTGAATTTTGGCCCATTCCTCCTGACAGAGCTGGTGTAACAAAGTCAGGTTTGTAGGCCTCCTTGCTCGCACACGATTTTTCAGTTCTGCCCACATATTTTCTATAGGATTGAGGTCAGGGCTTTGTGATGGCCACTCCAATACTTTGACATTGTTGTCCTTAAGCCATTTTGCCACAACTTTGGAAGTATGCTTGGGGTCATTGTCCATTTGGAAGACCCATTTGCGACCAAGCTTTAACTTCCTGACTGATGTCTTGAGATGTTGCTTCAATATATCCACATAATTTTCCTTTTTATGATGCCTTCTATTTTGTGAAGTGCACCAATCCCTCCTGCAGCAAAGCACCCCCACAACATGATGCTGCCACCCCCGTGCTTCGCGGTTGGGATGGGGTTCTTCGGCTTGCAAGCCTCCCCCTTTTTCCTCCAAACATAATGATGGTCATTATGGCCAAACAGTTCTATTTTTGTTTCATCAGACCAGAGGACATTTCTCCAAAAAGTACGATCTTTGTCCCCATGTACAGTTGAAAACCGTAGTCTGTCTTTTTTAAGGCGGTTTTGGAGCAGTGGCTTCTTCCTTGCTGAGCGACCTTTCAGGTTATGTCGATATAGGACTTGTTTTACTGTGGATATAGATAATTTTGTACCTGTTTCCTCCAGCATCTTCACAAGGTCCTTTGCTGTTATTCTGGGATTGATTTGCACTTTTCGCACCGAAATACGTTCATCTCTAGGAGACAGAATGCGTGTCCTTCCTGTACGGTATGACGGCTGCGAGGTCCCATGGTGTTTATACTTGTGTACTATTGTTTGTACAGATGAACGTGGTACCTTCAGGTGTTTGGAAATTGCTCCCAAGGATGAACCAGACTTGTGGAGGTCTTGGTTGATTTCTTTTGATTTTCCCATGATGTCAAGCAAAGAGGCACTGAGTTTGAAGGTAGGCATTGAAATACATCCACAGGTACACCTCCAATTGACTCAAATGATGTCAATTAGCCTATCAGAAGCTTCTAAAGCCATGACATAATTTTCTGGAATTTTCCAAGCTGTTTAAAGGCACAGTCAACTTGGTGTATTTAAACTTCTGACCCACTGAAATTGTGATACAGTGAAATAATCTATCTGTAAACAATTGTTGGAAAAATGATTTGTGTCATGCACAAAGTAGATGTCTTAACCGACTTGCCAAAACTATAGTTTGTTAACAAGAATCTTGTGGAGTGGTTGGAAAACTAATTTTAATGACTCCAACCTAAGTGTATGTAAACTTCCGACTTCAACTGTATGTACAAAATCTACATCTTGAAGAAATATGAATCTGAAAGAAATGTTAAAAACCTGCATAGGTTGAATATTCTGTCCTCCTGCCAAGTTTAAAGTGTGTTCAACAATTTCCCTTTATATACACACTTCACAGCTAAGTTGAGCTACATTTTGTTTCTGAACCATATCTCCAAAAAGCACATTTAGTTGATCAATGCGAAACCAGACATGCATAATAATTATGATCAAGGAAGGAACATTGACCACAAATTTTACTTACCCAAGCTCATACTCATATTCAGACAGAGATAAATTACCAATTTATATAGAGAAACTTTGCTTAGAGCCAGCTGGTATAATGCATTATGAGGCTGTCTAACATACTATAATTTAAGACGTATGTCTTTATAAAGATCCTGGGATTTTAAGTCAGTTGTAAAATCGGCAGATAGGAAAGACTTCAGAGAACGTCCTGGCCTGTATTACTAACTAACAAAACTAAAAGCCCATAACATAGAACATAAAGGATCATTTATTGAGGATAAAGAATGATGAAGCCATTAATTGAAAGCTAAAGTTAAATTATCAGTGAAATGGTTTATGTTCTCAAGACAAATTAGGGTTAGTTAAATAACCCATGTTTATTGCCATAGTAGTATCGTTAGTAAGGTTGTTATGTAGTACTTACCACTCAATTGTGTATAGAAATCAAACAAGGCAATAAGTAATACATGTTATAAGTCATCTTTTAACACCCAAAGCTCTCACTAGCAAACTTGTGTATGCCCCGTCACTACAAAAACTATTTGGTAGATTGTCGAGAACCTGATTTGCAAATGTACGAATATGAGCAAAATCATTTGCATAACTTTCCAGGCTCATATATACTTCTACAACAAGGCTAATAAATATTGAACAAAAATATAAATGCAACATGTAAAGTGTTGGTCCCATGTTTCATGTTTCATGAGCTAAAATAATAAGATCCCAGAAATGTTCCATTCGTGAACGTGATCATTACACAGGTGCACCTTGTGCTGGGGACAATAAAAAGCCACTCTAAAATGTGCAGTTTTGTCACACAACACAAAGTCACAGATGTTTTGAGGGAACATGCAATTGGTGAGCTGACTGCAGGAATGTCCACCAGTGCTGTTGCCAGAGAATTAAATGTTAATTTCTCTACCATAAGCCACCTCCAACGTAATTTTTGAGAATTTGGCAGTACGTGCAATTTGCTTCACAACTGTAGACCACGTGTAACCACTCCAGCCCAGGATCTCTACATCTGGCTTCTTCACCTGCGGGATCATCTGAAACCAGCCACCCAGACAGCTGATGAAACTGTGGGTTTGCACAACCAAAGAATTTCTGCATAAACTGTCAGAAACCGTCTCAGGGAAGTTAATCTGCATGCTAGTCGTCCTAAACGGGGTCTTGACCTGACTGCAGTTTGGCATCGTAACCGACTTCAGTGGGCAAATGCTCACCTTCGATGGCCACTGGCACGCTGGAGAAGTGTGCTCTTTTTGGATGAATTCCGGTTTCAACTGTACCGGGCAGATGGCAGACAGCGTGTATGGGCAACGTGTGGGCGAGCGGTTTGATGATGTCAACGCTGTGAACAGAGTACCCCATGGTGGCGGTGTGGCAGGTATAAGCTACGGACAACGAACACAACTGCATTTTATCAATGGCAGTTTGAATGCACAGAGATTCCGTGATGAGGTCCTGGGGCCCATTGTCATGCCATTCATCCACTGCCATCACCACATGTTTCAGCATGATAATGCACAGCCCCATGTTGCAAGGATCTGTACACAATTCCTGGTAGCTGAAAATGTCTCAGTTCTTCCATGGCCTGCATACTCACCAGACATGTCACCACCTATTGAGCATGTGTGGGATGCTCTGGATCAATGTGTACGACAGCCTTCCAGTTCCTGCCAATTTCCAGCAACTTCGCACGCCATTGAAGAGGAGTGGGAAAACATTCTACAGGCCACAATCAACAGCCTGATCAACTCTATGTGAAGGAGATGTGTCGCGCTGCATGAGGCTAATGGTGGTCCATGCCCCTAATTCTTTTTAAGGTATATGTAACCAAGAGATGCATATCTGTATTCCCAGTCATGTGAAATCCATAGATTAGAGCCTAACAGCTTCTACCCCCAAGCCATAAGACTTCGGAACGGCTAATCAAATGGCTACCCAGACTATTTGCATTGTCCCCTCCCCTCTTTTACACTGCTGCTACTCTCTGTTAATTATTTATGCAAAGTCACTTTAACTCTACCTACATGTATAGTACATATTACCTCAATTACCTTTACTTACCTGTGCCCCCGCACATTGACTCTGTTCCGGTACCCCCTGTGTATAGCCTCCACATTGACTCTGTACTGGTACCCCCTGTATATAGCCTCCACACTGACTCTGTATCGGTAGCCCCTGTATATAGCCTCCACATTGACGCTGTTCCGGTACCCCCTGTATATAGCCTCAACATTGACTCTGTACCGGTACCCCCTGTATATAGCCTCCACATTGACTCTGTACCGGTACCCCCTGTATATAGCCTCCACATTGACTCTGTACCGGTACCCCCTGTATATAGCCTCCACATTGACTCTGTACCGGTACCCCCTGTATATAGCCTCCACATTGACTCTGTACCGGTACCCCCTGTATATAGCCTCCACATTGACTCTGTACCGGTACCCACTGTGTATAGCCTCCACATTGACTCTGTACCGGTACCCCCTGTGTATAGCCTCCACATTGACTCTGTACCGGTACCCCCTGTGTATAGCCTCCACATTGACTCTGTACCGGTACCCCCTGTATATAGCCTCCACATTGACTCTGTACCGGTACCCCCTGTATGTAGCCTCCACATTGACTCTGTTTCGGTACCCCCTGTATATAGCCTCCACATTGCCTCTGTACCGGTACCCCCTGTATATAGCCTCCACATTGACTCTGTACCGGTACCCCCTGTGTATAGCCTCCACATTGACTCTGTACCGTAACACCCTGTATATAGCCTCCACATTGACTCTGTACTGGTACCCCCTGTGTATAGCCTCCACATTGACTCTATACCGTAACACCCTGTATATATCCTCCACATTGACTCTGTACCGGTACCCCCTGTATATAACCTCCACATTGACTCTGTATCGGTACCCCCCTGTATATAGCCTCCACATTGACTCTGTATCGGTACCCCCTGTATATAGCCTCCACATTGACTCTGTACCGTAACACCTTGCATATAGCCTCCACATTGACTCTGTACCGGTACCCCCTGTGTATAGCCTCCACATTGACTCTGTACCGTAACACCTTGTATATAGCCTCCACATTGACTCTGTACCGGTACCCCCTGTTTATAGCCTCGCTACTGTTATTTTACTGCTGCTCTTTCATTACTTGTTTTTCATTTAGATACATTTTTTTACTTAACACGTATTTTTCTTAAAACTGCATTGTTGGTTAAGGGCTTGTAAGTAAGCATTTCACTGTAAGGTCTTCTTCACCTGTTGTATTCGGTGCATTCGACAAATACAATTTGATTTGAGTTAATGAATTTACTTCAATTTACTGATTTCCATATATGAACTGTAATGCAGTAAAATCTTTGAAATTGTTGCATGTAGCGTTTATTTTAATTCAGTGTATTTGTTATACCGGGGCGGCAGGTAGTCTAGTGGTTAGAGCGTTGGACTAGTAACCTAAAGGTTGCAAGATCGAATCCCTGAGTTGACTAGGTTCAAATCTGTCGTTCTGTCCCTGAACAAGGCAGTTAACCCACTGTTCCTAGACCGTCATTGAAAATAAGAATTTGCTCTTAACAGACTTGCCTAGTTAAATAAAGGTTAAAAAAAATATATACTACAGGTTTTATTGAAGGGGTCTATGTTGTCAAGATGAAGAATATATATGATTGTAAATATTATAAACTGTCTATCGAAATTCATTAAAATAATTAATTGAACATCATGCAATCTGGTTACACTCAAAATAAATACATTTTCAAGGGCAGCATACTGCAAGTTTCAACAATTGAAAAATATATATATAAAAGACAGGTTGAATACAAGACATTTACTATTCTATTATTAAATTGATGATAGCTAATTATTAATTAACCATTCTATAATATGCATTTTTTAAATTAAAATTACCACACAATATGATTACAATTCATTAACTCACAAGGTATAAATGCAAATGCAGAACACAAATTAAGTTAGCTCATCTTAAACAATTACAATTCATTCTGTTTATTCAGGATAATCAATGTAGTATTAACCTTTATATTAACATTATTACTAGGTCCTTTGTAATGCACCTAGTAATTAATGGAGCTACATGCACAATTATCAATAGATTGTTGTTGTTTTTAACACAAGGACATCCACACATGGCTTACAAATGCCTAAAATAACTTAGCACTACTTTCATACTTTATCATAATCTAAAAAACATATTATTAAATATTTATGTTTATCTCGTATAATTGCATTACGTTACTATTGGAGATATATAATTTACATTTAGCACTATTTACATGTAGAAATGCTACATGCAGCTTCTTTAAGGGAGATTTCTTCAGTGACCCCTGACACAAGCCAGTTTCCCAGCCCTGTGGAGGTAGAGGAGGGGATGCACATACCCAGAGACAATATTGATGGAGGAACAAATGGAGAATGCCAAATCAAGCTTACTGGCTTCTAAGTAATTCTGAAGTGGAATAGCTACTATCATAGTAAAATAATTGATCTGCATCGCTAACATGATAATTAAAATTATCCTAAAGGCCCTCATCTTCATGTTGTTTGTCCCTTCTCTCTCCCTGTCCCTTTCCCCCGGCCCAGGGCGTTTCAGTACCCTGAGAACAGCCAGGCCGCAGAAGAGCTTCACAGAAAACACAATCAAGGAAAAACCCAAAGTGAAGTAATTGATTACAATTGGGGATTTAGCAAGCATATACATAAAGCAGGACCCAAGCACCATCAGCCAGACCAGCCCGGAACAACCCACCCTGTATCTCAGGGGTTTGTACTTCAGGAAGATTAGGGGGTGGACCACCGCCAAGTAACGCTCAACACAGACACAACACTGGAAAAGAGGACGACCAGTGTTGATTAATCCTAGACAGAAATTACTAACGCTCCCTACAGCACCATTCATTTGTAAGTAGTTGGAGATTAAAGTCAACAGGCAGGACAGGCAGAAGAGGATCTCAGACACGGTGAGGTTGAGAGCGAAGAAATCTGAAGCCACCAACCCTCCTGCTCCGGTCACTATCAGCCACAGGACGTAGACATTGGTGGGGAGACCCAGGAGAAGGTTGAAGGCGTAGGTAGCAGTGCATATGATATTAATGGATGGATTGAGAGCATATTTGGTGAAGGAGGGGAGAGTAGTGTTGCTGTCTATGGAGGTGTTCATCTTTTTTCAAGAAGTAGTATATGCCCATCCAGTGACTTGCAGGTGCTGGGTACAAAAAAGTAAGTTGTAAAATACATTTATTTCAGGTGTTTATCTCTTCACAGTGTTGAGAATGAGATATGTGAATATTAAGGACAAACTTCCTGTTGGAGTGATATTTTTTCAATTCATCAACAGGTTTTTCTTATTTGATTTACAGCCACACATTACAAATTGACCTTATTCTTAAGCTTGTGTTAGATAATTGAATAACCCTTCTAATATTGTTATTAAGGTAGTTATTAGGGCTGGGTATTGACAGGTAATGATGTGTGGCATATTACCAGAGCCATGTATTTATACATGGCTCTGCATATTGCCATTCTATATGCATCACAATTCTATATGTATTGTGATTCGATTCTGAAATAGGTTGGAACTGAGGGATGTTGTATATGAAGTACTATGGTCTTTTAAATCTTGTCAGGAAGAAAACTTTTCTTGTGTACAACTCCTCAAAGTCAACTATTATCTGTTGATATATGTCATTTAATGTATTTAACCAAATATGAAATTACATGATTTGCAACAAAAATAAGAGTTGGTGCTTCCATGTAAAATCCAGTTAAATAGCAGACTGTAAAATAAAAAAAGCCAAAGCCAATGTAACACAACGGCATGCTAACCATTAGCAATGTCTAGTCTCTACAACAATCCAAACGTTTAAACGTTTAAAATTATGAAATGTAGAGATTTCTAACCTGGATTATCGGAGCGGTCTTTTCTTCTGTAAGGTTGTAGTGGTAGTGTCTGAAGTTGAATTTTGACATTCTAAACTCTCACCAGCACACCTGTGTATGTCCCTTCACTATAAAAACAAGTTTGTTAATTGTCCAGAAACTGATTTGCAAATGTAAGAACATGAGCAAAAACCATTTGCATGCTGACAAACTTCTATAACAAGGTTCACATATACAACAATAATGCAACACAAGGTTCAGTAGAAGGTTTAATTGAAGAGGTCATATCCAGAGGTTACAGTCAAACACGTTGCAAAACAAACATCTGAAAATATGTGTAGCTCTTTGCAATTTCTTGAATTGAAAAACAAATGGTAAAATACATTAGTATGAATGAACATGGTAGATATGGGACATAAAATAATGAACATGGTAGATATGGGACATAAAATAAGGACATTTACTACATTTACAAGGCACTAACAGGTTGAACATGTTTGCCTTTTTGTCTTAGAGACCTCCGATACAAGGCAGCTTACCAACCCTGTGGAGGTAAAGGAGGGTCTGGACAAACATGCATGCAGAAACAAATGGAGATAACTGAATGCAAAACTATGTACTGTAGTTAATGTAACTATTTAAAAGTAGCATCACTATCAATGGGAGTTGAGTTTACACTTGGATAATTCAAAGTATCTGTCCTCATTTTGTCCCCTCCCTCTCCCCTTCCCCCAGCCCAGGATGTTTCAATGCTAGAAAATGTATAGACCGCATAATGACGTCAGCAAAAAAAGATCAGGGCCTGGTCAGTTACAAAGCAGAGAACAGCCGGACAACACAACAGAACAGTCCAACCTGTATCTCAGAGGTTTGTACTTCAGGAAGGTTACATGGTGGACCACCGCTAGGTAGCGCTCCACACAGATACAGCACTGGAACAGGAAAAATATAAAGCTTTTGAGAGTCCGGTTGTATGTAAAGGCTGATTATAATATGAAGCTTTTGAGATAATGTCCAGTTGTATGTAAAGGTTAATTATAATATGAAGCTTTTGAGATAATGTCCGGTTGTATGTAAAGGTTAATTATAATATGAAGCTTTTGAGATAATGTCCGGTTGTATGTAAAGGTTGATTATAATATGAAGCTTTTGAGATAATGTCCGGTTGTATGTAAAGGTTGATTATAATATGAAGCTTTTGAGATAATGTCCGGTTGTATGTAAAGGTTGATTATAATATGAAGCTTTTGACATAATGTCCGGTTGTATGTAAAGGCTGATTATGTTGAAGACAGTAAACATTCAGAACAGGATCTCGGACACCGCCATGTTGAATATGAACTCTGAGGTCATCATTACTTTCTCTCCTGTCACTGTCAACGACAGGACGTAGACATTGGTGGGGAGACCCAGGATGAGGTTGGTGCTTTAGGCAGCAATTTACAGTTTGGACACACTTACTCATTCCAAGGTTTTTCTTTATTTTTACTATTTTCTACAAATAGTAAAAAGCTGTCATCAAGGCAAAGGGTGGCTACTTTGAAGAATCTCACATCTAAAATATATTTTGATTTGTTTATCACTTTTTTGGTTTCTAAATGATTCCATGGGTGTTATTTCATAGTCTTGATGTCTCCACTATTATTCTACAATGTAGAAAATAGTAAAAATAAAGAAAAACCCTTGAATGGGTAGGTGTGTCCAAACTTTTGACTGGTACTGTGATGGATAAAGGGTGTGTTTGTTTGGAAAAGAGCAGGGGAGAGTTGCTGTGTATGAAGGAGTTCATTCCTTCACTATTGTTGAGATCTGTGAATATACAGGACAACAATTTGCTCTTGGAGTGATATTTCACAAATTCATCGACATTATGAATAAGCCTTATACTTAACCTAGTTAAGGCAAGACAATAAGTAGTACCTGTTATAAGCAGTCTTTTCAAATCAAATCAAAGTTTATTTGTCACATGCACAGGGTATAGCATGTGTAAACCATACAGTGAAATGCCTACTTGCAAGCTCCTCCGCAACAATGCAATATTCAATGTCAATATCATCCTTGTAAGGTTGTAGTGGCGGTGTCTGAAGTCTGACCAATGAGATAGAGCAGAAGGAGTGAGTACAACAGAAGTACACACTGTAGACGTTTACATATATTGACTGCAATGTTGATGTTTCCATAAGGGTAAAGCAATGGCAACTTGGGAAAAGGAAAGAACAGAAAGTCCTGGAAACTGTCACTGTCTGCTCCCAATTACCCCCGTTATAGAGGTTGGTAACGTCTCGATCCAGAAGGATCTTTGTCAGGTGAGAAAAATTAAGCCTTTAGTCATAAAAAGTTGTGCTTCCGCCAGAAATAATGTGAATTTGCATTGGGTCTCGCATTGTTTAGGGCAGCACTCACTCTGTCTGTTCTACCTCCTTCGTCTGACCAATACATCCTAAACTCTCACCAGCACACCTGTGTATGTCCCCTCACTACAAAAATGGTTTGTTAATTGTCCAGAAACTGATTTGCAAAAGTAAGAACAAAAACCCTTTGCATGCTGATTAACTTCTACAACAAGGCTCACGTATACAACAACACACCAGGTTCAGTAGGTAGAAGCCTTTATTGAAGAGGTCAAATCCAGAGGTTACAATCAAACACGTACATTGAACTTTGCAAAACAAACACCTCAAAATATGTGTAACCTATATAAGATTACCTTAAATATAGTTAGAATAGTGGTAGCATAGCATTATAATGTTAGGATAAAGCACTTACAAGGTATGTCTGATAACAGTAGTGCTGTTGCTGAAGCAAGCACACCAGTAACAGTAATGTTCTTGTTTTCAACAAGCACACTAATAATAAAAAGTATGTCTGATTACAGTAGTGTGTTTTCAACAAGCACACTAATATTAAAAAGTATGTCTGATTACAGTAGTGTGTTTTCAACAAGCACACTAATTAATACTAAAAGATATCTTGCATAAAGCAAGGTTGACCTCTTGCGAAGCTCCCTCTCCCTCTGTATCTCTTACACACACACACACACACACACACACACACACACAAAAAGGTGGGCTGTATATCTAGGCTATTCTGAAGTCTGATTAGACTCCTGTATCGGCTGGAATTTTGTTTTGATTGAGTTGTTTTTCCAGAGATAACAAGGGTCTTCTGCAGTGACAGCATCATGCCCTTGATCTGTGTAGGGATAATTTATCCCACTGGCAAAATGGATTGCAATGACGTCAAGAAGTCATGTGCCAAATTTTGCCTGCTAGGTTATATACAGTAAATTGTCACGGGACTGTACACAGCCTGAATGTAGATTGCACCAGGTAAGGAAGTGCAGAAAGGTTTTTATCTACCATGCATGTACTGTACATTAGGACGTGTCAATCATAGCAGTCTTGGCAAATATGAATATTGTTGTTGATTTCTGTGAGAAGGAAGTCACTCTACTCGCCACCGCAGGGAGACGCTGTCACACAACCATGTGATCTGTCCCGTCACCATGCTTTCAGTCCAGACACATTGTGCCATCTACTGGCCATGTCAGCCAATCTACTGGCAATGTCAGCACAGTATACAATAACGGAATTTTTTTTGTGCAAAGTGAAATAGATAGCATATGTGCAGGACAAAAATTATATACTGGGCTGGAGATGACATAATACAGTGCCCTCTGTAAGTATTGGGACAGTGAATAATATTTTCTTTTTTTGACTTTTTGACTTCAAAATGTAAAAGTTTGGATTTGAAATACAAACAATGACTATGAGGTGAAGTGCAGGCTGTCAACTTTAAATTACAGCACTTTTTGTACATAGTCCCCCCAGTTTAGGGGACCAAAAGTATTGGGACAAATTCACTTATATGTGTATTAAAGTAGTAAAAAGTGATGTATTTGGTCCCATATTCATAGTACGCAATGATAACATCAAACTTGTGACTCTACACATTTGCTGTTTGTTTTGGTTGTGTTTCAGATTCTATTCTATTCTTATTTATAATAAAATTTACTACAAAATGACATTATTCTCCATTCATTTCTATTGGGCACAAATAATCTGAAACAAACAATACAAAGAGCAAATGCATCCAACAAACGTGTAGAGTCACAAACTTGATGTAGTCATTGTGTACTATGAATATGGGACCAAATACTTAACTTTTTACTACACGTATAAGTGAATTTGTCCCAATACTTTTGGTCCCCTAAACTGGGGGGACTATGTACAAAGTGAAAAGTGTTGTAATTTCTACACAGTTCACCCGACATGGATGAAAACACCTGCAAATGAAAGCCGACAGTCTGCACTTTAACCTCATAGTCATTGTTTTATTTCAAATCCTAACTTTTAGAGTATAAAGTCAAAATGAGAAAAACATTCTTCACTGTCCCAATAATTACAGAGGTCACTGTATGTTCAGCAAAAAGAACATTCTGTACACTGATCCATGTGGTTTAAGGTTACAACGGTTCAACCTTCAAGCTGAGGAATGCAGGCTATGTGGCAACCAATGTTTTGTTGAAAAGGGCTAGATTGGAGAATGTAAGTTCTCTAGTGTAGATCATGTTACAGGTAGAGTGGTTAGTGTAGATCATGTTACAGGTAGAGGTTAGTGGTAGAGTGGTTAGTGTAGATCATGTTACAGGTAGAGGTTAGTGTAGATCATGTTACAGGTAGAGGGGTTAGTGTAGATAAAGTTACAGGGAGAGGTTAGTGTAGATAAAGTTACAGGTAGAGGTTAGTGGTAGAGTGGTTAGTGTAGATCATGTTACAGGTAGAGGTTAGTGGTAGAGTGGTTAGTGTAGATAATGTTACAGGTAGAGGGGTTAGTGTAGATCATGTTACAGGTAGAGGTTAGTGGTAGATCATGTTACAGGTAGAGGTTAGTGTAGATCATGTTAGAGCTAGAGGTTAGTGGTAGAGTGGTTAGTGTAGATAATGTTACAGGTGGAGGTTAGTGGTAGAGAGGTTCGTGTAGATAATGTTACAGGTAGAGGTTAGTGTAGATAAAGTTACAGGTAGAGGTTAACTGTCACAAGATTCGTAGTGGAGAGAAGAGGACCAAGACGCAGCGGGAATATGGATACTCACATTTTAATTTCAAAGAAAAAGGAGTAAAGCATCCACTTGACAAAACAATAAGAGATACTCACGACAGTGCAACAGTTCTGCAGGCTATTAAACGCAGTGCAAAAACAACTACCCACAACCCCAAAGAAAAACACACACACCTAAATAGGACTTCCAATCAAAGGCAACTCAACACACCTGCCTTCAATTGGAAGTCCCAATCACCAACACAAACATTCACACACACAAAACTGCCACGTCCTGACCCCAAAACTAATACAATAGCTCCATCTGCTGGTCAGGACGTGACATTAACGTAGATCATGTTACAGGTAGAGGTTAGTGTAGATCATGTTACAGGTAGAGGGGTTAGTGTAGATAAAGTTACAGGTAGAGGTTAATGTAGATAATGTTACAGGTAGAGGTTAGTGTAGATATTGTTACAGGTAGAGGGGTTAATGTAGATAATGTTACAGGTAGAGGTTAGTGGTAGAGAGGTTAGTGTAGATCATGTTACAGGTAGAGGTTAACGTAGATCATGTTACAGGTAGAGTTTAGTGTAGATAAAGTTACAGGGAGAGGTTAGTGTAGATCATGTTACAGGGAGAGGTTAGTGGTAGAGAGGTTAGTGTAGATCATGTTACAGGGAGAGGTTAGTGTAGATCATGTTACAGGTAGAGGTTAATGTAGATCATGTTACAGGGAGAGGGTAGTGTAGATCATGTTACAGGGATAGGGGTTTCACGTTGCCATAGGTCCAAAATAGGTCCAAAACGTCTCCCTTGGAAGTCTGGAGAATGTTGTATTGCAAAAAGGTTTTTTTAATGGTTGCTATATTTGCAGTACCAACTAAAAGATTTTGATTGGATGTTACATTTCAAGAACCCTCTTCCCCAGATGCCCCAGATGCCTGTGTGTCACTGTATTCGGTCCAGGGAGTTGTTGTTGTGTAGGCTAGTTTCAACTACTATTTTTGAAGTTATCAATGTGGCCGACAGTCTGCGATTGATATTTATTGAAATTGAAAGTGTATTACGCTGGTGAAGACAAACACACTTTTTGCCTTGTCGTCGTTCGTCCACATGGCTGTGCTTTGCTTCCACCAACAATATCGGGAAGATTGCCCATTTGTGTGTTTTTGTAAGGACAGTTTTTAAATGTATTTAAGAAAAGACAACGACCCTAAGCACACAGCCAAGATAACGCGGGTGTGGCTTTGGAACAAGTCTCTGAATGTCCTTGAGTGGCCCAGCCAGAGCCCGGTCTTGAACCCGATCGAACATCATTGGAGAGACCTGAAAATAGCTGTGCAGCGACGCTCCCCATCCAACCCGACAGAGATTGAGAGGATCTGCAGAGAAGAATGGGAGAAACTCCCCAAATACAGGTGTGCCAAGCTTATAGTGTCATACCCAAGAAGACTTGAGTCTGTAATCGCTGGTGCTTCAACAAAGCACCAGCTTCAACAAAGTATTGAGTAAAGTGTCTAAATACTTATTTAAATGTTTTATTTCTGTTTTTCATTTTTAATATATTTGCAAACATTTCTAAAAACCTGTTTTTGCATTGTCATTACGGGGTATTGTGTGTAGATTGATGGGGGGAAAAACTAGTGAATCCATTTTAGAATAAGGCTGTAACGTAACAAAATGTGGAAAAAGTCAAGGGGTCTGAATACTTTCCGAATGCACTGTAGGTAGGGACTAAGTGACTAATCAACAGGATAGATAGACTGTAGCAGCAGCGCATGTGGTGAGTGTGCATCTGTTAAAATAAAGTTATGATTTGCTGAGGTCACTAGTGTCACCACATGATATGTAGGGTTGACCGACTTGACATACTTGGGAGACTTGACAGACTTGGGAGACTTGGCCTATATACCAACTGTACTAGTTCTCCCCTAGCAGCTTTTCAATGGTGTATGTTTGTGTTTATGTTTGTATACCTGTTAGTGTTAAACATTACTGTGTGGTGCGTGCGTGTAACCTGTGATTTTCTGTGCATACCGAATACCCACACTATCACGGCTGTCTGAAGAATGGGACCAAGGCACAGCGTGTGTTTCGTTCCACATTTTATTTAAACTGTGAAACTATGCAAGACATACAAATAAACTAATGAACAAAACAACAAACCGTGACGAAGAGGTGCAACATACACTTACTCAAAAATAATCTCCCACAAACCCAGGTGGGAAAAACAACCACTTAAATATGATCCCCAATTAGAGACAACGATTACCAGCTGCCTCTAATTGGAGATCATCCCCCCCCAAAAAACATAGAAATACAACAACTAGAACCCCACATAGAAATACATAAACTAGACAAAAACCCCAACATAGAAAAAAGAAACTAGAACCAACATAGACATAAATGAACAAGACAAAACCCTCCCTTCACGCCCTGACCTACTCTACCATTGTCACATCCTGACCAGTAAGGGGTCATTTTGTTATTATAGTTTGGTCAGGGCGTGGCAGGGGGTGTTTGTTTTGTGTGTTTTTTTTTGGGGGGGTTGATCTATGTTATTCTATTTCTATGTTTAAATATCTAGTTTTTCTGTTTCTATGTTGGAATTGTTTGGGGTTGGTCTCTAATTGGAGGCAGCTGAATCTCATTGCCTCTGATTAGAGACCATATTTATGTAGGGGTTTTCTCATTGTGTTTTGTGGGTGGTTTATTTCTGTTTAGTATTTCTTACCTGACAGAACTGTTTGGCTGTCGCTTTCTGTTTCTCTGTTCATGTGTTCTAAGTACAATAAATTCATGATGAGCACTAACCACGCTGCGCCTTGGTCTACTCCCTTCGACGGCCGTTACAACCATAGAAAAATAAAAGCTTTCTATGGTCAGGACGTGACAGTACCCCCCCCCCCAAAGGTGCGGACTCCGAACGCAAAAACCTAAACAAAAAAAAACAGGGAGGATTAGGGTGGGTGTCTAATGTCGGTGGCGGCTCTGGTGCAGGACGAAAAACCTTCACATCCCGCCTCCTGCATCGGAGGCGGTTCTGGTGCGGGACGAAGAACCTTCACATCCTGCTTATCCTCCAGCATAGGAGGCGGCTCCGGTTCGGGGTGTAGCCCCTGCTCCGCTAGCTGATCCCTCCGCTTTCATGTCACCGGACCGCGGATCATCGCCGGAGGCTCTGGACTGCAGACCGCCGCTGGAGCCTCCGGACTGCGGACCGTCTCAGGAGGCTCCGGACTGGGGGCCGTCTCAGGAGGCTTCGGACTGGGGGCCGCCTCAGGAGGCTCCGGACTGGGGGCCGCCTCAGGAGGCTCCGGACTGGGGGCCGCCTCAGGAGGCTCCGGACTGGGGCCCGCCTCAGGAGGCTCCGGACTGGGGCCCGCCTCAGGAGGCTCCGGACTGGGGCCCGCCTCAGGAGGCTCCGGACTGGGGCCCGCCTCAGGAGGCTCCGGACTGGGGCCCGCCTCAGGAGGCTCTGGACTGGGGCCCGCCTCAGGAGGCTCCGGACTGGGGCCCGCCGGAAGCTCTGGACTGGGAACTGTCGCCGGAAGCTCTGGACTGGGAATGCGCACTGGAGGCCTGATGCGTGGGGCTGGCACAGGTGGCGCCAGACTGGTTACACGCACCTCAGGGTGAGTGCGTGGAGCAGGAACAGGACACACCGTACTGGTGTCACGCTCCTCAGCACACCCGCTCTGCAGCGCTCTCAATGCCAACACCTCTCTCCGGAAACTTGCGTCGAGTTCCTCACTCGTCTCCCTGACTGGCTCTGGTTCACCCCTCAGCTCTCCACGGTAAGCACGAGGAGTTGGCTCAGGTCCCAAACCTGACTCCACCAAACTCCCCGTGTGCCCCCCCAAAAATGTTTTGGGGAGCTGCCTCTCGGGCTTCCGTCGTTGCCGTGCTAGTTCCTCGTATTGTCGCCGTTCCTCTCTCGCTGTCTCCGCCTGCTTGCCTTGATGGTATAACGCCTCGTAATATCACCGTTCTGCTCTCGCTGCTTCCATCTCCTCCTTTGGATGGCGATACTCCCCGGGCCTTGTCCAGGGTCCTGCCCCATCCAGGATTTCCTCCCAGGTCCAGTCCTCCTGACCACGCTGCTTGGTCCATTGGTGGTAGATTCTGTCACGGCTGTCTGAAGAATGGGACCAAGGCACAGCGTGTGTTTCGTTCCACATTTTATTTAAACTGTGAAACTATGCAAGACATACAAATAAACTAATGAACAAAACAACAAACCGTGACGAAGAGGTGCAACATACACTTACTCAAAATAATCTCCCACAAACCCAGGTGGGAAAAACAACCACTTAAATATGATCCCCAATTAGAGACAGCGATGACCAGCTGCCTGTAATTGGCGATCATCCCAAAAAACAACAACATAGAAATACAACAACTAGAACCCCACATAGAAATACATAAACTAGACAAAACTCCTACATAGAAAAATAAACTAGAACCAACATAGACATAAATAAACTAGACAAAACCCTCTGTCACGCCTTGACCTACTCTACCATAGAAAAATAAAAGCTTTCTATGGTCAGGACGTGACACACACAGCAGTAGCTCCACCTAAGCCCTCTCCTCCAGCAGCAATCCCATAATCACTCTCCCCACTCACAACCCCAGTTGCTCGGCAACCGCCAAATAAACAGAGTGTCGAAGGCGAGCCTCCTCGCGCGTGGAGAAGCTAACTGGCCAGTTAGCACTGGAACAGCAGAGTGACATCAGCGTGTCACAGAAGCCCTTATTTTAGAGGTGTGACAGTCACAACGTTCTCAGAGTCACTGTATACTCTGGCCTCGCTAGCAGCTACATGACTCAGCTCACTCTCTGTACAGTGTCCAAAAAAGGCTCGCTCCATTTTAGGGCAGGAATGAATGTACAGTACTCGGAAACTCTGCTGCTAGACACTTGCTCGCAAGGCATGTCTAGATTAAACGGTTGTCAGATTACAGTGTATTTATATTTCCAGATTCAGGCACTGTTTTTGCTCTCTCTTAATTGATAACTTGTGGAGGGAAAACTGAAAGCAGAAAGAGAAAAGCCTCATAGGACCTTAGAAATGCTTGTATGTTGTGAGAAATGCCCATTCTCAGCCACTTTGCGAGACGTGTTTTAAAGAACAGAGGGAGGACAATGTTTAGTTGTAAATGTGTAATTATGTTGGTACTGCAAGATTGGGTGCTAGTCACTATTAAGTATTTGAGTAGACTATAACACCACTCAATCTTTCAGATTTCATATGGATTGTGGGCTGCTGAGCTGAGTGACATGCTTTCACACCTACCTGATATACGGGTTTATTATCTTGGTGTGTCTAGTCATTTGGTTTTGTTCTTTATTGTTGTTTAAGAGGCGTTGGTGGCCTGTCCATGAACCAGGAAGTGGATGTTTGGTACTGTAATACTAAGCTCTAGTTATGGAATTATGGAAAGCCTACCCTTATAGTTAGTCTGGAGCAGACTGACTGGTTAATTATGGAAGGGAGGTGGAGAATGTGAGGTAGAGAGAGAGAGAGAGAAAGAGGGACAGGGAGAGCAAAGAGAGAGAGAAAGAGGGACAGCGCGAGAGAGAGAGGTACAAGGAGGGCAGAGAAACTGAGGGAGATAATGTGATCGATTGAAGCAAGGAAGAGATTAACAGATAGATGTTGACAGAGGTAGAGAGAGAGGAGAGGGAGTCATGCTGAGGAAAGAAAGATGGAAAGAGACGCAGAGGAGAGAAATGGAGAGACTGGGAGTTAAAGAGGGAGATGGGAAGAGAGAAACAAAGAGAGCGGGTCATTTGAAGCCATGATAACATGCATTATCAGCAGCCATGTCTTTCCTTAATGACTCATTTCCCCTGCTAAACATGTGTGGAGTGACATCACAATGTTACTATTTGCTATTATGAGGGATTTTTCTCCATTGTTTAAATGACTCATCCTGAAGTAGTAATTACAGTTGAAGTCAGAAGTTTACATACACTTAGGTTGGAGTCATTAAAACTCGTTTTTCAACCACTCCACAAATAACTTGTTAACAAACTATAGTTTTGGCAAGTCGGTTAGGACATCTACTTTGTGCATGACACAAGTAATTTTTCCAACAATAGTTTACAGACAGATTATTTCACTTATAATTCACTGTATCACAATTCCAGTGGGTCAGATGTTTACATACACTTACATACACTAAGTATGTACCTTTAAACTGCTTGGAAAATTCCAGAAAATGATGTAATGGCTTTAGAAGCTTCTGATAGGCTAATTTACATCTTTTGAGTCAATTAGAGGTATACCCGTGTACCTCTTTGCTTGATATCATGGGAAAATCAAAAGAAATCAGCCAAGACCTCAGAAAAAAATGGTAGACCTCCACAAGTCTGGTTCATCCTTGGGAGCAATTTCCAAACACCTGAAGGTACCACGTTCATCTGTACAAACAATAGTATAAACACCATGGGACCACGCAGCTGTCATACCGCTCAGGAAGGAGACGCGTTCTGTCTCCTAGAGATGAACGTACTTTGGTGCGAAAAGTGCAAATCATTCCCAGAACAACAGCAAAGATCTTGTGAAGATGCTGGAGGAAACAGGTACAAAAGTATCTATATCCACAGTAAAACGAGTTCTATATCGACATAACCTGTAAGGCCGCTCAGCAAGGAAGAAGCCACTGTTCCAAAACCACCATAAAAAAGCCAGACTACGGTTTGCAACTGTACATGGGGACAAAGATCGTACTTTTTGGAGAAATGTCCTCTGGTCTGATGAAACAAAAATAGAACTGTTTGGCCATAATGACCATCGTTATGTTTGGAGGAAAAAGGGGGAGGCTTGCAAGCTGAAGAACACCATCCCAACCGCGAAGCACGGGGGTGGCAGCATCATGTTGTGGGGGTGCTTTGCTGCAGGAGGGACTGGTGCACTTCACAAAATAGATCATCATGAGAAAGGAAAATTACGTGGATCTATTGAAGCAACATTTCAAGACATCAGTCAGGAAGTTAAAGCTTGGTCGCAAATGGGTCTTCCAAATGCACAATGACCCCAAGCATACTTCCAAAGTTGTGGCAAAATGGCTTAAGGGCAACAAAGTCAAGGTATTGGAGTGGCCATCACAAAGCCCTGACCTCAATCCTATAGAAAATTTGTGGGCAGAACTGAAAAAGTGTGTGTGAGCAAGGAGGCCTACAAACCTGACTCAGTTACACCAGCTCTGTCAGGAGGAATGGGCTAAAATTCAACCAACTTATTGTGGAACGCTTGTGGAAGGCTACTCGAAACGTTTGACCCAAGTTAAACAATTTTAAGGCAATGCTACCAAATGCTAATTGAGTGTATGTAAACTTTTGACCCACAGCGAATGTGATGAATGAAATAAAAGCTGAAATAAATCATTCTCTCTACTATTGTTCTGACATTTCACATTCTTAAAATAAAGTGCTGATCCTAACTGACCTAACACAGGGAATTTTTACCAGGATTAAATGTCAGGAATTGTGAAAAACTGAGTTTAAATGTATTTGGCTAAGGTGTATGTAAACTTCCGACTTCAACTGCATGTATTGTTCCTCAGTATTGTACCCTTTGCGATGAACTCATTATATCAGCTCTCTGCACATAGATACTGTTCTGTGGGGTGTTTGTAATGTTCTGATAACGTCTAGATAACATCTGCACCATGTCACTGCCCAGTCCAGGCAGCCAACCAACAACATTCCACAGCACAGTAACATTCCTTATCAAATAATAGCTACGTTCCATTCTTTGAGACAGTGGGGGTGGGGGCTCTATCTATTAACAGTGGTTAGACTACCGGCCGTTCTCAATACAGATATCAAGTTATTTGTCCTATAAGGAGAGCTTAGTCTTGGTTGCCGTGGAGAGGTTTTGACAGGCCTTTCTGCTCAGTGGAGATTGGCTAATCTTCCTATAGGGAGAGGGCTCAGCACAGGGACTTTGCTAACATTTTCCAGACACTGTTTTTCTACCAATATGTTCATAGTTATACTTTGTTGTTGTGAGGTCGACATGTAGTGATGGAGAAAAGGGTCTTTCCCGGTTGCAGATCTGAACAGGTTAAATCAAGTGCAGCTAGAGTTTTAGAAAGAAAACAACCCAGGTGTGGTACAGTCCTTGAACCCAGGTGTGGTACAGTCCTTGAACCCAGGTCTGGTACAGTCCTTGAACCCTGGTCTGGTACAGTTCTTGAACCCTGGTCTGGTACAGTTCTTGAACCCAGGTCTGGTACAGTTCTTGAACCCAGGTCTGGTACAGTCCTTGAACCCAGGTCTGGTACAGTCCTTGAACCCAGGTCTGGTACAGTCCTTGAACCCAGGTGTGGTACAGTCCTTGAACCCAGGTGTGGTACAGTCCTTGAACCCAGGTGTGGTACAGTCCTTGAACCCAGGTCTGGTACAGTCCTTGAACCCTGGTCTGGTACAGTTCTTGAACCCTGGTCTGGTACAGTTCTTGAACCCAGGTCTGGTACAGTTGTTGAACCCAGGTCTGGTACAGTCCTTGAACCCAGGTCTGGTACAGTCCTTGAACCCAGGTCTGGTACAGTCCTTGAACCCAGGTGTGGTACAGTCCTTGAACCCAGGTCTGGTACAGTCCTTGAACCCAGGTGTGGTACAGTCCTTGAACCCAGGTCTGGTACAGTCCTTGAACCCAGGTGTGGTACAGTCCTTGAACCCAGGTCTGGTACAGTCCTTGAACCCAGGTGTGGTACAGTCCTTGAACCCAGGTGTGGTACAGTCCTTGAACCCAGGTGTGGTACAGTCCCTGAACCCAGGTCTGGTACAGTCCTTGAACCCTGGTCTGGTACAGTCCTTGAACCCAGGTCTGGTACAGTCCTTGAACCCAGGTCTGGTACAGTCCTTGAACCCAGGTCTGGTACAGTACTTGAACCCTGGTCTGGTACAGTCCTTGAACCCAGGTGTGGTACAGTCCTTGAACCCAGGTGTGGTACAGTCCTTGAACCCAGGTGTGGTACAGTCCTTGAACCCAGGTCTGGTACAGTCCTTGAACCCAGGTGTGGTACAGTCCTTGAACCCTGGTCTGGTACAGTCCTTGAACCCAGGTCTGGTACAGTCCTTGAACCCAGGTGTGGTACAGTCCTTGAACCCAGGTCTGGTACAGTCCTTGAACCCAGGTCTGGTACAGTCCTTGAACCCAGGTCTGGTACAGTCCTTGAACCCAGGTCTGGTACAGTCCTTGAACCCAGGTGTGGTACAGTCCTTGAACCCAGGTGTGGTACAGTCCTTGAACCCAGGTCTGGTACAGTCCTTGAACCCTGGTCTGGTACAGTTCTTGAACCCTGGTCTGGTACAGTTCTTGAACCCAGGTCTGGTACAGTTGTTGAACCCAGGTCTGGTACAGTCCTTGAACCCAGGTCTGGTACAGTCCTTGAACCCAGGTCTGGTACAGTCCTTGAACCCAGGTGTGGTACAGTCCTTGAACCCAGGTCTGGTACAGTCCTTGAACCCAGGTGTGGTACAGTCCTTGAACCCAGGTCTGGTACAGTCCTTGAACCCAGGTGTGGTACAGTCCTTGAACCCAGGTCTGGTACAGTCCTTGAACCCAGGTGTGGTACAGTCCTTGAACCCAGGTGTGGTACAGTCCTTGAACCCAGGTGTGGTACAGTCCCTGAACCCAGGTCTGGTACAGTCCTTGAACCCTGGTCTGGTACAGTCCTTGAACCCAGGTCTGGTACAGTCCTTGAACCCAGGTCTGGTACAGTCCTTGAACCCAGGTCTGGTACAGTACTTGAACCCTGGTCTGGTACAGTCCTTGAACCCAGGTGTGGTACAGTCCTTGAACCCAGGTGTGGTACAGTCCTTGAACCCAGGTGTGGTACAGTCCTTGAACCCAGGTCTGGTACAGTCCTTGAACCCAGGTGTGGTACAGTCCTTGAACCCTGGTCTGGTACAGTCCTTGAACCCAGGTCTGGTACAGTCCTTGAACCCAGGTGTGGTACAGTCCTTGAACCCAGGTCTGGTACAGTCCTTGAACCCAGGTCTGGTACAGTCCTTGAACCCAGGTGTGGTACAGTCCCTGAACCCAGGTCTGGTACAGTCCTTGAACCCAGGTGTGGTACAGTCCCTGAACCCAGGTCTGGTACAGTCCTTGAACCCAGGTCTGGTACAGTCCTTGAACCCAGGTGTGGTACAAGGACGCTGCATTAACATGCAAGTTCACCAAGATCTCACTTCAAACCGAGCCACATAAGAGGCAGCTTTGACAGACGGGTCGGTCATTTCCCCACATGGCTCCCCCTCTGTGAATTCTTGTGTGTTTTAAGAGGTTTTATTAAGGGAATGACAACAGGAGGGTTATTAGTATAGGCTGTTCTGGAGTGTGTCCAAACAAAAAATAAGTCATTTTCCACACTTTATTCTCATAAATGATCATCCAAAACAGCAAATGTTGATTTCTTACGTTGTGAAATGAATGACACATCATGAGAATGGCCGCAAGTGTTCAGATAAGAGATTCCATTTTGTCATCCTATTTATTGATTATCGGTTATCGGTGGAATTATCGGGCGATACCAATAGAGCGGTAAAAGGTCAATATCGGTGAACTGATATATTGATCGGGCTCTAATTACAACACACACAAATACACACACACACGTACACAAAAGAGTGGTCCATATACCCTCTACAATCTTCACATGACAAGAACAGAATAACAATAATGTTACCAAACGGATACAGCGAGAGACAACTCCGACACGGTGCTTTTATCTGGTGAATGTGTAGCAACAGTACTTGAAAGAATTCTGAGCTAAATGTCCAAGCGGTCAGGCAAAGTCAAGGACATTTCTCACAACCTCTCTATCTTGTTTGCTCTTTCTCATTTGCGCCCCCTCTCCCTCTCTCCCTCTCTCCCCTCTCTCCCTCTCTCCCCTCTCTCCCTCTCTCCCTCTCTCCCCTCTCTCCCTCTCTCCCCTCTCTCCCTCTCTCCCTCTCTCCCTCTCTCTTTGGCATGTACTCCTAATTGCATTTCAGTTCCAAAAAGTCAGGACTCAGGACAGGATTTTGGGAGGGATTAGTTTAACCCCGTTCACAGGAAAACACTTTTTTCTGATTTAAATGAGGTTGTTTGGGAGATTAACCAGCACATTAGTGCCCCCTAAACAGGAAATAACAGGGGAGAGACAGGGACATGATGGATAAGAGAGGAGATCCATCAGAGCCTATTTAATTCTGATTATATAAGACAGACAAAACTACCTTTTGAAGAAGGGTCAAGCCATTTTACTTTGTCTCTGTTGAGGATTTGGGATGGCAATGGGCATCAAAGGCCTTATGATCCTAGGGAAATGTTGATGTATATTTAGAATAATTGAAAAATTGAAGTGGCTTGACTTTGTATGATGCGTTGATGATGGTTTCAGGCAAAAGTTATTTGAACTGAATGAAAATATAATGTAGGTATAGGGCTGTGGCGGTCATAAAATTTTGTCAGCCGGTGATTGTCAAGCAAATAACTGCTGGTCTCATGGTAATTGATTGTTAATTGACATAAACACATTTAGCATCTCCTGGCTTCCACACATAGCCTACAAGCCACTGAGGCAGACCTTTGGAACATCTACATTTTAAAAAGTCTAATAAATCCATGTAATATAGCCTACACCATCACAATAAATCCATTATTTATTTTAGACAGGTCTAAAGAAACATGGTATGAAGTAAATGTAGTCTATTTCAAGAGAACCGAATAGCATACTCTGAGTTGTCCTTATGTTAGGCCCTGATCTGGATATGCCATATTGCCATGGCCTACACTACTTCATTTAGCAGACAATATTTGCTTAGAATTCCGTGGGATTATTTTATATTATGTTATAGTATGAAGAAAACAATTGAACATAGCTGAATAAAATAGAAAGGATATGTTTTCCATATGATTTGAGGAAGTGCAAACATGTGGCTATTTTGTGTTGAGCGCTTAACACCTCTTAAGGATCTGACCCTTTTTTTTTTTTACAATTTTCGCCTAAAATGACATACCCAAATCTAACTGCCTGTAGCTCAGGACCTGATGCAAGGATATGCATATTCTTGATACCATTTGAAAGGAAACACTTTGACGTTTGCCGAAATGTGAAATTAATTTAGGAAAATATAACACATTAGATCTGGTAAAAGATAATACAAACAAAAAACATGCGTTTATTTTTTATTTTTTTCTCATCACCTTTGAAATGCAAGAGAAAGGCCATAATATAATATTGCAGTTTAAGCGCAATTTTTATTTTGACCACTAGATGGAAGCAGTGTGTGTGCAAAGTCTCAGATTGATCCAGTGAAGTATTGCAATACTGGACAATATTTTGTATCCAGGCTGCCCAAATGTGCCGAATTGGTCAATTGATAAATTTTCAAGTACATAACTATAGAGAACATACAAAAATGAGATGGTAATACAAAATTCAAGTTTACACACTCCCAGAAATGTTATACATGATGGATCATTAGCTTATACACTAACTTTCACACATCTAGATGGCCCGGGCGGGGTAGGTGTGGAGCCAGAGACAGCAGGGGTTCAAACTGTAGAACCCAGTTCCAATATTTGTATATAAAAATTGGTTTTATCAAACAAAACTATGCTAAATTTTATCTCTGGGACCCTCAGCATGACAAATCAGAGCAAGATTACTGAATGTAAGTACATTATTTACCTTCAGAGGTGAATGTATCAAACCAGTTGCTGCGATAAAAGTTTTTTGTTGTTGTGCACTCTCCTCAAACAATAGCATGGTATTTTCTCACTGTAATAGCTACTGTAAATTGGACAGTGCAGTTGGATAAACAAGAATTTAAGCTTTCTGCCCATATAAGACATGTCTATGTCCTGGGAAATGTTCTTGTTACTTACAACGTCATGCTAATCACATTAGTGCACGTTAGCTCAACCGTCCCTATCATGACTCAAGGCGAGACCCAGATGCAGACACAGGAGGCAGATGGTTGGAGTTTAAGATGTTTAATAAATCCAAAGGGAGTAGGCAAGAGAATGGTCGTGGCCAGGTAAAAGGTCAAAACCAGTTCAGAGTTCAGGAGGTACTGAAGGGCAGGCAGGCTTAAGGTCAGGGTAGGCAGAATGGTCAGGCAGGCAGGCATGGAGTCTAGAAAACAAGCAAGGGTCAAAACTGGGAGGTCTAGCAAAAGGAGAAAAGGCAAAGCAGGAAAATGGGAAAGTCTGGTAGGCTTGGACAAACTGGCACAGAGAGACACACAGGGATAAATACACTGGGGAAAACAAGTGACACCTGGAAGGGGTGGAGACAATAAGAAGGGGTAGAGACAGGTGAAACAGATCAGGTGAATGCACCAATTTGTAAGTCGCTCTGGATAAGAGCGTCTGCTAAATGACGTAAATGTAAATGTAAATCAGGGTGTGACCGTCCTGGTATAGGGACACCAATTCCGTAGAGGTTAATTACAAAGAAACAGGTCCTCCTATTATGCTTAATTTAGAGTTATTTATGCAACTTTAGTTGTAATGCAAATGTTAGGCTATATGTTTAGATTTTTTACACATTTTACACATTTTTGTGGCCACAATGGCCACAAAAGTCATGGATTTTTTTAGGGGGTATGCCGCCGGGAAATTCCAGGCATGATCAAGTGCTTGTCAAATTGTGAATGAGAGACTGATGAAGTGTGTACCACCTGCACAAAAAAACAAAGCAGAGGTCATGCCTTTCATGCAACTTTTTTCAAATCATCATTAGATTCACATCATGCAGCTTTAAAATGTGTAAAAAAATCTAAACATATAGCCTAACATTTGCATTACAACCCTTGGGCTGAATATAATAATTATAATTCCCTTCTCCCGGCTGAGTGCTCTGAAACACCTCTCACTCACATGGCTCTCTCAGATAGCTCAATTCTCATTAGCCAATGCCCGTCACTTGATCAGGTCTTTCTCACAGGCTACAAGTGAAGACAGACACATCGGGACGGAACTGCGCACGTCTTTATCCAATTCCGAAGTGCATATTAAAGATATTGGAAAAACTGTCCACATTTACTTTTCGTCAGCCAACAAGTTGAGTAGGCCTAACGAACAGCAAAAGCACTAGCCTATGTCAATCTACTATCCCCCATAGTACAAAAGTTGACCTATTCTACACTGTGCGAGAATTGAATGTTCCAAACATAGTCTGGGACAGTTGTGGGATGCGATAGATCCCAAAGTAATACAACCACTAGCATAAAAAAAAGGTTTTTACGCAATGTGGCTCACGCAACAGATCAGAACATTTAGCTTAAAATGTTGATAAACTATTAGGCTATTTCTTCACATTATAAGCGCAGCACACGGCAGTAGGCTATAAGCACCAATATTCCAAAATGCAATCAATGAGCTGGAAAACACCATTCTCAAAAGTGACCACAAATGTGATTTTGCATTTAATGCTTTTATTATAAAGGTGCATTTTAATTTGTATGCATTTTTACCTTCCCCAAACATGAAACTCACACGCTGCTTATGTATGCTAGTTGTAAAGGGGATTAATGTGCTTAATTTTAAGAAGTTATTTGGCCACTCTATTTGTGATACAAACCTTATCAAAATATATAGGCCTATGGGCTAGGCTAAATGAGGTGTGCGATTATGATTTTTTAAAGTTGCCAAAAAAAGGCATGTGCTCTTTCTTGCTTTACTGCGCAGAAGCTGGGCATCATTCACAAGTGATAGGCCAATATTGTCACCCATCAGACTATTCTTGATTTAATCTGATCTATACTTATTCTAAATAATATACTGTGGCCTCCTGAGTGGCACAGTGGTCTGCATCCCAGTGCTAGCTGTGCCACTAGAGATTCTGGGTTTGAGTCCAGGCTCTGTCGCAGCTGGCCGTGACTGGGAGACCCATTTTGCCCAGCGTCGTCCTGGTTAGGGGAGGGTTTGGCTGGCAGGGATGTCCTTGTCCCATCGCGCACTAGCGACTCCTGTGGCAGGCCGGGCGAGGTGCACTCCGACACAGTCGCCCGGTATACAGTGTTTCCTCCGACACATTGGTGTGGCTGGCTTCCGGGTTAAGTGGGCATTGTGTCAAGAAGCAGTGCGGCTTGTGTTTCAGAGGACACACAGCTCTCGACCTTTGCCTCTCCTGAGTCCGTACGGGAGTTGCAGTGATGAGACAAGACTTTAACTACCATTTGAGGAGAAAAAGGGATACATTTTTAAAAATAATAATAACATTCTGTAAGTGTGATATTTGTTTTGATTTAGAATGGGCCATTATCATGCACCTGTCTCAAAACAGGCAGGGGAGAAAATATATGTAAAATATATGTAATTTATGCACTTAAATAGCGAATTAAGGGCGCTTTTCTTGTGGTTCATTTTCATGACAAGCCAGGTAGGCTATACTCCTGTTGTAAAGTTGAGAAATAAATATACTAGGCCTAGCTTATAGAAAGCTGATGGGATTCTCCTCTTTTTAATAGAGGCCAACACTGTTTTCTCACACAATTGCATAGCCTATAGAAATGTTACGCAACATGAGCTCATGGGTTCTCATGAAGTGTTTGATTAGATTTTTGATTACATTTGCATTGATGTCAGAGTGATTAGAGGGACAATAGAGTGTTGAGTACCAGGCAGTTAGCAAGTTTGGTAGGCCACTAATGACCATTAGCAGCATCAGAGCTCGGAGAAGCCTAATTACCGTGACTAAACGGTCATGTGGAATTTGACTGCGATCATGACTCGTGTGGCGATAATACGGTCACCGTACAGCCCTATGTAGGTATTGTATCACACTATAATGGTTGGACTATCTCACTCCGATTAAGAGGATGTTGTGTGTCCTTTGCTTGATCAGAAAGGAATATGTGCTGTAGTGATAATCTCTCACAAGTGGACTCCTTTTTCCCAAAATACTTGTTTTTCCCACACATTTTCCATCATTGTCCATTTATTCATGTTTTGGGAGCATTGAACTGAACCCATGCCTTTAATGGTAGTAGTACTTAACCACATTGGATGGATCTTGATAATTACATAATTTAATTCTTACTGTAACAACATAGAGTGCATTCGGGAAGTATTCAGACCCCTTGACTTTTTCCACATTTTGCATTGTTCTAAAATGGATAACATTTTCCCTCATCAATCTACACATAATATTCCATAATGTCAAAGCAAAAACAATGTTTGCTGAAATATCACATTTACATAAGTATTCAGACTTTTTACTCAGTACTTTGTTGAAATACCTTTGGCAGTGATTATAGCCTTGGGTCTTCTTGGGTATGACGTTACAAGCTTGGCACACCTGCACAGCTATTTACAGGTCTCTCCAGAGATGTTCGATCAAGTTTAAGTCCGGGCTCTGGCTGGGCCACTCAAGGACATTCAGAGACGTGTCCCAAAGCCACTCCTGCCATATCTTGGCTATCTGCTTAGGGTCGTTGTCCTGTTTGAAGTTGAACCTTCGCCCCAGTCTTAGGTTCTGAGCGCTCTGGAGCAGGTTTTCATTAATGCTGTCTCTGTACTTTGCGCCGTTCATCTTTCCCTCGATCCTGACTAGTCTCCCAGTCCTTGCTGCTGAACAACATCCCCATAGCATGATGCTGCTACCACCATGCTTCATCGTAGGGATGGTGCCTAGTTTCCTCCAGACATGACGCTTGGCATTCAGGCCAAAGAGTTAAATCTTGGTTTCATCAGACCAGAGAATCTTGTTTCTCATGGTCTGACAGTCCTTTGGGTGCCTTTTGGCAAACTCCAAGTGAGCTGTCATATACCTTTTACTGAGGAGTGGTTTCCGTCTGGCCACTCTACCATAAAGGCCTGATTGGTGGAGTGCTGTAGAGATGGCTGTCCTTCTGGAAGGGTCTCCCATCTCCACAGAGGAACTCTGGAGCTCTGTCAGAGTGACCATCGGGTTCTTGGTCACCTCCCTGACCAAGGCTCATCTCCCCTGAGTTTGGCTGAGCGGACAGTTCTAGGAATAGTCTTGGTGGTTCCAAACGTCTTCCATTTAAGAATGATCTTGGGGACCTTCAATGCTGCAGACATTTTTTGGTACCCTCCCCTAGATCTGTGCTTTGACACAATCCTGTCTCGGAGCTCTACGGACAATCCCTTCGACCTCATGGCTTGGTTTTTGCTTTGACATGCACTGTCAACTGTGGGACCTTATATAGACAGGTGTGTGCCTTTCCAAATCATGTCCAATCAATTGAATTTGCCACAGGTGGACTCCAATCAAGTTGTAGAAACATCTCAAGGATGATCAATGGAAACAGGATTCACCTGGGCTCAATTTCGAGTCTCATAGAAAAGAGTCTGAATACTTATGTAAAAGGGGTATTTCTGTTTTTTTATTTTTAATACATTTGCAAAAAATTCCCCAAAACTGTTTTCGCTTTGTCAGTATGGGGTATTGTGTGTAGATTGATGAGGAAAAACATTTATTTCATCAATTTTAGAATACGGCTGTAACGTAACAAAATGCGGAAAAGGGAAGGGGTCTGAATACTTTCCGAATGCATCGTATACTGTTATTTGTTTTGTACTATTACGCAACTACATTGTGAGTAGACTATATTAATTATGTTAATTAACCCATCAACCTACTCTCCGTAGTAACAAAGAACTATGTACTCCTGTTGCGCTATAATTCTATATTTGGGGGGATTATTCCTGATCGCTTTGTCGCCAAATCTAATTATGAACTTTGGCTCCCAGGTAGGCATGAAGAGCTTTGTGCAATTATAGTGTTATTACAGTGTTGCTTTATAATTCTCTTGATTCTCTAACTTCCTTAGCCCATGATGTGTACAATACAACCGGCTCTGTGTTGCTGAGTTTTCTGGACTGACTGCTGCGTCCACGGAACAATTTTTTCTCCCTCCTGCACGTGCCCCTGCACCTGCTAGTGTTCAGTCAAGCATAGACTTCCCAAAGAAAGACTCAATAGTCTATAAATATCACCCCCTCACAAAACACTGCTCCCTACAGATCTGCTATCTTAATTTGATCACTGCGCTGCAGGAAATGCAAATTGTAGTGTATTCAAGGTTTAACCTCGTCAGGCCAAAGGACGGTGGGGGGTTGGTAGCATAGCGGTTATAGTGTTAGGCCGGTAACCGAAAGGTTGCTAGTTCAAATCCCTGAGCAATATGATAAAACTGGCTCGCATGAGAACCGCCAAAGGAACAGAAGACCCAGAGTTGCCTCTGCTGCAGAGAAGAGTTCATTAGAGGTAACTGCACCTCAGATTGCACCCCAAATAAATATTTCACAGAGTTAAAGTAACAGACACATCTCAACACCAATTGTTTAGAGGAGACTGCGTGAATCATGCCTTCATGGTCGAATTGCTGCAATGAAACCACTACTAAAGGACACCAATAAGAAGAGGAGACTTGCTTGGGCCAAGAAACACAAGCAATGGACATTAGACTGGTGGAAATGAGTCTAAATTAGAAATTCTTGGTTCCAACTGCCGTGTCTTTGTGAGACGCAGAGTGGTTGAACTGATGATCACTGCATGTGTGGTTCCCACCGTGAAGCATGGAGGAGGAGGTGTGATGGTGTGGGGCTGCTTTGCTGGTGACACTGTCCGTGATTTATTTAGAATTCACACTTAACCATCATGGCTACCTCAGCATTCTGCAGTGATACGCCATCCCATCTGATTTGCGCTTAGAGGGACTATCATTTGTTTTTCAACAGGACAATGACCCAACACACCTCCAGGCTGTGTAAGGGCTATTTGACCAAGAAGGAGAGTGATGGAGTGCTACATCAGATGACCTGGCCTCCACAATCACCCGACCTCAACCCAATTGAGATGGTTTGGGATGAGTTGGACCGCAAAGTGAAGGAAAATCAGCCAACAAGTGCATATGTGGGAACTCCTTCAAGACTGTCTGAAAAGCATTCCTCATGAAGCTGGTTGATTGAATGCCAAGAGTGTGCAAAGCTGTCATCAAGGCAAAGGGTGGCTTCTTTGAAGAATCTCAAATTTGTTTAACACTTTTTCGTCAATGTAGAAAATAGTAAAAAATAAAGAAAAACCCTTGAATGAGTAGGAGTGTCCAAGGTTTTGACTGGTACATATGAATCCAATGGTACAAACAAACCGACGATGTTGAAAACAGGTTAGATGTCCAAAACGTGCCGACATCACGGTGGGACTGAAGGCAATCTAAAGTTTGTAATTTCCACTTAAACATTTCAGACTTGATTTGCCCTAAAGAAAAATGTGTCAACTCCTACAAAAATGTTGATTAATTATTATCCACATAATAATTCCCATTTATTGTTGCTGCAGGATTATTTACCTGCTGTAAGAAGCAGGGTCAAATTATGATTGCGTATCTGTACATACAAATTAGCTTAAGCTGAGGCTGAGAATAGAACACTAGCTTTGAGGCAGTGTGCTGCTCTTCCATGTAGTGCTCAACCTTTTGCTTTCGTGAGAAATTATTAAATGAATTAGTCCACACGCACACACACACACACACACACACACACACACACACACACACACACACACACACACACACACACACACACACACACACACACACACACACACACACACACACACTAAACTGTGATGGTGGAAAAGGAGGTACTGTGTCATTATGCTTAATGTCTCCTAAGCTTTGGGGTTTTACAAAAGTGTTATTAGTGATGATCTCCCTGAACAAAATGATCTCCACAGGTGGTCTTGTTCAAGGTAAAATCCTCGGGACCACCCAGGCTTTGGCTATGTATAACTAGCCAGGTAGATCCCAGCACACCTTTCCGTTCTCACACTGATCTGTGGTCTGTCTGTACCTTACAGGTAGTGAAGTGCATTCGTGGGGCATCAGCTTAATCCATGCATTACTGTGTGCACATATCACTGAACAGATGTCTTATTATCCTCTCATGATAGTAGAACTCTTAATCAGCAGAGGAAGTTCTGTAATAAAACCATCACGTTATACTGCTAGGAACCTGTCAACACAGGCACATGCCAGAAAAGCGCTACGCAGGGAAGTTGTGAGAGAGAGATGGAGAGTTCCAGAATAACAGAAGAGCAGAAGCAGAAGGGAGGGTGGGTTGGCAGGGCTTTGCTCAGAGCCAATCAACTGTCAGAGAAAAATATTGTGTTTGTGTGTGTGTGAGAGGGAGCGAGCGAGTTTAGTCTCCTTTTAGCAGCCTCTCTGTGATGCTGCCTATTTTAAAGGGACAACACACACTGCAGACAGCTGCACATGACAATCTACAGCAGCAGGGACTCTTGCTGCTGGATGCCTGTGGACCAGATATAACAAAGATTCAAAGAGAAGGAGGTAGAACAAGACAGCGAGAGCTAGAAAAAGATAGCGAGAGCGAGGAAGCTCCAGGGAAAGGAGGACAGAACTCTTTGTCTTGAAAAGTGTGTTTAAGAGGAATCGCTACTGAAAGTTTTTATGAGAGGCCAGCTCTCCTCTGGGGAGTGAAGCTTTCAGCCTGGCTGGCTACTTTCTTGCTCTTCCTTCAGGTGTTTCTACTGAGAACTATTTGGCTGGCTCACATCTCCAGTCTCTCCACACTGTCTATATCCCCTGGGACAATTCACGCGGATTGACGGTCACTACTCAGCACTGTCCTTGGATCAGTTTTGCACAGCTCCTAAATGAGAAGATTGACCTGGCTAGCCTGAGCAGGATCAGATTATCTTGGAGTGCGGATTTTGCGAGAAGGGGAACATTGAAGCTTGAATCGGGTCTTGTTCAGGCTTGATTGAATCCGATAACTCATATTTAGTCGGATATGTTCTACTTGGGTTTATATACTATACTTGTGTCCCATCGTGCCACATGAAGCGATTTGGGAGCCTGAGGGCGAGCAAGAAGAAGAAGGAGCCAGACAGACGGACAGGGAGGAGGCAGTCCGAGCCCCACGGCCTCTTGGGAAACAGTAAGTGGGCAGCATTTGTAGACACACTAATACCAATAGGTACTTAAACAGTTACATGTGTTTTAGTAGCCTAAGTTTGTTCATGAATGATAAAACTGTGTTAAGTCTTTAGAAAGTGTGAGTGTGTGAGTTTGTTTGGATCTAACATCAAAGTCCATTGTCTTCTCAAGTAGTTGATGTGATGACTGATGTCATGACTGATGTGATACTGGAAGGCTTCGGAAGCCTAAGATGTTATGATGTCACCAGAGGGTTGCTAGCATGAAAAGCCAGGGAGCAAGACAGAGTTTCTATTGAGGGTGAAATAAGGCAATTGGAACCATTAAGGCAGATCAATGATCTGTTACTGTAACATAGGGGAAGAAAATGCAGGGCCGGATTAAGAAATTATAATGCAGTGTCCCCCCCCCCCCCCCCCCCCACACACACACACACACTTCCTGGCACACCATCATTTTCAGTAAACAAATCCGTGCACCAAGATGTAAATTTACTTTTGAAGAAAAATACCCTTTATAATAAAGCCATAATAATGTTTGCCTTGTGGCATAGGATAGAGTTGAGAAGAGGCCTTTTTAGGATTTCCACACATGGCCAGGGCCAGATTTAGAAATCATAGGTCTTGAATTCAAACAAACAATAGCCCAGGCCAATGAAACAACACACATATTGTACAGTATTAAGAGGCAATATATATATATATATATACGGTGTATATATCATAGGCTACAGTAGGCTACTAAATAACATTTCCAGTGGCACACTGACTCACCTAATGATGAAGATGAAGCCATAGGCTACTACTCACAGTGATGGCCGATGTGCTCGTCGTGGCCGATGTGCTCGTCGTGGCAATAGCCTATCTCAAGATGAGCTACTTTGAAGAAAAGTGCTGCTGTTAGCTACAAATAGCTACAAATTGGGAGTTATTGAGAAAAAATATATGTTGGTTCTACAGACAAATTAGTCTTCTCTTTTCCGCAGTAGGCATTTGCTTTGCAAAACTGTACATTTTTACCACGATTGTATTTAGAAATCTGCAAAAGGCAAACCGACAGCCGCAACCAACCATAGAAATATAATCCATAGATGGCAGTTCCCATTCAAGTAAGGACTGTCAAATTGCCAGGGTAGGATTTTACAAAACCCTTCTATGGATTATATGTCTATGGTCACAATGCAGCAAGCTGTAGCCTATATTTGGGGAGCATGCTGCCCAAACTGCAGCCTGCCAGACTGTAGGCAACTGGTAACTTCCAACATATATATTTATTTTAACCTTTATTTAACTAGGCAAGTCAGTTAAGAACAAATTCTTATTTACAATGACGGCCTACACCAGCCAAACCTGGGCCAATTGTGGACCGCCCTATGGGACTCCCAATCAGGGCCAGTTGTGATACAGCCTGGATTCAAACCAGGGTATCTATAGTGATATCTCTAACACTGAGATGCAGTGCCTTAGACCGCTGCACCACTTGGGAACCCCAGAAAACACTTTAGTAAAAGAGGGCTACAAATAGTATGCTATGGTGTGGGGTGCATTTTCCTGGCATGGTTTAGGTCCACTTGTAGAATCTATGCCAAGGTGCGTAGAAGCTGTTCTGGTTGCTTGTGGTGGCCAAACACCCTTTTTAGACACTATGTTGGTGTTTCCTTTATTTTGCCAGTTACCTGTATGCGCTTGTGATAAAATGTAATCCAGTTATTTTTTGAGAAACTGTTGATCCTGTGTGACTAAATTATGCTCTCTAGTGTATTTTGAACATTAAGAGCAGGCTCCTGTGGTTGGATTTAAAAATAATAATAATAATAATGTTTTTATTATTTTTTAAATGCCTCTTGGGCTTTGGCCCAGCCCCTGACTCACACAATTGACCAGTCACATTTATTTATTATGCAGTTTATTTATTTATTTTTTATTAATCAGTTACCCAATCAAGGCAGGACCCCCCCAGTTACCCTCCTCCTCTCCTCCCTCCATCTGATGATTAGCAGAGTTGCAGCAGGTTGTCTACACTCATTGAGAGTGGGCTCCTGAATCCTCCTGTGGTTGGTGGTTGCAGTAGAAAAAAACATTTATAATATATATATATATATATACTGTATACATTTCCTTTATTTTTATTTCATTTTTATTTATTTACTTCTACCTCTCGCCATGGGCCTGGGTCCAGGGGCTTCAGTCCCGGTAAGCCCCTGCATTAAGCCGGCCCTGCTGACATGAAGTAGATTTGATTGATATCCCCTCATTCATTGCCTTGAAACGACCCAGCTCAGAAGTTCTTAAAACGTCGTGACGATCACCTCAGCATGTAAACATGTCAAACATGTGCTCCATAAGATATGAGGTATTTCATCTAGTCGCGCATTCTAAGCTCTTTGAGCCTTCAAATAGCCTCCACAACTTAAAAATTGCCAAACACAGAGAGCTTTTAAAGAACCTTTTGGATCAACTTCACTCATCACAGGGCTGGCACTTGAACATATTGGCCTATTTCCTGCCTTGACATTGTGGATGGCAACACTCCATTCTAGTAACAAAAGTAGGGTTGTGTTCATTAGGCACTAAACTGAAGAAACTTGAGTAAAACAGCAAGGAACTACCTGGAACTGATACGAAATGCTCATAGTTATTTAGTTCTGCATCACATATTGTATGTACTGATTCTTTCTTTACAGCCTTTCCTCTCCTCTAGTTTTAGAAAACGAAATGTTTGAATACATTCGTTTTTAGACTGTCCATTGTTTGGGTTGAGCAACGGGTGCCATAACCCTGACTCATAAGACTTCACAACACAGTCCTGTCTGTGTTCACAGATTGCAGTTAGAATGTCATCTGGATTAAATCCAAACTGGCAACCAGGTGTTTTCAGGGAAATTCAAAACTACATTAATCCTGCGCTACACAGAATGTTTGAATGTGTATCCACTTGAGTTCCGTTTGACATGGATGAATGCAGTTGTTGTTTGACCTCAGTAGGTGGCACTGTTGACTTCCTTAACAATTTGAATATCTACTTTTTTTTCAAAAGTACCGGTAGTCAAGACATTTTCCCCCCAAAATGTGTGAATGTTTATAATTTATACAGAGCATGTTGGTGCAAGCCTATGAAAGAGGGTACTGATCCATGTTTAGTATAATGTGGTCAGGGTATTTACACACTTTAAAACAGCACCACTTTCCTGTCTGGCTGTCATATACAGTTGAAATCGGAAGTTTACATACACCTTAGCCAAATACATTTAAACTCAGTTTTTCACAATTCCTGACATTTAATCCCTGTAAAAATTCCTTGTCTTAGGTCAGTTAGGATCACCACTTTATTTTAAGAATGTGAAATGTCAGAATAATAGTAGAGAGAATGATTTATTTCAGCTTTTCTTTTCTTTCATCACATTCCCAGTGTGTCAGAAGTTTACATACACTCAATGAATATTTGGTAGCATTGCCTTTAAATTGTTTAACTTGGGTCAAACGTTTTGGGTAGCCTTCTATTGTTGTTTCATCAGACCAGAGGACATTTCTCCAAAAAGTACGATCTTTGTCCCCATGTGCAGTTGCAAACCGTAGTCTGGCTTTTTTATGGCGGTTTTGGAACAGTGGCTTCTTCCTTGCTGAGCGGCCTTTCAGGTTATGTCGATATAGGACTTGTTTTACTGTGGATATAGATACTTTTGTACCTGTTTCCTCCAGCATCTTCACAAGGTCCTTTGCTGTTGTTCTGGGATTGATTTCCACTTTTTGCACCAAAGTACGTTCATCTCTAGGAGACAGAACGCGCCTCCTTCCTGAGTGGTATGACAGCTGCGTGGTCCCATGGTGTTTAAACCTGCGTACTATTGTTTGTACAGATGAACTTGGTACCTTTAGGCGTTTGGAGAAAATAATTCTGAGGTCTTGGCAGATTTCTTTTGATTTTCCCATGATGTCAAGCAAAGAGGCACTGAGTTTGAAGGTAGGCCTTGAAATAGATCCACCTCCAGTTGACTCAAATTATGTCAATTAGCCTATCAGAAACTTCTAAAGCCATGACATAATTTTCTGGAATTTAAAGGCACAGCCAACTTAGTGTATGTAAACTTCTGACCCACTGGAATTGTAATACAGTGAATTATAAGTGAAATAATCTGTCTGTAAACAATTGTTGGAAAAAAAGTAGACGTCCTAACCGACTTGCCAAAACTATAGTTTGTTAACAAGAAATTTGTGGAGTGTTTGAAAAACGAGTTTTAATGACTCCAACCTAAGTGTATGTAAACTTCTGACTTCAACTGTATCTAATGGCCATAGGAATGACGGGCCAAGTGCAAAGCTCTTTGAGGAATGACATTGGTTGGCAAGTCAGACTCCTACCATTATGGAAACACTTAGGATAGTGTCATTGATTGATTAGCCAATCCACTGATTTATTGATCGGATTTCTTCTTATGATGTTGGGTGGCCTAGTGGTTAGAACGTTGGGTCAGTAACTGAAAGGTTGCTGGATCGAATCCCTGAGCTGACAAGGTAAAAATCTGGCATTCTGCACCTGAACGAGGCAGTTAACCCACTGTTCCCCTGTAGGCTGTCATTGTAAATAAGAATTTGTTCTTAACTGACTTGCCTAGTTAATAAAGGATTAAATAAAAACAATGTAAATGATCACATAATTTGTCATTTAAGCATTGAGGGGGTGTGGTATATCCTCCAGGGTGGCGCAGCAGTATAAGGCACTGCATCTCAGTGCTAGAGGCTTACTACAGACCTTGGTTCGATCCTGGGCTGTATCACAACTGGCCGTGATTGGGAGTCCTGTAGGGCAGCGCACAATTGGCCCAGTATTGTTAGGGGAGGGTTTGGCCGGGGTAGATTTTGTTCTTAACTGACTTGCCTAGTTAAATAAAGGTTAAATAAAAATGGCCAATATACCATGGCTAAGGGCTGTTCTTATGCAACGAATAGTACCTTTATACAGCCCTTAGCCGTGGTATATTGGCCATATACCACAAACCCCCGAGGTGCCTTATTGCTATTATAAACTGGTTACCAGCGTAATTAGAGCAGTACAAATACATTTTTTGTCATACCCGTGGTACACGGTGTGATATTTTGTTCAGTTCAGTGTCAGTTTCGTATCTAAACGTTGTCAATAAAGTGGGGAATTGGGAGCTTTAACAGTGTGGGGGCCTTCTTGTTCTATACTAGCATTCTTTATTATCCCAGCACCTATGTTTTTAAGGATGTGCATATGACCACAAACTATACCATGGCTGTCAGCCAATCAGCATTTAGGGCTCGAACCACCCAGTTTATAATATCATTTAGGTTACAGTAGTTATGTAAAATCAAAAGAAGTGCCCTCACTTTCATGAGGCTTTCATGTGGATTTCAAGGCTCTAAAACCCAGTGTTGAGAGAAAATAACATACACTGTCATTTATTTACCTTTTTTAACCCAACGGCAGCCATTAGCTCACCATCAAAGAGCTCCCATTCAGCTATATGTGGCTATGAGTGTATGTTTTGAGCATTTTCCCCATCACTAGTGATTCATGTCTAGCTCTCGGCAAAGTCAAAGCAGAAGGACTTTCATACTGTAGGTCTGAATGGGTGACCAATGACCACTCATCCAAATGATTGGATGTCAAGAATATGCCAGCAGTATTTCTCCCTTGTAAAACACTGGAGGTGTCTCATGGCCAAGTGTGTGTGTGTGTGTGTGTGTGTGTGTGTGTGTGTGTGTGTGTGTGTGTGTGTGTGTGTGTGTGGTGTGTGTGTGTGTGTGTGTATATAAAGAGAACTGTCATATCAGGTTCTGTTTTGGTTTACACTGTTCTGCCCACCCTGCAATGCATGCTGGTACACCCCACTGATTTATCTAGCCTCTCTCTGTCACCTTACTTGACACTGTCGCAGATGGCAACTCCCTAAGAGCTCTGGCTCTCTCTCTCACACTCTGTTGCCATGGTTTCCTCACACCATGACATCCCATGATGCAACATGTTGATTGTCTGGAACTGTGATCAAATGAAAACCCTAGGGTTATGTGATTTCTAAGTCGTTAAGATTTTTTTTCTAGTTTGTTTTAAGTGTGACACTTTAGGTGTGTTGTATATCATAGCAGAAATAATGGAATCAAAGTAATAAGAGTTAAACGTAGGCCACCTTGACACTCCAAATGGATTATGAACTGTCATAGAACAAAACAATTGTATATCTCTGTCCGTTTGTATTGCCCCTTTTCCCAAAGTCACTCTACTTTGTCAAACACACTAGGTTTATTATTTGATCAGCTGGCGGGTGCTTCAGGGGAACTGTGCTTATTGATCATCTCCATCTGGTTGATGAAGTAGCTTCGACACATCAAGTACCAGATACGTATCTATGAAGAGGCACACAAGGTATTCACGAATAGCTCTTGCTAGCCAGTGAGTTCGCACAGCTACATTTCAGTACATAGAAATGTGTTGTTTATACGCCGTCCAATGTCAAGTATATGGTACAAAAGATTTGACTTTTTGGTAGGCTCAGGGGTTGAGTGTCACTTGCACAGGAAAATGATGCAGAAATGGAGTGAGAGAAATGTCTTTCTTCAAGTGAAAAACTTAACCTCCTTAATTGTCAGTGAAGAGGACACTTAAAACCAGCCCTTCAAAGGGCCCTTTGAAGTGTGTAAAGTGCTCTTTAGTAGAGTTAAATTGGTGCCACTTCCATTCACATGCATTAACTGTTTAATGTGTTCATAACGTATTTATAGTATGTTTATAATTCCGTCAGTGTTAGTGATCTGTGTAATTTATTAGCATCTTAAAAGATACAACAAGACGGATGCGGATATAAAACCGATATAGATACTACAGTGAGAGAGTGGCATAGGGACATGGACACAGATATAAAACCTGAGAGAGATGGAGGTAGAGATACTGACACCCCAAGAGAGACATGGGGGCAGCAGACTGTCGTTAGTGTCAGACAAGCCAGACGCAAACTGTGAGAGTGTGAGGCTAGCAGATGTTTAACAGATCACAACCATGGCGAGAAGAATCATTCCAGATGAGTCTACAGATGGAAGCCATCATAGCACAGTACCCAGCTAGCACGTTTCTTAAAGGTTGTGGGAACGTACGTTTTTGGTTTGCCATTGGTTCTGGGAACATAGCCGTACGTTTCCTGACGGTAAAACAAAACGTTTTTTTTTTTTTTTTATATTCTGAGAATGGAAATAAAATGTTTGCCTGTTCTAGAAACATAAATCTTTAGGTTGCAGCAAGGTTCTGAGAACGTTTTATTATGGTTCCCTGAAAGTTATCCTGGGAGTTTTTTTTAACATTCTGAGAACAGAAATTATACGTTATTTGAAAGTAATTAAATAACGTTCTGAGAACATTCTCTAAATGTTGTGAATGTTTTGAACGAAATGTAAAGGTTATTTGGAGGTTTTTGAATAAATTCCTTAAAACTTTCGCTGAATGTTTCAATAAGATTGCTAGCTTAGGTGAACTGTTTTGAACACCAAGCACAGATAGAAATTCATTTGCTGAAGCATTAATCATGCAAACACATAGATTTTTTTTTATTGTGACAAGGCATCAGTGAGATTCAAACTTACGATCTTCTGTTTTCTAGCCATGGAATTAGTCCACTGCTCCACCAGGATAGAGCTAACATGCCATGTTATTTTGTTTTACTCATAGAAATCTGTTCATTTTAGTGTATTCAATCAGACCCCATTTCAAAAGAAACAAGCACTCATTAAGATCAGGTGTGGCCAATTAGTGGGCGCGGTCAACACACCTCAACTCACTTGACAAGATGGAGGATAGAGTTTTGTTGATGCTGAGAACGGAATTTATATGTCTTTGAATAACATTCTTAGAAAGTTTTTTGAACATTACTAATGTTGTCTTGTAGTTTTTATGGAATACTTTCTTAATTTTCTGAGAACATGACTTTAAATAGAAACATGAAGAAACCTGTAGAATAGGTATGCTGAAATACTGAAATTCCCACAAAAGAACATTGTTTCTTAACGTTCTCTGAACAATTTGAGAACATGACTTTAAATAGAACCATGAGGAAACCTGTAGGAAACGTTATGCTGAGGTACTGAAATTCCCACCTAAGAAACATGTTTCTCAGAACATTATGTGCTAGCTGAGTATCCTGCACCATTCCCATAGCATTATGGGAAGGTTGCATGCAAAATAACTATAGGACAACCACACTTTCATCAAGCTCTAAGAAACATATGGTTCTCAGAATGTTATCTGCTAGCTGGGTAAAACCTATTACCTACATTTCCAGTGGTTGGCTTGCTACATAGCAGACAAGCTGTCATTTCATGCAATTAACCTTTTGTGATTACCCAGGTAATCAAACATGTAGCACACATTATTAAAAAAGACGGACAAGATGCCAGATCAGGAGTTAATGTGACGTTTTTGAGGGAAGCCAACCCCTTAAATGAAATGCCTGGCTGCTGGACAGACACGTGACAAATCAGGACAAAGCAGAATCTGCTTCAGAATAATGTAACATCTGACCAGAATATTATTCAGAATATTGATTTTGACTTCTAAGAGATCGTGAACACTTAATCCATCACAAGGAGCTCGCTTTTCCATGATTCAGGTGGTTTCAGGAGGTTTCAGGTGGTTTTTCCAAATCATTCTGAAGTATTTATGGAGAAGGAAATTATGACCTTTAGAGTAATCCAAAATATCATTACAGTTAGCTAGCTAAAATGTTTTATCTTTGTGTGTGTGTGTGTGTGTGTGTGTGTGTGTGTGTGTGTGTGTGTGTGTGTGTGTGTGTGTGCGTGCGTGCGTGCGTGCGTGCGTGTGTGTGTGTGCACGTGTGTGTCCATGTCTGTGAATGAGTGTGTGTCAGTACTCTGATGTCACCTGTTGTTTCTCATTTGTCATATGTTGCCATGGAATTCAGATGATCACCATAATCATATCGCTTAGAAAATATTGAACCAATTTGGACTGGTGGATTTGTGTAAATGCATGGTGTTGAAAGCAGACAGTATTACTTTGGGCTATGTTTTATTCAAATGAGCTGCCACTCCATGTTTGTTTCTATGTGTGTGTGGTGGAGAGAGAGAGAATATGCTAATAGAGAAGCAATGCAACAGTGAGCTTTGTGTGTGTGTGTGTGTGTGTGTGTGTGTGTGTGTGTGTGTGTGTGTGTGTGTGTGTGTGTGTGTGTGTGTGTGTGTGTGTGTGTGTGTGTGTGTGTGTATGTGTGTGTGTGTGTGTGTGTGTGTGTGCAGAATCTGGGGAATTGTGTGTATACATTTGGCAGTAGGGTTGTGATTCAGTAGCGCTGATGTTAATGATCCCCTGTGGATTTACGAGGCAGAGAGACGGATAAAGCCCACACACACACACACACACACACACACACACACACACACACACACACACACACACACACACACACACACACAAAGTGGACTGCTTTTCAGATGACATCTTACTGGTGAGAAAGGCTCTTTGGAGCTCTCGCCCTTCATTTCTCTCTCCCTTCATCCCTCTCTCCCTTCATCCCTTTCTCCCTTCATCTCTCTCTCCCTCCATCCCTCCATCCCTTTCTCCCTATAATGTTTTATTCTAGTCTAGGAAGCTGTGTACAGTGGTCAGGGCCGGCTCTAGCCTTTTGTGGGCCCTAAGTGAGATTTGGTTGGGGGGCCCCCCATTTTGCGGGCAAAACCCTCTTGACGGGGGACAGAAAAATGTACGTTTTAAAGTACATTTGCTGCAATTCTACACATTTTGCCATGGAGAGTAGAGAAAATGTTCCCGTTTTAAATCAAATTTTCTGCAATTCTACCCATTTTGCCATGCGTGGTGACATTTTTGACAGTTTTAAAGTGAATTTCTTGCAATTCTACACATTTTGCTTACATGCTGCCCACACTGCTCGCGTTACGTGCATCAGTGAGTGTCTGCGTAGGCCAGGCGCTAAAATATAACTTGCTTCTATTTTGACGCTTGATGCGCTGCAAATCCTGCCTCTCCCATCTCCTCATTGGTTTTTAAGCGCTTATACCCACGTGGGTGATTGAAAGATGAACTGAGGTCCACACTCCAGTTTCGAAATTGCACCTTGTGTATTCTGCTATTCTAACTTTCAACAGTAAGTTGAGACCCCGAGTTCCCCAACTATTTTTTTTTAGCGGCAGGAGCCGGCCCTGATACGGGTCTATAAACTAATGGTTTCAAAGGGAACCTCTCCTGTGTCGCATGAATGGCTTGATGTAGGACAAAGTGATGTCAGGTCTTTGTCGTGCCGTTCACGTCTTCCGCTGGGGAGGACAGGACTGCAGGGAGGACGATTAGGTCCATTAAGTCCATTTAGGAACTGTAATACGCTGAATTGGTTTAGTTTTTTGTTTGTTACGATGGTTTGTTTCGAGAACATAATAATAATAATAGAAAAATTATTGGAATCTGTGTGGGTAGCTGGACAGGTAGGATGACTGACAGTGAAGGTGAACAGTTGGTCACGGGTCAGGTGACAGAGGAATGGATGAGGCTGAGGCAGGAATTCCTTCAACCATAAAGTGGTATATTTACTGGGTAGTTTGTCTGTGCTACATAACAAAGGAAACAGAATAACATGTATCCAATCAAATTCATAATCACAAAGGTCAAATCATTACAATCATTCTCATTATTAACATAATTAGGTATTTCAGCAGTTCAGTTCGATAATAAGTCAATAGGAATCATCATTGAGTCATTTAGGCTCATAACTATTCATCATAATCATGAGAATAATAATACAAATAATTCAATCAGTTATTTGATTTCAGGATTGATCAGTTCAGCAAACAATAACGACGTTTCATATTTCATCCTTTTTCAGGTTTGTCTTCATATATACATGTAATTTCATTACATATTAACCATATATCGATGGCATAATTAGCCTGTGATGATCTGTAGGACCTTGATCATTGTCCATTTACATTACACAATAGGTTTGAAGCGTGCGCTCCGTGGTAATAACTATAAACAATAACTGATGGCCCGCTCTCCCGATCGCAACAGATAGTTCAGATGAAAGGTAACAGCTTCAGTGGATTTACGTTGATTCATGGACGCACAGAATGTCTGGATTAGACAGAGTTAAGGAAGAGAAAGCAGCGAGGTCGGGCGGTGGTGATTTCCTCCTTTTAATGAGTTGAGATCTGTCGGACATTTCCACCTGACCTAATTAAATCGCCCCTGGCCCAGCTGAGCAAGTGGCCATGAATTAAAGGATGATTCCATCAACTCCATGGGCCTTTTCTACAATAATAATAATACATGCCATTTAGCAGACGCTTTTATCCAAAGTGACTTACAGTAATGCGTGTGTGTATACATACATGTTAAGCACAGGTGGTCCCAGGAATGTAATTCGCTATCCTGGTGTTGCAAGAGCCATGCTCTACCAACTGAGCTACAGAGGAGCACATTTTTAGTTTGGTTCACTTTCAATGGAGTAGATGGTTCTGTCACTTCTGGAGTTTGGCCTTGTGACCCCAATGCTCTGTTCCAATGAGCAAACCACTACTCCACCCTAATCCTACCTAATCCTATCATTTATAATAAAAAAAACATTTGTCTGAATCTACTAATCCAAGGTGAGTAGAGTGTGGAATGGAACGGTATAATCATTTTTACTTTATTCAGTCACATGAGTGACAGATGGGCAGGTTTTGCATTTGAGACTTACATTGGTTCCATTTTGCAAGCAACTCAATCAAACACACCTGAAGTAGGCTATTTGAAAGAAAACAAAAACTACTTTAATCCAGGTTTAGGCAGCACCTTGTTTTCCGGATCCATCCGGGGAGCTGTGAACTGCCTTGCTCAAGGGCAGAACGGGAGATGTTTTACCTTGTCGGCCTGGGGATTGGAACTAGCAACATTTCAGTTACTGGCCCAACGTTCTAAGCGTTAGGTTACCTGCCGCCTGATCGGCTTCATACCTCCCCCACGATGCTGTGGCTGGTGCTGGTGCTTAGTACTGTAATGTGTAGGGCGTCAATTTTTTCATGACAGGAAGTGATGTTTTACTGTACAACCGGTACATGGGCTGCATTCCATTCCAACTGGTATTGTAGATGTAAAAACAAATGCTCAACCTAGTTTCTAACATATTTCTTTCACCTTTCCAGTGTGAAGGAGAGTGAACAAGGGCAGAAGGAAGAGAGGACTTTTTGGAAGGGAATGCAGCCTATGACTGGTTCTACACCACCGCAAGTCACTATGTTCACACTATGTCCATGACTAGCCACTTAAAAGTCTGGTGAAGTGCCTAGAGGACTGTATTGATTCTGCTTGGGCTCATCAAGGAAGATGTACTCCATCGTCTGCATGTCAATAAGGTCTGCGATTAGAACCTCTGGGAGTGAGAGCTGATTAGTGATACCTACTCACTGTGATCTTCTTGCTTTGTTGGATAGCCAGAAAGGAGGATGTGTGTATGCCATGCATTGGATGAAAAGGTACTAACTAGTATAACAGTAGCTCATTAGTATAATGTGGACTTTCTGTTCTCAGTTGACTGTTTGAATGGTGTGTCTGTCATTTCTTTTGAAACTTCTTCTTGAATATCTCTAAGGGCTATGTTGTTATAAATGAAGATGTATGTTGATCTAGCTAGGTCCTTTTCAAACTCAGTTTTGAAAGGTCGTCTCTCCTGTCTTTGTAGCAGTGTTCAGATGCTTGCTACAACAACAAAGGATTATCTTTGTTTTAAAATAAATACCTATATATCTATCCTCCTAACTCCATTACTGCTGATTCAGACTTACACAATCATCTCTTAATCATCTGAATAATTTACTGTTTAAATGAGGCCTCTCCTCCTGGTTACCCTAGTGACCATATCCCTCGCGCATCCCACAAAGGTGGAGGTGTTGCTAAGATTTACGATAGCAAATTTCAATTGACAAAAAAAAAAAAAATCACTGCGTTTTCGTCTTTTGAGTTTCTAGTCACGAAATCTATGTAGCCTACTCGATCACTTTTTATAGCTACTGTTTACAGGCCTCCTGGACCGTATACAGCGTTCCTCACTGAGTTCCTTGAATTCCTATCAGACCTTGTAGCCATGGCAGATAATATTCACATTTTTGGTGACTTTAATATTCACATGGAAAAGTCCACAGACCCACTCCAAAAGGCTTTCGGAGCCATCATCGACTCAGTGGGTTTTGTCCAACACGCCACAGTCTGGACCATCATCGACTCAGTGGGTTTTGTCCAACATGCCAAAGTCTGGACCAAATTTTGTCCCGTGGAATAAATATTGTGGATCTTAATGTTTTTCCTCATAATCCTGGACTATTGGACCACCATTTTATTACGTTTGCAATCGCAACAAATAATCTGCTCAGACCGCAAACAAGGATCATCAAAAGCCGTGCAATAAATTCTCAGACAACCCAAAGATTCCTAGATATACCTTCCAGACTCCATCCACCTACCCAAGGACGTCAGAGTACAAAAATTGGTTAACCACCTAACTGAGGAACTAAATGTAACCTTGAATAATACCCTATGCAGTCGCACCCCTAAAAACAAAAAACATTTGTCATAAGAATATAGCTACCTGGTATACAGAAAATACCCGAGTCCTGAAGCAAGCTTCCAGAAAATTGAAACGGAAATGGTGCTACACCAAACTGGAAGTCTTCCAACTACCTTGGAAAGACAGTACCGTGCAGTATCGAAGAGCCCTCACTGCTGCTCGATTATCAACTTAATTGAGGAGAATATGAACAATCCAAAATGTATCTTTGATACTGTTGCAAAGCTAACTAAAAAGCAGCATTCCCCAAGAGAGGATGGCTTTCACTTCAGCAGTGATAAATTCATGAACTTCTTTGACGAATAGTTCACAATCTTTAGAAAGCAAATTACGGACTCCTCTTTAAATCTGCGTATTTCTCCAAAGCTCAGTTGTCCTGAGTCTGCACAACACTGCCAGGACCTAGGATCAAGGGAGACACTCAAGTTTTTTAATACTATATCTCTTGACACATTGATGAAAATAGTCTTGGCCTCTAAACCTTCAAGTTGCATACTGGATCCTATTCCAAATAAACTACTGAAAGAGCTGCTTCCTGTGCTTGGCCCTCCTATGTTGAATATAATAAACGGCTCTGTAACGATCGTCTAAAGGAGTAGACCAAGGTGCAGCGTGGTATGTGTTCATCTTGATATTTATTTGAACTCTGAACACTTAAACAAAATAATAAACAATGGAACACGACCGTCACATCTTGCAGGCTTTACACAGCAGTACAAAAATAAGATCCCACAACTCAAGAAGGGAAAAGGGCTGCCTAAGTATGGTTCCCAATCAGAGACAACGATAGGCAGCTGCCTCTGATTGGAAACCATACCTGGCCAAAACATAGAAATATAAATCATAGAATGCCCACCCCACATCCTGACCTTACCACATAGAGAAATAAACCATCTCTCTCAGGTCAGGGCGTGACAGTATCCCCCCCCCCAAAGGTGCGGACTCCTGGCCGCAAACCTGAACATATAGGGGAGGGTCCGGGTGGGCATCTATACTTGGCGGCGGCTCTGGTTCGGGGCGTAGCCCCCACACCGTCCGCTGATCCCCCCGCTTCTGTGTCGCAGGAGGAACCAGACCGTGGATCATCGCCGGAGGCTCTGAACTGCCGACCGCCGCTGAAGACTTCGGGCTGCAGGCCGCCGCTGAAGACTCCGGGCTGCAGACCGCCGCTGAAGACTCCGGGCTGCAGACCGCCGCTGAAGACTCCGGGCTGCAGACCGTCGCTGAAGACTCCGGGCTGCAGACCGTCGCTGAAGACTCCGGGCTGCAGGCCGTCGCTGAAGACTCCGGGCTGCAGACCGTCGCTGAAGACTCCGGGCTGCAGACCGTCGCTGAAGACTCCGGGTTGCAGGCCGTCGCTGAAGACTTTGGGCTGTAGGCCTTCTCAAGAGGCTCCGGACTGGTGAGCGTCGCTGGAGGCTCCGGACTGGGGAGCGTTGCTGGAGGCTCCAGACTGGGAAGAGTCGCTGGAGGCTCCGGACTGGGGAGCGTCGTTGGAGGCTCCGGACTGGGGAGCGTCGCTGGAGGCTCCGGACTGGGAAGCGTCGCTGAAGGCTCAGGACTGGAGAGCGTCGCTGTAGGTTCCGGACTGGGGACCGTCGCTGCAGGCTCCATGCCATGGATCATCACTACAGGTTCCGTGCCATGGATTATCACTGGAGGCTTTGTGCCATGGATCATCACTGGAGGCTCCGGGCCATGGATTATCACTGGAGGCTTCGTACCATGGATAATCTCTACAGGATTCTGGGCCATGGATCATCCCTACAGGCTTCTTGCCATGGATTATCCCTACAGGCTCCGGGCCATGGATTATCACTGGAGGCTTCGTGCCATGGATCATCCCTACAGGCTCCGGGCCATGGATCATCACTGGAGGCTTCGTGCCATGGATCATCCCTACAGGCTCTGGGCCATGGATCATCACTGGAGGCTTCGTGCCATGGATCATCACTGGAGGTTTCATGCCATGGATCATCACTGGAGGCTTCGTGCCATGGATCATCCCTACAGGCTCTGGGCCATGGATCATCACTGGAGGCTTCGTGCCATGGATCATCACTGGAGGTTTCATGCCATGGATCATCACTGGAGGTTTCGGACCACAGATCATCACTGGAGGCTTCTTACATGGAGCTGGAACCGGTCTCACCGGACTGGGGAGACGCACAGGAGACTGGGTGCGCAGAGCAGGCACAGGGTATACTGGGCCGTGGAGGCGCACTGGAGGTCTGGAGCTTAGGGCTGGCACACCCCATCCTGGTTGGATGGTTAATTTAGCCCAGCAAGGGCGGAGCGCAAGGTCCAGGACGAACTGGGCTGTGCTGGTGAACGGGGGGTACCGTGCGTAGAGCTAGCGCAGGATAACCTGGGCCGAAGAGACGCACTGGAGACCAGGAACGCTGAGCCGGCACACTTCTTCCTGGCTGACGGCCAACTCTAGCACGGCAATGGTGAGGAGCTTGCACCGAGCGTACCGGGCTGTGAGTGTGCACTGGCGACACAGTGCGCATCACCGCATAACACGGTGGTTGCTCGGTCACTCGTTCCCCACGGTAAGCATGGGGAGTTGGCTCAGGTCTCAACCCCGACTTCGCCAATCTCCCCGTGTGCCCCCCCCAAAAAAATTTGGGGGGCGCTGCCTCTCGGGCTTCTGTTGTTGCTTTGCCTGTTCCTCCCAGTATCGCCGTTCCACTTTCGCTGCCTCTATCTCCTCTTGCGGACGGCAATACTCCCCAGGCCTTGTCCAGGGTCCTGCCCCATCCAGGATTTCCTCCCAGGTCCAGTCATCCTGCCCACGCTGCTTGGTCCTTTGGTGGTGGGATCTTCTGTAACGATCGTCTAAAGGAGTAGACCAAGGTGCAGTGTGGTATGTGTTCATCTTGATATTTATTTGAACTCTGAACACTTAAACAAAATAATAAACAATGGAACACTACCGTCACGTCTTGCAGGCTTTACACAGCAGTACAAAAATAAGATCCCACAACTCAAGGAGGGAAAAGGGCTGCCTAAGTATGGTTCCCAATCAGAGACAACGATAGGCAGCTGCCTCTGATTGGAAACCATACCTGGCCAAAACATAGAAATATAAACAATAGAATGCCCACCCCACACCCTGACCTAACCACATAGAGAAATAAACTGTCTCAGATCAGGGCGTGACAGGCTCCCTATCCACTTGATGTTTACCAAACTCACTAATAGTGGCAGTAATAAAGCCTCTCTTGAAAAAGCCAAACCTTGACCCAGAAAATTAAAAAAAACAATTGGCCTATATCGAATCTCCCATTCCTCTCAAAAATGTTTGAAATAGATGTTACGCATCAACTCATTGCCTTCCTGAAGACAAACAATGTATGCGAAATGCTTCAGTCTGGTTTTACACCCCATCACAGCACTGAGACTGCACTCGTTAATGGCGTCAGACCAAGGCTCTGCATCTGTCCTTGTGCTCCTAGACGTTAGTGTTGCTTTTGATACCATCGATCGCCACGTATTTTTGGAGAGATTGGAAACCCAAATTGATCTACACAGACAAGTTCTGGCCTGGTTTAGATCTTATCTGTCGGAAAGATATCAGTTTGTCTCTGTGGATGGTTTGTCTTCTGACAAATCAACTGTAAATTTCAGTGTTCCTCAAGGTTCCGTTTTAGGACCACTATTGTTTTCACTATATATTTTACCTCTTGGTGATGTCATTCGGAAACATAATGTTAACTTTCACTGCTATGCAGACGATACAAAGCTGTACATTTCGATGAAACATGGTGAAGCCCCAAAATTGCCCTCGCTAGAAGCCTGTGTTTCAGACACAAGGAAGTGGATGGTGGCAAATGCTTTAATTTTAAACTCAGACAAAACAGAGATGCTAGATCTAGGTCCCAAGAAACAAAGAGATATTATATTGGATCTGATAATTAATCATGATGGTTGTACAGTAATCTCAAATAAAACTGTGAAGGACCTCAGCGTAACTCTGGACCATGATCTCTCTTTTGATGAACATATCAAGAATATTTCAAGAACAGCTTTTTTCCATCTTCGTAACATTGCAAAAATGTTAATCTTTCTGCTAGAATCTTGACTAGAACCAAAAACTTTGATCATAGTACTCCAGTGCTAGCCTCTCTACACCGGCTTCCTGTAAAGGCTCGGGCTGATTTCAAGGTTTTACTGCTAACCTACCTATCTTTCCGATTTGGTCCTGCCGTACATATTTACACGTACGCTATGGTCACAAGACGCAGGCCTCCTTACTGTCCCTAGAATTTCTAAGCAAACAGCTTGAGGCAGGACTTTCTCCTATAGAGCTCCATTTTTATGGAATGGTCTGCCTATCCATGTGAGAGACGCAGACTTGGTCTCGACCTTTAACCTTTCTGGCGCAGGCGTTCCGCTAGCGACCCACCTCGACAACATCCAGTAAAATTGCAGATCGCAAAATTCAAAATACAGAAATAGTCATAATAAACATTCATAAAAAATACAAGTGTTATACATCGGCTTACAGATTAACTTCTTGTTAATCCAGCCGCTTTGTCAGATTTCAAAAAGGCTTTACGGCGAAAGCATACCATGCGATTATCTGAGGACAGCGCCCCGCTTACAAAAGCATACAAACATTTTACAACCAAGTAAAGGAATTACAAAAGTCAGAAATAGCGATAAAATTAATCACTTACCTTTGAAGATCTTCATAAGGTTGCAGTCACAAGAGTCCCAGCTACACAATAAATGTTTGTTTTGTTCCTCTTTATATCCCAAAAACTCTGTTTTGTTGGCTCGTTTTGTTCAGTAATCCACTGGCTCCAAGGCGGTCAAAACATGCAGACGAATACATCCTAATAGTACCGGTACAGTTCGTCGAAACATGTCAAACGATGTTTATAATTAATCCTCAGGTTGTCAATTGTCTAAATAATCAATAATATTTCAACCGGATAATAGCGTATTCAATAGAAAGGAAAAACAACGAAGGGCGCACAATCAGTCACGCGCGCAAACCAGCTCTGCATTCTTCCTCAGTCCACTGACTTCATTTTTCAGAAAATAAGCCTGAAACAATGTCTAAAGACTGTTGACATCTAATGGAAGCCATAGGAACTGCAGTCTGGGTCCTAACCCATTAGATACTGTATAGGCATTCAATTAAAAATACCCACATCAAAAAAATCCCACTTCCTGCATGGATTTTCCTCAGGTTTTCACCTGTCATATCAGTTCTGTTATACTCACAGACATTATTTTAACAGTTTTGGAAACTTTCGAGTGTTTTCTATCCAAATCTACCAATTATATGCATATCCTAGCTTCTGGGCCTGAGTAACAGGCAGTTTACTTTGGGCACGCATCTCATCCAGACGTCGAAATACTGCCCCCAAGCCATAAGAAGTTTTAAGTCTTTATTGAAGATTCATCTCTTCAGTAGGTCCTATGATTGAGTGTAGTCTGACCCAGGGGTGTGAAGGTGAACGGAAAGGTACTGGAGCGACGAACCGCCCTTGCTGTCTCTGCCTGGGTGGTTCCCCTTTCTCCAATGGGATTTTTTGCCTCTACCCTATTACGGGGCTGAGTCACTGGCTTACTGGTGCTCTTCCATGCCGTCCCTAGGAGGGGTGCATCACTTGAGTGGGTTGAGTCACTGACGTGTTCTTCCTGTCTGGGTTGGCGCCCCCCTCGGGTTCGTGCCGTGGCGGAGATCTCTGTGGGCTATACTCGGCCTTGTCTCAGGGTAGTAAGTTGGTGGTTGAAGATATCCCTCTAGTGGTGTGGGGGCTGTGCTTTGGCAAAGTGGGTGGGGTTATATCCTGCCTGTTTGGCCCTGTCTGGGGGTATTGTCGGACAGGGCCACAGTGTCTCCCGACCCCTCATGTCTCAGCCTCCAATATTTATGCTACAGTAGTTTATGTGTCGGGGGGGCGAGGGTCAGTCTGTTATATCTGGAGTATTTCTCCTTTCTCATCCGGTGTCCTGTGTGAATTGAAATATGCTCCCTCTAATTCTCTCTCTCTTTCTCTCTCTCTTTCTTGCTCTCTTCTGTCGGAGGACCTGAGCCCTAGGACCATGCCCCAGGACTACCTGGCCTGATGACTCCTTGCTGTCCCCAGTCCACCTGGTCATGCTGCTGCTCCAGTTTCAACTGTTCTGCCTGCGGCTATGGAACCCTGACCTGTTCACTGGACGTGCTACCTTGTCCCGGACCTGCTGTTTTGGACTCTCTCTACTGCACCTGCTGTCTCTAACTCTGAATGATCGGCTATGTAAAGCCAACTGACATTTACTCCTAAGGTGCTGACCTGTTGCACCCTCGACAACCACTGTGATTATTATTATCTGACTCTGCTGGTCATCTATGAATGTTTGAACATCTTGGCCATGTTCTGTTATAATCTCCACCAGCACAGCCAGAAGAGGACTGGCCACCCCTCAGAGCCTGGCTCCTCTCTAGGTTTCTTCCTAGGTTCTGGCCTTTCTAGGGAGTTTTTCCTAGCCACCGTGCTTCTACATCTGCATTGCTTGCTGTTTGTGGTTTTCGGCTGGGTTTCTGTACAGCACTTTGTGACATCGGCTGATGTAAAAAAGGGCTTTATAAATAAATGTGATTGATTGATTGATTGATTGATTGATACTGGCTGACTTTGACAGTATTGGTTGAATGAGTTCACAGTCTTGTTGTGCATACCAGAATATTTTTTTTATCACTGACAGTTTAATATCAGATTCAGAAGTTTTCCCACACCTCCAAGCTCTGTCCACATGGCACCAAAATAATGTTGTCTCAACTGGCAAAAAGGCAGCACTACAGATTGATTGCCTATCTATCTGGAGCTCCATCTCATTCTCAAACCTTGCTGAAAGTTCGATCAGATAGCTCCCCATCTGTGGCTCCTTGCCTAGAGGTACTCTGTATTTTCAGCCCAATGATGCCCATCACCCTTAGACATGTCTTAGATTACAGCAAAAAGAGCCTCAGGCCTTTTTCATACTGAAAGTCTAATCCACCGCCCCTTGTTTTCTATTTCTCCTTAGCCTCTGGGATCTCCTCGCCCTCCTCAACTCCTCCAACGCAGTCCGTCAAGCAGCCGCCGGCGTTCCTGCTGGAGGCCTATCGGAGCGAGCCGGAGAGGCCGGAGGCACGGATGCGCTCCTACTCTTCCCCGCCAGACACCGGGCAACGCTTCAGTCTACCCTGCACCAAACCACCCATGACTCCCACCGCCCCCATCACTACCTCACAATCACAAGCAGTGAGTACTGCCCCACTGCTAAAACACCCCTAAAGGGTTTCCCATTGAAATAGGGTGCAACTGAACAGTCTAACTCATATTCCTCTTCTTCAATTGCACTGATCTGACAACACAGGATAGTTGAAAGCAATACGGCAATGGTTGGTTTTTACTTCTCCTCTCAGATGAGTGCAGATGAGGAGAGGAAGCCAACTGAAGACTATTGAGATTCACCTATGAAGTCAGCCCTGGTGGTTGTCCCCTCCTGTTATGCATGGATGGAAAGCAACAACTCACGGCACAATGCCTTTTCCCCCCATGTGACCTAATTTTTGGTGTAGGCCTATGTACTGACATGTACAGTGCATTTGGAAAGTATTGAGACAGCCTCCCTTTTTTCACATTTTGTTATGTTACAGCCTTAATTCTAAAATGTATTTTAAAAAAATGTCCTCATCAATCTACATACAATAGCCCATAATGACAAAGCGAAAACAGGTTTTTAGAAATGTCTGAATACCTTATTTACATAAGTATTCAGGCACCTATGAGACTCGAACTTGAGCTCAGGTGCATCCTGTTCCCATTGATCTTCCTTGAAAGGTTTCTACAACTTCACTGGAGTCTACCTGTGGTAAATTCAATTGATACAACATGATTTGGAAAGGCACACACCTGTCTATATAAGATCCCACAGGTCCCACAGATATGACAGTGCATGTCAGAGCAAAAACCAAGCCATGGGGTTGAAGGAATTGTCCGTAGAGCTCCGAGACAGGATTGTTTCGAGGCACAGATCTGGGGAAGGGTACGAAAAAATAATGCCGGATTGAAGGTCCCCCAAGAAGAACATCCCAGAAGGACAACCATCTCTGCAGCACTCCACCAATCAAGCCTTTATGGTGGAGTGTCCAGACGGAAGCCACTCCTCAGTAAAAGGCACATGACAGCCCACTTGGAGTTTGCCAAAAGGCACCCAAAGGACTCTCCGACCATGCGAAACAAGATTCTCTAGTCTGATGAAACCAAGATTGAACTTCTCGGCCTGAATGCCAAGCGTCACATCTGGAGGAAACTAGGCAATATCCCTACGGTGAAGCATGGTGGTGGCAGCATCATGCTGTGGGGATGTTTTTCAGTGGCAGGGACTGGGAGACTAGTCAGGATCGAGGGAAAGATGAACGGAGCAAAGTACAGAGAGATCCTTGATGGAAACCTTCTCAGGACCTCAGACTGGAGCGAAGGTTCACCGTCCAACAGGACAACAACCCTAAGCACATGGCCAAGACAACACAGTGGCTTTGGGACAAGTCTCTGAATGTCCTTGAGTGGTCCAGCCAGAGCCCGGACTTTAACCTGATCAAACATCTCTGGAGAGACCTGAAAATAGCTGTGCAGCGACGCTCCCCATTCAACCTGAAAAAGCTTGACAGGATTTGCAGAGAAGAATGGGAGAAAATACCCAAATATAGGTGTGCCAGGCTTGTAGCTTCATACCCAAGAAGAATCAAGGCTGTAATCGCTGCCAAAGGTTCTTCAACAAAGTACTGAGTAAAGGGTCTGAATACTTATGTGATTTAAACATTAAAAAAAAGTACATTTGCAAAAATTTCTAAAAACATGCTTTTACTTCTTCATTATGGTATTTTGTGTAGATGTGAAAAAATAAACAATTTAAGCAATATTGAAATGAGTAACAACAAAATGTGGAAAAAGTCAAGGTTTCTGAAGACTTTATGAATGCACTGTATGTGTAACTGATAGAGGTGCGCGCACACACACACACACACACACACACACACACACACACACACACACACACACACACACACACACACACACACACACGCACACAATTATTTAGTCATTCTTTTTTGTGTGTACATTTTCTTTTGTATATATTGTACCAGCCAACTTTGGACACACCTACACATTCCATAGTTTTTCTTTATTTTGACTATTTTCTATATTGTAGAATAGTGAAGATTTCAAAATTATGAAATAACACATATGTAAACAAATTAAAATATATTTGAGATTCTTCAAAGTAGCCACCCTTTGCCTTGACAGCTTTTCACACTCTTGGCATTCTCTCACCTGGAATGCATTTCAATTAACAGGTGTGCATTAAGTTAATTTGTGGAATTTCTTTCCTTCTTAATGTGTTTGAGACAATCAGTTGTGTTGTGACAAGGTAGCGGTGGTATACAGAAGATAGCCCTATTTGGTAAAAGACCAAGTCCATATTATGGCAAGAACAGCTCAAATAAGAAAAGAGAAACGACAGTCCATCACTACTTTAAGACATGAAGGTCAGTCAGTCCGGAAAATTTCAATAACTTTGACGGTTTCTTCAAGTGCAGTCGCAAAAACCATCAAGCGCTATGATGAAATTGGCTCTCATGAGGACCGCCACAGGAAAGGAAGACCCAGAGTTACCTCTGCTGCAGAGGATAAGTTCATTATCCTCAGTTACCAGACTCAGAAATTGCAGCACAAATAAATGCTTCACAGAGTTCAAGTAACAGACACATCTCAACATGAACTGTTCAGAGGAGACTACCTGAAGCAGGCCTCCATGGTCGAATTGCTGCAAAGAAACCACTACTAAAGGACACCAATAATAAGAAGAGACTTGCTTTGGCCAAGAAACACGAGCAATGGACATTAGACCAGTGGAAATCTATCCTTTGGTCTGATGAGACCAAATTGGAGGTTTTTGGTTCCAACCACCTTGCCTTTGTGAGACGCAGAGTAGGTGAATGGATGATCTCAGCATGTGTGGTTCCCACCGTGAAGCATGGAGGAGGAGGTGTGATGGTGTGCTGGTGCTGGTGCTGGTGCTGGTGACACTGTCAGTGATTTATTTAGAATTCAAGGCAGACTTAAACCAGCATGGCTACCACAGTATTCTGCAGTGATACGTCATCCCATCTGGTTTGCGCTTAGTGGGACTGTAATTTGTTTTTCAACAGGACAATGACCCAACACACCTCCAGGCTGTGTAAGGGCTATTTGACCAAGAAGAAGAGTGATGGAGTGCTGCATCAGACGACCTGGCCTCTACAATCCAATTGAGATGGTTTGGGATGAGTTGGACCGCAGTGTGAAGGAAAAGCAGCCAACAAGTGCTCAGCATATGTGGGAACTCCTCCAAGACTGTTGGAAAAGCATTCCAGGTGAAGCTGGTTGAGAGAATGCCAAGAGTGTGCAAACCTGTCAACAACTTTGAAGAATCTGAAATCTAAAATATATTTTGATTCATCACTTTTTTGGTTACTACATGATCCCATATCTCATAGTTTTGATGTCTTCACTATTATTCTAGAATGTAGAAAATAATGTTTTTAAATGTAAATTGTAAAGTATTTTTGTCAGTAATGTATTTTTTGTTATGTGTCAGACAGGAAGACTAGCTGCCGCCTTATTGTGCATCCCATCTGTGAATGCAGTATAGTGGCAAGACCTGGGTCAAATATGGAGGTCAAATACTTTCAACCTAGAGTTGCCTTGGAATTTGAACCACTGTCAATGGAAACCAGTTAGCTTCTATAGTGGCAGGAAGATGCTGAATTGTATTCAGAATGGTTTGGGCAACCCCCAAAGAACTGAAAGCAGAGGGTATCCAATACATACAGTCTAGTCCATAGCTAGGTTAAGACAGGTTAAACCAGGGGTACTCAACTCTTACCCTACGAGGTCCAGAGCCTGCTGGTTTTCTGTTCTACCTGATAATTAATTGAACACACCATGTATCCCTGGTCTAAGTCAGTCCCTGATTAGAGGGGAACAATGACAAATGCAGTGGAACTGGCTTAGAGGTCCAGAGTTGAGTTTGAGGGTGTTAAACTCTGCTCAATAGTCCTGATCTGATTTGTGCTGCTGTCTTTCTCTCTCATTTATTTATTCACTCATTCACCCCTCTCTCTCTTTCATCTGTGCTGTTTTCATGTTTGGTCCCTTGAGAAAGTCAGAAAGTCCAAGGGCAAAATTGACTTGTCGTCTCCCGCATAGGCCATCTCTGCAGGGTTTACTGGCTTTACTCAGCAGATGTTAATGGCAAGCCAACGTCACTCCTCAGATGACTGAAGGCTGTGGTCTCAGTTTCACGACAAGTTTATCATCTCAGTTTCCCCCAACTCTCACACACGTGCGCACAGACAGACAGACAGACAGACAGACAGACAGACAGACAGACAGACAGACAGACAGACAGACAGACAGACAGACAGACAGACAGACAGACAGACAGAGACAGACAGGAGACACAAACCGACATTTGGTTTCTGAGTGCAGAGTGCTTGTTGTATGATGGTGTCCATATAGGGTTAAAACTTGCTACAGCTGTACAATATGACTTCAGAAATGTTTATTCTGGACTGTGTAGTGAAGTCGTTTGTGCTTTGTACAATTAGGCTAAGCACTGGATTTGTGTGCGGGAATGACTCCATAGAAAGCTGAGGCTCAGTAAGGTACAAAGAGCATTTTGTTCATGCTCCAGCAGTTTTAATTGGTTATTTAACTTGAATTAAATTGTTTTGTCCCTGTGAAATTGCCTCTCAGAAATCCTCACAAGGGTTTGGTGTCTCTCTGTCAAGTGATTCACCGGTTTTACATAGCCAGTGGAGAGACACTAGCCTGCTCCCAGATCTGTTTGTACTGTCTTGCAAACTTCTATGGTCATTGTCATGCTGTTTGCCGTGACAATGACGATGGCAGTTGGCAAGAAGGCTCAAACAGATCTGGGACCAGCCTAGAGAGGCTAGATGACAACCACAATGCTCAACACCTTCTAGAGATATCGCAAAAGTCTCATCTCTATCTTTCTCTCTCCTATAGATAACTTTCCGCATTCCACACTTCACTGTTTTTATATTTCACCGAGAGGTCCAGCACCAAAGTTTTGATTGATCATGGCACATTCTACATCGTGAAGTGTGAGTCTGAAGAATGTGTTGTCATCTGCATACAGTTTAATGAATCACTGAATTAACATTGCCTCCTTGGTAGATTCATTTGTAAACGGAAAGACACTCCGTTCAGCTTTGCCTTGAAATTAAACAAGAACGTGAAAAATGTAAACAATGTGAAATGTTTTCAATCATTTCCACATATCGTTTGATTTGGGTGAAACACTGGAGATGAGTACAAGTAAATGACTCGTGCTCCACATCCACACCTTTACTCTGAGCTGTTCAAAAATAACTACAAGAGGCATCATTTGTTTTGATTGAAATGTTTGAAATGTTAAAGCAGTTACAGTGAATTAAACCCAGCTCTTACTAAATATTCACATCAAAGTTTGACTTCTTAAGGTGTTAAATGTTTTAGGTAATTTGTTTTCCTCTAAAACAGTTCTCATGGTTTGTTCTCCAATGAGTTCTGGTGAAGTTGGGGCAGTTTGTTTTGCTCACCAGAGCTTCTGTTTGTCTGCCACGCCCAATGAGTCATCCCAGTGGAATTTGGTTATGATGGCCTAACCTCCCCTCTCCTCTAACCCAGATGTTCTGCACATTTCTGCATGCCACCTACTGCACCTCTGCCAAAACCCACCAGACTAATCACAATTGACTGGCCATCTAATGTATAATTGTTCAGTCATACATCCACTCTGCCCTAGCGCTTTTCAGCTTCCTATGATAGCTGCAGACCAAGGGCTGTTCATGTTCATTGGATAAATCGTTTTGGAGCACTCTAACATTTTGAAGCATTTTTTGTCCCTCTAACATGAACAGTGTGCAATGAGCTCAGATTGTGTTTGAAAAAGTTTGTTCCCATTTGGAGATAATGAACTTGACCCATTTAACACCTGTGAAGCCATAAGGTTGTACTTCCCACAATGCCCTCTGTTGGGTATGCTTCAGGTGAGAGCAATGATTATGTGTAGTCCCGTGTTGTTTTTACAGGGGTTTCACAGAGCCACACATGAAAGGATCCACTGTGTGTATGAGTTCAGCCAGGCATGTTCACTTGCAGACACAAATCCCTACCTTGCCCTCTGTGTAAACCATACAAGACATTTAAGAGGTGTGGCTCTTCCAGCTTCTGCATTTGATCACATATAGATGTAAGAACACATGGAGGTATGCAAACAGCAAAGCTATAGTTTTTCGCATATACAAAGAGTTCTGAATGTCTGTATAGTAACTGATGGTTATCTAGCCCTGGTTGGCAGTACTCAACACTGCAAATTCATTCATTTAGTATCCACAGTTTTCCAACTTTTTAAAACCTTTTTTTAAAGCTAGGCTACACATTACAAAGCACTATGGTGGTATTTCTGGGGTCATATGGGCATGCCATGTAAACTAGTACAATTGAGTGTCCTAATTGTGGATCACAGTTGCTTTGGATTTATCACATGGTCCAATATACAGCCTAGTCATCATCATTATCACCATCATCAATCGCTACCAGAAAAGTCAGGACACTTATGACTTTGCGCCACTAAGCAACATCTTGTGTCAGCAAATGTCTTAAAAAATAAAGAAATATTATGGGTAAGACAATGACTGGCTGTGAACCTATTGCAGTGGCAAAATAAATGTTCAGCACATGAACAGATTAACCATCTAACGATCCTTCAGTGTATTTAAATCAATACACTTTATAGTGTAGCCTACGCATCACTAAAATGCAGAGTATATCATTGTTAAACTGATAACCCCCGGAAACATATTTATCATTATTTTGTAGTGTGTGCGTACAGTGTAGCTTGTCTCTCCAATTAGGCAGTTCGGATTCGATGGATACACTCAGAGGCTTTTTGGAGTACCGGCGTGACGCGGTTTACAGAGCTTTACAACATCTTTCATCCCCCAAACACAAATGTGGAGCTCTTTTAGAACATCCATTAATTGAAAGTTTTCTAAAATGTCGCAGGCGAGCACACTGTGTGAAAGCGTGAGAGCGAACCAAACGTGTCGTTCACTGCAATTGCAGCAAATTGGAATGTTCCACTTTTACCTGAATAGGGGATTGGTATTTCCCTCTCATATTTTACGTCTCGGGCTCAGCACGAAAGTACTGGATGTAGGCTACCTGAGAATGCGCTCTAGTGTAGTAAAATACGGCTACGCTAATATTTTTACCAACACAGAGCAAGAAAGGAAATATACGCTTTAGGAAAATCGCCGGAGCCTTTTGAGAGCGAAACGTTTGGACTGTGTTTCTCGTTTTCGTGTTGGCACCCCACTGCACAAGAGGGGAGTTTCTCACACCCGGCGACTGTCAAATCAGTAGCAGTTGGGAAGTCTAGTTGCAACGTGGGAAGGCTACATTGTAGGAGCAGCTAATTGACTATCCTTTACTTCTTGTCCACAGGTCGACAGTTTAGTTGAAACCATGCTGAAGAAACTTGAGCTAGAAGATGAAGGTAAGCCTCTTTGCAAGCTCTTTGAAAATGTGTTTTAACTCGTGCAAATCCATTCATAACCTTTTGCCAGCTGACAAGGTAATGCATCGGCCAAATATTTATGATGTATGATATACTGAACAAAAATATTAATGCAACATGTAAAGTGTTGCTTCCATGTTTCATGAGCTGAAATAAACTATCCTATACATTTTCCATACGCACAAAGTTTTTCTCTCAAATTGTGAACAAATTTGGCAACAAAAGGCCACTCTAAAATGTGCAGTTTTGTCAAACAACACAATGCCACATGTCTCAAGTTTTGAGGGAGCATGCAATTGGCATGTTGACTGCAGGAATGTCCACCAGAGCTGTTGCCAGAGAATTGAATGTTAATTTCTTCACCATAAGGTGCCTCCAATGTTGTTTTAGAGAATTTGGCAATAAGTACAACCGGCCTCATAACTGCAGACCATGTATGGCGTTGTGTGCGAGCGGTGGGGTTATGGTATGGGCAGGCATAAGATACAGACAAGGAACGCAATTGTCTTTTATCAATGGCAATTTGAATGCACAGAGATACCATGATGAGATCCTGAGACCCATTATCGTTTGCCATTCATCCGCCACCATCACCTCATGGTTCAGCATGATAATGCACAGCCCCATGTTGCAAGGTTCTGTAGACAATTCCTGGAAGCTGAAAATGTCCCATTTGTTTCCATGGCCTGCATACTCACCAGACATGTCACCCATTGAGCATGTTTGGGATGCTCTGGATCGAAGTGTACGACAGCGTGTTTCAGTTCCCGCCAATATCCAGCAAATTCGCACAGCCATTGAAGAGGAGTGAGACAACATTCCACAGGTATCTGTGACCAACAGATGTGCATCTGCATTCAGTCATGTGAAATCCATAGATTAGGGCCTAATTTATTTATTTCAATTGACTGATTTCCTTTTAGTGAACTGTGACTCAGTAAAATCTTTCATATTGTTGTATGTTTTTATATTTTTGTTAAGTGTAGATTTGATCATTTCTATGTAATTAGCCCTAAACTAGAGTTTACCAAGTCAAGTTTAGCCCATTGATGATTGAATCTTCCAATCTCTTTAAAAGTAGGCCTACATGATGCCTTTAAGCCATGTCATCTTTGCATTTAGTGGTCAGTTAATTTTCCGGCAGCCCATGGATCATATTATTTTATTCTAGTGGTGTAGCCTAATATTAAAACCATTTAATGTTAACCCATTTTTTGTTGTTGTGCATGCATAGGCTACATGTGCTGCATTGTGAATATATCAAAGGTGGAACCGAGCTGTATACCAGCTATGTAGCCCATCATTATATCCATGTATAGAAGCTTTACTGGATGGAGAGGGACGTCATTGTGATTATGAAGGGGATTCCGTCTGTGGTGGGGGGGTGGGGCCTAGCTCGCCGTCATCCCTGCTAATCTGTTGGCTGCCTCCAGCCACAATGTGATGTTCCCGCTTGGCAGCTGTCTCAGATACAGTGCTGCAGCATGCATAGACAGTGTTACCCCATTAGTCCACTGGATGGCGAGTCATGCCCATTCTATACTTCACGTATCTATCTGCAACTGTTCTGAACTAAGAACAATCCAGGGATTTTTCACGACTTGCCTTCATGGACTCTGGAGGAGTGCTTAGAATAGCCTGGGTTACATTATACAGGATCATGTTCATTGACGTGGTTGTCTTCATACAGGGTGCCCTGTGTAGCGTTCTATGTGATCCGCATACGTCAGCGCTGAGGGTTTCTCCTTTGCCCGCAGGTCTCACTCTGTGTAGCGTCACATTGCACAGCATGCATTGTACACGCAGTACAGTCAGTTAACATGCTGCTTGCGTCACAGAGCATGGTGTGTGGGGGGAGGGGGGGTTGAGTTGACAGGTTGCGATATAGGAAATTATTGGATGAAAGTTCTGCTTGCTGGGCCCATAGAGGTGCTGTTTAGTGGTTGATTTGCCTTAGGATGGGTAGAACTAAATTTCACACTAAATATACATTTCTGAAAATAATACGTACATCAAAAAGAGATTGATAAACTTTGTCATTGTTCTCAAGTTTATCACATTTCTGTAGATGTGTGGCCAGAGTGTTTTAATCTTTTACAGTGACTGTTGCAAAATAAACATGCATGCTGCCTATAGTGAGTGCCAAGTTCTTACTAGACCATTCTAATGGAAGTAGCCTTGATATCTGACTCCATAAATGGATCAACATCAGACAATCCTATTTATACCGTATGTGTTTTTCTTCCCCATGTTGTTTTCTAAATTAAGCCACAAATATTAGCCTACCGGATGATGATTGGCTATGTGGGATAATAGGCAGACTACTACTTTCTTTCCACGTTGGTCAAATATTAATCATTGAGGCTCTTCAAAATGAGTTTGAATAGTCAGCGTTTGAGATACCCGCTTTCTTAGTTCATTGAATATACCTTTTTTTAAATTCAAGTCCTTTGAGCAGAGGTGATATCAGACACCAAGGATATCACACACAACGATGTGGAGGTTTTGAGAGATTTTGTATGAAAATGCCTGGCACTACTTTTTCCCCATGTATACTGATAAAAAATATATAAACGCAACAATTTCAGTGAGTTACAGTTTATATAAGAAAATCAGTAAATTGAAATAAATTCATTTGGCCCTAATTTATGGATTCACATGACTGGGCAAGGGTTCAGCCATGGGTGTGCCTGGGAGGGCAGGCCCTACCCACTGGGGAGCAAGGCCCAGCCAATCAGAATTAGTTGGGTTTTTTTCCCCACAAAAGAGCTTTATTACAGACAGAAATACTTATGTTTCATCATCTGTGCGGCTGGCTGGTCTCAGACGATCCTGCAGGTGAAGAAGCCGAATGTGGAGGTCCTGGGTTGGTGTGGTTACACGTGGTCTGCGGTTGTGAGGCCGGGTGGACAGCAACCTTGGTGGACATTCCTGCAGTCAGCATGCCAATTGCACGCTCCCTCAACTTGAGACATCTGTGGCATTGTGTGACATAGCTGCACATTTTATTGTACCCAGCACAAGGTGCACCTGTGTAATGATGCTGTTTAATCAGCTTCTTGGTATGCCACACCTGTCAGGTGGACTGATTATCTTGGCAAAGGAGAAATGCTCACTAACAGGGATGTAAACACATTTTGTGCACAATATTTTTAGAGAAATGCACACAAAGCTTACGAGACACTTCTGGGGTTTTATTTCAGCGCATGAAACATGGGACCAACACTTTACATGTTGTGTTTTTATATATTTTTTTCTTCAAAGAGGTTATGCCACAGATTTGCATAGGGCAAACCATGACTCAGTGAACCCCTTTTACCTTCTCATTACTGGTCAAAGCACAAATTGTTGTATGACCATTCCTGTTTTGGATACTTTCTTACTGGAAAATATTCAAAAAGTATAAAATATGCTTTACTTTCAGCTGTTGAAGAATCCGAAAGGGATATCTACATGCGCTTTATGAAGTCACACAAGTGCTACGACATTGTTCCTACCAGCTCCAAGCTCGTGGTTTTTGACACTACTCTGCAAGTAAGTGCTCCGTCTATTAAACATCTCATACTGTATAAAGATGTCTGACACAAGAAGTCACGCAACGTTTTGCTGTAGTCCTTACTGACATAATGTTCCATCTACACAAGTGGTCAGTAGGAAACGGATGCGTTCGTTGTTTTATCGACTGCAATAACTTTAAACACACTTGCGTTTTGGCTTGAGCCATGATACCATGTCTGGTTACTAATTGATCTGCTTTGTTAAACAGGTAAACTCCGTTATGGCCTTGGTTTGAAAAGTTGTACACATGTCTCTATGCAGTATTTAACTGCAGCACAGACATTAGCTGGATACTTACATATTTTTTTTTTTATATTAAAACATAAGCCGGAGACTTACTACTCCAGCCAGAATAGACTATGATATCCTCTCTTTTTAAAGGTCTATATTTCAGATCCTCTCTCTTGAAGCTTGTAACACTTTAAAACCCATAGTAACCCCATCCCACTGTCCTGTCTTTAGAAAAAAAAAATGCTTTTGTGTGACCTTGTCTTGATTTAAAAAGCTCTACATTTTAATCTGGGGAAGAGTGTTCTCTCTGATCCACCATGTCTCTCAGGGGTCTCATCCTGCCACGGGACATGCAAGACTTCAGTCTACACCAAATAAACATTATTTATTTAAAAATTCATCACCCACTACAACCAGTGAAAACAAGCAGCCGTTAAAAGGCTTTAATAATACAGCTACAGTTGTGGCCAAAAGTTGAGAATGCCTCAGTTTGTATGATGACAACTTGCATATACTCCAGATTGTTATGAAGCATGATCAGATGAATTGCAAAGTCCCTCTTTGCCATGCAAATGAACTGAATCCCCCCAAAAAACATTTTCACTGTATTTCAGCCCTGCCACAAAAGGACCAGCTGACATCATGTCAGTGATTCTCTCGTTAACACAGGTGTGAGTGTTGACGAGGACAAGGCTGGAGATCACTCTGTCACGCTGATTGAGTTCGAATAACAGACTGGAAGCTTCAAAAGGAGGGTGGTGCTTAGAATCATTGTTCTTCCTCTGTCAACCATGGTTACCTGCAAGGAAACATGTGCCGTCATCATTGCTTTGCACAAAAAGGGCTTCACAGGCAAGGATATTGCTGCCAGTAAGATTGCACCTAAATCAAACATTTATTGGATCATCAAGAACTTTAAGGAGAGCAGTTCAATTGCGGCGAAGAAGGCTTCAGGGCACCCAAGAAAGTCCAGCAAGCGCCAGGACCGTCTCCTAAAGTTGATTCAGCTTCGAGATCGGGGCACCACCAGTACAGAGCTTGCTCAGGAATGACAGCAGGCAGGTGTGAGTGCATCTGCACGCACAGTGAGGCAAAGAATTTTTGGAGGATGGCCTGGTGTCAAGAAGGGCAGCAAAGAAGCCACTTCTCTCCAGGAAAAACATCAGGGATAGACTGATATTATGCAAAAGGTACAGGGATTGGACTGCTGAGGACTGGGGTAAAGTAATTTTCTCTGATGAATCCCCTTTCCGATTGTTTGGGGCATCCGGAAAAAAGCTTGTCCGGAGAAGACAAGGTATGCGCTACCAGTCCTGTGTCATGCCAACAGTAAAGTATCCTAAGACCATTAGTGTGGGGTTGCTTCTCAGCCAAGGGAGTGGGCTCACTCACAATTTTGCCTAGGAACACAGCCATGAATAAAGAATAATACCAACACGTCCTCCGAGAGCAACTTCTCCCAACCATCCAGGAACAGTTTGGTGACGAATAATGCCTTTTCCAGCATGATGGAGCACTTTGCCATAAGGTAAAAGGGAGCACTTTGCCATAAGGTAAAAGTGATAACTAAGTGGCTCGGGGAACAAAACATTGATATTTATGTGTCCATGGCCAGGAAACTCCCCAGACCTTAATCCCATTGAGAACTTGTGGTCAATCCTCAAGAGGCGGGTGGACAAACAAAAACCCACAAATTCTGACAAACTCCAAGCATTGATTATGCAAGAATGAGCTGCCATCAGTCAGGATGTGGCCTATAAGTTAATTGACAGCATGCCAGGGTGGATTGCAGAGGTCTTGAAAAAGAAGGGTCAACACTGCAAATATTGACTCTTTGCATCAACTTCATGTAATTGTCAATAAAAGCCTTTGACACTTATGAAGTGCTTGTAATTATACTTCAGTAATATCTGACAAATATCTAAAGACACAAACAGCAAACTTTGTGTAAATTAGTATTTGTCATTCTCAAACCTTTTGGCCACGACTGTACAGTCCAGCAGTCACAACAATACAGAAGAATTAACACAACCACCGACACCTCAGTCAAATAGCTTGAAACGGTTATTTTTTTACCTTTACACTCGTGGGAATTGGCCTATTTAGCTAGGCAAGTCAGTTAAGAACAATCCCAATCACGGGTGGTTGTGATACAGCCTGGAATCGAACCAGGGTGTCTGTAGTGATGCCTCAAGCACTGAGATGCAGTGCCTTAGACCGCAGCGCCACTCGGGAGCCCAACTAATATAGATGGGATTAAAATAATGTTTCTTACAGAAGAAATATGAAAAGCATGAGCGTGGCAGCAGTTGAAAGTCAACAGTTTGGAGATTATGGGAAAGTTGTTAGACCAAAGTTGAAGACTCAACAGTTCACCTGACACAAGACAGAATTCAAACATTATGCTGTTGATTTTGTGTTTGACATTTACTGTACTTTTTGCTGAATTTGTTGATTTAACGAAATCTGTAAATAATAATATTTCTGGAAGATGTGGGGTAGGTGCAACAGGACAAAAAAATGACAATGTTTTGAGTGCGATGATTAACTGGTGTCTCCAAGTGGCCACACCTCTAAAGTGCACAGTTAAGTAATTTCAATGCACACAAAGAAGAATCTTTATAAGGTGCTTTTTATATTTTGTATTTTTTTTAGGTCTCCTAGCTGTGCCATTGAGGAAATAGAGCCAACACACTGTTTGGAACACAACCCTGCATCCCCACCATCACACAATTAGTTGTTTACACAATACAAAAATGGTATTTGAAAAAATGGTCAGGTGTGCATCATTTGCAGTATTTCCCCTATTAATTTACGGCCTGACACTGCAAAAACGTTGCCGTCACTCCAAGAAAAGTTGGATTTAAAATAATTTTTGGATGGTAGAACTTGTATATAAATATATATTTAGTTAATAAATGGCCACTTCAAAATGTGCTGTTTTGTCATAACACAATGCCAAGTTTTGATGGAGCGAGTAATTGGCATGCTGACTGCAGGAATGTCCACCAGAGCTGTTGCCAGAGAATTTCATGTTAATTTCTCCACCATAAGCCGCCTCCAATGTTGTTTGAGAGAATTTGGCAGTATGTCCAACCAGCCTCAACTGCAGACCACGTGTAACCATGCCAGCCCAGGACCTCCACATCCGGCTTCTTCACCTGCAGGCTTGTCTGAGACCAGCCACCCGGACAGCTGATGAAACTGAGGAGTATTTCTGTCTGTAATAAAGACCTTTTGTGTGGAAGAACTCATTCTGATTGGCTGGGCCTGGCTCCCCAGTGGCTTAGCCTATGCCCTCCCAGGCCCACCCTTGGCTGCGCCCCTGCCCAATCATGTAAAATTAATAGATTAGGGCCGACTTAATTTATTTCAATTGACTGATTTCCTTATGAACTGTAACTCAGTAAAATCTTTGAAATTGTTGCATGTTGTTTTATACTTTTGTTCAGTATTTTTTTTTTTTTTTTTTTTTTTTTATAAAATCATCTTTCAGAACTAATGATCACCAAAATAAAAACTAGAGTCAGGAAGAATCAAACATTCCAAAAACGTTGCAGCATGTGGGCCCCATTGATTTTGTTATGTTTGAGGCACTCAGATGGCATAAGAACACTACATAAGCCATGGCAAAATGTGTATAATTTCAGGAAATTCGCTTTAAAACTGGCGGGAATAAAATTCTGCGACCAAGACGAGGTCCTCTAAACTTTGTGGTCGGATACTGTGCCATTGGCCCCCACCACTTAAACTCTTGATCCAGAAAAAACATGTTTGAATGTATATTTGATGCAGTTTTTGGGGGTTTTCAAGGAGGTAAATGCAGATGAGCGTCAGCCTATTTATTTAAAGCTGCTATGCTGCATCAGTCTACAGCAGTGGTTCCCAAACTTTTTATAGTCCCATACTCCTTCAAACATTCAACCACCAGCTGCATACCCCCTCTAGCACCAGAGTCAGCGCACTCTCAAATGTTTTTTCCCATCCAGTGTAAGCCTGCCACACACACTATACGATATATTTTTTAAACATAAGAATATGAGTGAGGTTTTTGTCACAACCCGGCTCGTGGGAAGTGACAAAGAGCTCTTATAGGACCAGGGAACAAATAAGAATATAATAATAATCAATAATTTTGCTCTTTATTTAACTATCTTACATATAAAACCTTATTTGTTCATTGAAAATTGAAAAACTCACCACAGGTTAATGAGAATGGTGTGCTTGAAAGGATGCACATAACTCTGCAATGTTGGGTTGTATTGGAGAAAGTCTGTCTTAAATCATTTTCCACACACAGTCTGTGCCTGTATTTAGTTTTCAAGTTAGTGAGGGCCGGGAATCCACTCTCACATAGGTACGTGGTTGCAACTGGCATCAGTGTCTTAACAGCCGATTTGCCAAGGCAGCATACTCTGAGCGCAGCCCAATCCAGAAATCTGGCAGTGGCTTTTGATTGAATTCCATTTTTACAGAACCTCTTGTTGCAATTCTGATTAGGCTCTCTTTGTTCAGATATAGGTAAGTGGACTGGAGGACGGGTATGAAAGGGATACCGTATCCAGTTGTTTGTGTCATCCGTTTCGGGAAAGTACCTGCGTAATTGCGCACCCAACTCACTTAGGTGCTTTGCTATATCACATTTGACATTGTCCGTAAGCTTGAGTTCATTTGCACACAAATCACACAATGCTTGAAAGACCTGTGTGTTGTCCTTGTTAATGCAGAGAGAGCTCCAACTTCTTAATCATAGCCTCAATTTTGTCCCACACATTGAATATAGTTGCAGAGTTCCTGTAATCCTAGATTCAGATCATTCAGGTGAGGGGGGGGGGGACCATCACCCAGATAGGCCAGTCGTGTGAGAAACTCGTCATCCTGCAAGCGGTCAGTAAAGAGAACTTTAAGCTCGTCTCTCAATTTAAAAAAAGAAAAGAAACGTGTCAATACTTTGCCCTTTGAAAACCAGCGCACTTCTTTCTGTATGTTGTAAAAGCGTTACACGGTCGCTGCCCATATCATTGCATAGTGCAGAAAATACACGAGAGTTCAGGGGCCTTGCTTTAACAAAGTTAACCAATTTCACTGTAGTGTCCAAATGGTCTTTCAATCTGTCAGGCATTCCCTTGGCAGCAAGAGCCTCTCGGTGGATGCTGCAGTGTATCCAAGTGGCGTCTGGAGCAACTGCTTGCACGCGCGTTACCACTCCACTATGTCTCCCTGCCATGGCTTTTGCACCATCCGTACAGATACCAATATGCGCAGCAGCTACGCTTGGCTACATATGGACCGTTAGTGCAATTCCCGCGAGAGAGTAACGGTTAATGTGATTGGATGTTAATTGTTTGACTAGGCTACCTGTATTTGACTTTGTTGTTATTTTGCTGAACACTATTTTTTTTGTTGTTTTTTTGGCAGTGAAACGAGGCTACTCGGGCGAGGAAAAAACCTCACCCAGATGTATAGCCCCGTTGGAAAATATAAATAGACTTTAAATGTGAAGAGACAGGTTTTTTATTTTTTACAAAAAGATTAATGTAAAAAAATGAAATACATTTTTAAAGTGAATCACATTTTTATTTGGCATACCTCAGTTTGGGAATACCTGGTTTACAGGTTATAATGCTTTTGAAGGGAACATTTTATATTTCAGATGGTGTCAACATAATAACATTTTTCATTATTTTAGAGTAGAATGCCCTTTTTTTAAAGTCATCAGAAGTTCTCAGTAGTTCTACAAAAACAATCTCACGGAGTGCCATCCCCTGGTCTAGAGGTCTTCATGGATCCACATGTATCCGAGAGCTGATCTGGGACCTGAGCAGTTTTGGATCCATAATTCTTAAGTGTCACAAGTCTGGGTCAGATCTGATCTGATTATCACGGGTTTTGGGTAGTTGTAATTTTAACGGACTTGTCCGGAAGGGCCCATACATATTCGAACACGACTGCTGCAGTAGATGGAGAGAGAGAGAATGTATAATTTATGCTGCTGCTCTTGCTTTTCACGAGTGGAGCAAGGCATGTGTAGTTGGTTGCTCTTGGCCAATAAGTAATCAAAAATGCAGTTGACAACAGTCAGATCCTCTGTGTTGCAAAAGTTAGGCTATATCTAATTTCAATCAATTAAAATGACTGAATTAAAAGTCAAAGTATTGGCTACAGCGACCAAGAGCCAACAGGTAGGCTGCTTCTGAATGGAGTAATTTGTAACTGTAGAAATATTTTTTCATTCATTTTGTACATAATGTTGCTGCTACCATCGCTTATGACCGAAAATAGCTTCTGGACATCAGAACAGCGACTACTCACCTTGAACTGGAAGAAGCTTTTTCCTTTAACGAGTCCGACGAGAAGGATATACTGCTTTCCTGGGAACAGGCCCAAATCCCCGTAATTTGTGTGGAAAGAGGATGCAGATCGAGCATCCTTCTGAGAATCCGTAGGCGAGCTAGTAAAACCCCACTGCCATCTGTTCTACTGGCTAATGTGCAATCAATGGAAAATAAAATGAATGACCTATGATTATCCTACCAACGGGACATTAACTGTAATATCTTATGTTTCACTGAGTTGTGGCTGAATGACGAAACGAATGATATAGAGCTGGCGGGATTTTCCATGCACCGGCAGAACAGAGATTAAGCTATGTCTGGTAAGACAAGGGGTGGGGTTGTGTGTCTATTTGTCAACAGCTGGTGCGCGATGTCTATTATTAAAGAAGCCTCGAGGTATTGCTCGCCTGAGGTAGAGTACCTTATGATAAGCTGTAGACCACACTATCTACCACGAGTTCTCATCTATATTATTCATAGCCGTCTATTTACCACCACAGACCGATACTGGCACTAAGAACGCACTCAACCAAGTCTATAAGGCCATAAGCAAACAAGAAAATGCTCATCCAGAAGTGGTGCTCTTAGTGGCCGGGGACTTTAATGCAGGCAAACTTAAATCAGTTTTACTAAATTTTTACCAGCATGTCACATGTGCAACCAGAGAGAGAGAAACTGTAGACCACCTTTACTCCACACACAGATGCATACAAAGCTCTCCACCAAATCTGACCATTATTATATCCTCCTGCTTACACGCAAAAGCTAAAGCAGGAAGTACCAGTGACTCGGCTGCTACGCTACAGGACTGTTTTGCAAGCACAGACTGGAATATGTTCCGGGATTCATCCGACGGCATTGAGGAGTATACCACCTCATTCATCGGCTTCATCAATAAGTGCATCAACGAAGTCATCCCCACAGTGATCGTACGTACAGTTGAAGTCGGAAGTTTACATACACTTAGGTTGGAGTCATCAAAACTCGTTTTTCAACCACTCCACAAATTTCTTGTTAACAAACTGTAGTTGTGGCAAGTCGGTTAGGACATCTACTTTGCATGACACAAGTCATTTTTCCAACAATTGCTTACAGACAAATTATTTCACTTATAATTCACTGTATCACAATTCCAGTGGGTCAGAAGTTTAATATACACTAAGTCGACTGTGCCTTTTAAACAGCTTGGAAAATTCCAGAAAATGTCATGGCTTCTGATTGATTCAAATTATGTCAATTAGCCTATTGGAGGTGTACCTGTGGCTGTATTTCAAGGCCTACCTCCAAACTCGGTGCCTCTTTGCTTGACATCATGGGAAAATCTATAGAAAGCAGCCAAGACCTAAATAAAAAAAATGTGTAGACCACAAGTCTGGTTTATCCTTGGGAGCAATTTCCAAATGCCTGAAGTTACCATGTTCATCTGTACAAACAATAGTACGCAAGCATAAACACCATGGGACCACACAACCGTCATACCGCTCAGGAAGGAGACGCGTTCTGTCTCCTAGAGATTAATGTACTTTGATGCGAAAAGTGCAAATCAATCCCAGAACAACAGCAAAGGACCGTGTGAAGATGCTGGAGGAAATGGGTACAAACGTATCTATAGCCACAGTAAAAACGAGTCCTATATCGACACAACCTGAAAGGCCGCTCAGCAAAGAAGCTACTCCTCCAAAACCTGCATAAAACAGCCAGACTACGGTTTGCAACTGTACATGGGGACAAAGATCGTACTTTTTGAAGAAATGTCCTCTGGTCTGATGAAATAGAGCTGTTTCACCATAATGACAATTGTTATGTTTGGAGGAAAAAGGGGGATGCTTGCAAGCCAAAGAACACCATCCCAACCATGAAGCACGGGGTGGCAGCATCATGTTGTCGGGGTGCTTTGCTGCAGGAGGGACTGGTGCACTTAACAAAATAGATGGCATCATGAGGTAGGAAAATTGTGGATATATTGAAGCAACATCTCAAGACATCAGTCAGGAAGTTAAAGCTTGGTTGCAAATGGGTCTTCCAAATGAACAATGACCCCAAGCATACTTGCAAAGTTGTGGCAAAATGGCTTAAGGACAACAAGGTCAAGGTATTGGAGTGGCCTTCACAAAGCCCTGACCTCAATCCTACAGAGAATTTGTGGGCAGAACTGAAAAAGCGTGTGTGAGCAAGGAGGCCTACAAACCTGACTCGGTTACACCAGCTCTGTCAGGAGGAATGGGCCAAAATTCACCCAACTTATTGTGGAAAGCTTGTGGAAGGCTGCCCAAAACATTTGACCCAAGTTAAACAATTTAAAGGCAATGCTACCAAATGCTAATTGAGTGTATGTAAACTTCTGACCCACTGGGAATGTGATGAAAGAAATAAAAGCTGAAATTAATCATTCTCTACTATTATTCTGAGATTTCACATTCTTAAAATAAAGTGGTGATCCTAACTGACCTAAGACAGGGAATTTTTACTAGGATTAAATGTCAGGAATTATGAAACCTGAGTTTTAAATGTATTTGGCTTAGTTGTATGGAAACTTCCGACTTCAACTGTATATATCCCAACCAGAAGCCATGGATTACAGGCAACATCCGCATCGAGCTAAACACTAGAGCTGCCGCTTTCAAGGAGCCGGACACTAATCTGGACGCTTATAAGAAATCCCGCTATGCCTTCAGACGAACCATCAAACAAGCAAAGCTACAATACATAATTACGATTAAATCATACTACATCGGCTTTGACGCTCATCCGATGTGGCAGGGCTTGAACTATTACGGACTACAAAGGGAAAGCCAGAAGCAAGCTGCCCATTTTAATGCGAGCCTACCAGACGAGCTAAATGCCTTTTATGCTTGCTTCAATGCAAGCAACACTGAAGCATGCACGAGAGCACCAGCTGTTCTGGATGACTGTGTGATAATGCTCTCGGTAACCGATGTAAGACCTTTAAACATGTCAACATTCACAAAGCTGTGGGGCCAGACGGATTACCAGAACGTGTACTCATAGCATGTGCGGACCAACTGGCAAGTGCCCACACTGACATTTTCAACATCTCCCTGTCTGAGTCTGTAATACCTACATGTTTCAAGCAGACCACTATAGTTCTTGTGACAGTAACCTGCCTAAATGATTACCGCCCGTAGCACTCACGTTGGTAGCCATGAAGTGCTTTGTAAGGCTGGTCATGGCTCACATCAACAGAATTCTCCTGGATACCCTAGACATACTCCAATTTGCATACTGCCCCAACAGATCCACAGATGACTCAATCACACTCCACACTGCCCTTTCCCACCTGGACAAAAGGAACACCTATGCAAGAAGGCTGTTCATTGACTACAGCTCAGCGTTCAACACCATAGTACCCTCGAAGCTCATCACTAAGCTAAGGACCCTGGGACTAAACACCTCCCACTGCAACTGGATCCTGGACTTCCTGACGGACCACCCACAGGTGCTAAGGGTAGGCAACAACACATCTGCCATGCTGATCCTCAACACTGGGGCCCGTCATGGGTGTGTACTTAGTCCCCTACTGTACTCCTTGTTCACCCACAACTGCGTGGCCAAACATGACTCCAACACCATTAAGTTTGCTGACGACACAACAGTGGTAGGCCTGATCACCGACAACGATGAGACCGTCTTTAGGGAGGAGGTCAGAGAACTGGCCGTGTGGTGCCAGAACAACAACCTCTCCCTGAATGTGAGCAAGACAAAGCAGCTGATCGTGGACTACAGGAAAAGGCGGGCCAAACAGGCCCCCATTAACATCGACAGGGCTGTAGTGGAGCATGTTGAGTGCTTCAAGTTCCTTGGTGTCCACATCACCAACGAACTATCATATTCCAAGCAAACCAAGACAGTTGTGAAGAGGGCACGACAACACCTTTTCCCCTTCAGAAGACTGAAAAGATTTGGCACGAGTCCCCAGATCCTCAAGAAGTTCTATAGCTGCACCATTGAGTGCATCCTGACCAGTTGCATCACCGCCTGGTATGGCAACTGGTCGGCATCTAAGGCGCTACAGAGGGTGGTGTGTACAGCCCAGTAGATCATTGGGCCAAGCTGCCTGCCATCAGGACCTATATAATAGGCAGTGTCAGAGGAAAGCCCATAAAATTGTCAGATTCCAGTTACTCTAGTTATAGACTGTTTTCTCTGCTACCACACGGCAAGCGGTACCGGAGCGCCATGTGTATGACTAAAATGCTCCTTAACATCTTCTACCGCCGATCGTTGCCCCTGATCAAATAGTTAGTTCTTGTAGTAGTAACAACACATATGCTGCCTGAAACACCTCAGCTAGAGGTTCTGCGTAGCCAAACACAGACAGGTGTTAGTGGGGATGCTGCCAGATAATGGTGAGTGTGTTGTAGAGATGGTGGCGATGCAGCACAAAATCCCAGCAGAGGGTAGCTGTATTACACCCAGTCTGAGGTTCCTTTCAGTCTTTCTGGATGGCGATTGTATTTATTAGACGTCACTAATCCTTATGAAGGACTTCGTGGCAGAAGAGGTTACTCGACCAGTCAGCAGCCGATATGCCAGTTAAATAATTGGTGAAATGTTGCTTGATTATAAATTAAGGTTAATATCAGTCGTGGATAGGTGCTCAATATATACAATCAGTATCCTATAACGATATTATCACCAGTGCGATGGTAACACATTTACCTTTTAGATTAGACGACCGGAGTTCCAATCGCAGACAGCATCATGATTCATTCTGCTCATTATAAATACATTGATTTAGTTTTGGTATCAGTCTAACTTTTCTTATGATTTTGTTTGTAGAGCATACAGGCTGGCAGTTTATCGCCAGTTCACCCTATGGGCACGAGGGAGAATTGGACGAGGTGTGTGTCATTTCTTCCATAAGGCGCACATACCCAGAAGGAAAGCCATTGAATAAAACCAGTTTATTTAGTAAATCTAGCCTAACTGAAGTCAGACATAATGCATGCGCCTTATGTAAAAATAGTATTTGTTAGCTTGTCCACTATAACAGGTTCAAGTGTAACCAGATAAACTTGCTTTGAAGATATAACTACTTCAGTGTGCACAAATCCCATGTCCCTGTCGTTAAAGTAGTGACTTCAACTAGATTTGGCTGCCATCTATTGGAATGGAATGGTAACTACACTGTGCAGGTAGTTGGAGTCAAAGTAGACTTTAATAATATATGCCATTTTAGCAGACACCTTTATCCAAAGCGAACTGGGTACATGGTAGTGGAAACGGATCATAGAAACAGGATTACAATTTTGATATCATGGATGGTTAGTCCGTGCATTTATATGTCTGTCTGTGAAATTTGAGTGGTTACATTTCTCCAGCCCCATCCCTCAGTTTTTCACCAAAAGAGGAGCAGGGAGACACTTTGTTTCTACTGCTGATTGCCAATTTAAGAAGTTAAGATGCAGATTAAATCCACACTAAAATATGTTGCAGATACTATAAAAATGTCCCATCACTCAGACAGTTTTGAATATCCAGCACAGCAAACAATCAATCAAATGTATTTTACAAAAGCCCTTTTTACATCCAAATAATAACCACAGTGGTTATAGAGGGTGCAAAAGTTCACATCAGGCGCAAATGTCAGTTGGATTTTCATAGCTGAGCATTCATAGGTTGAGAGTCGAAACAGCAGGACCGCGACAAGGTACCACATCCATTGAAACGGGTAAAAAAATCTGTGGAAAAACAATTCCACTCCGATTCCCTTTTATGGATGGCTGATCTCACTCTCCGTTAGCTCCATCTGTGGCGGATAGGGGCAGGACTCGGTTGTATACTGATGGTTGTGAGCGCAATGTATCTGGGCCCCTGGCTCTTTAGTGATGGTCCCGGTGGACCGCTTCTCCACCGCAGCACAGGAACACTCTGGCACCCAAGGGTCAGGTTGGCATGCTGTACTAACTGTTCTTTCCTGTTGGTAGAAAACAATTGAGGCATCTGTTAGGCTATAGTTATATTCAAGAATCACTGCATATACTTGAAATTAACAACAGCCTTAGACATGACATGGATTTGCATGTACCTCTGCCTCCTGAACAGTCTCCTCCAAGATGAAAACATTTTCAGGGTTGACAAACGTGTTAAGACAACCCAAATATATCAGTTGGCATTAACAAGCGTCGTCTCTTGTATGCTTTGTCTACACACACACACACACACACACACACACACACACACACACACACACAGCAAAACACTTCAGACGCAATTGGCTAGTTACCTTCAACTAGTTGCAACAAAGTTGTCCAGTGTCTAACGCCAGCCTAGTCAACAACAGTCATGACCGGTTAACGTTACCTCGGGCTCCATTGCATTGACTCGCGTCGCCACCTCCGTTCAGTCGCTTTTGCTTGACTCCAAAGTCAGCGATGTTGTTGATCGGTCGGTAACCCCTACATTTGACATTTGAGGGTTATGGTGGAGGCGCAAGCAGAGGGCTTCAACGTAGGCCTATGACTCCTTTCCATTCGGAAACTCCCGGTTGCCGCATCGAAAGTGCCCTTCATCGCGAAGTCTGCCTCCGCGAAATGCTGTCTGCAGATTCTGCTTGTTCGAGCTGTCACATCCTCTTCAGGACATGGTGCCACTTCTTCAAAAGTTGTGGGTCCTTAGACTGGATGGTAGTTTACCTAGGGATTTTTTGGAGCCAATTCATACAGCCTGGCGCTATACAGTTCATGTTTGAATTACTACTTGTTGTTGCCATCTTCGTTATCTGCACCTAACCATACTCTCTTCGATTCACTCTCCGTGCGGAAACTCAATTCCACAGACAATATGCTGATTCCTGCCAGTGACGCACTGGTGTCAGTCGTTACTATGGCAATTAAAATGGCGCAGACCATAGCTCAAATAAACCTTGTTGACGATCAAAATACTAAATATAGAGATGTGCATTTAACATAACATGTTTAGTATTAGTGGATTGAATACATTTCTTTGCTTAGATTTACTTCATAAAGTGTTTCCATTCCCCTTTAAGACATTTTACTATGTAATCATATTGGATGATGACCAGTGGTGTAAAGTACTAAAGTAATTTTTGGGGTATCTGTTCGTTTATATTTTTGATAACTTTTACTTCACTAAATTCCTAAAGAAAATAATGCACTTTTTACTCCATACATTTTCCCTGACACCCAAAAGTACTCATTATATTTTGAATGCTTAGCAGCACAGGAAAATGGTCTAATTCACACACTTATCAAGAGAACATCCCTACTGCCTCTGATCTGGCGGACTCACTACCCACATGCTTTTGTTTGTAAATGATGTCTGAGTATTGGAGCGTGCCCTTGGCTATCCGTAAATAAAAAAACGAAAGGGTGCCGTCTGGCTTGCTTAATATAAGGACTTTGAAAATGATTTATACTTTTACTTTTGATACTTAAGTGTATTTAAAACCAAATACGTTTGGACTTTTACTCAAGTTGGATTTTCCTGGGTGACTTTTGATTTTACTTGAGTCATTTTCTATTGAGGTATCTTTTTACTTTTACTGAAGTATGACAATTGGGTATGTCCCCCCCCACCCCTTCAACCTCTGCAGCAATGCTGGCAGCACTCATACGTTTATTTCTCAAAGACAACCTCTGGATATGACGCTGAGCACGTGCACTCAACTTCTTTGGTCGACCATGGCGAGGCCTGTTTTGAGTGGAACCTGTCCTGTTAAACCGCTGTATGGTCTTGGCCACCGTGCTGCAGCTCAGTTTAAGGGTCTTGGCAATCTTCTTTTCGCCCAGGCCATCTTTATGTAGAGCAACAATTATTTTCTTCAGATCCTCAGAGTTCTTTGCCATGAGGTACCATGTTGAACTTCCAGTGACCAGTCAGTATGAGGGAGTGTGAGAGCGATGACACCAAATTTAACACACCTGCTCCCCATTCACACCTGAGACCTTGTAACACTAACGAGTCACATGACACCGGGGAGGGAAAATGGCTAATTGGGCCCAATTTGGACATTTTCACTTAGGGGTGTACTCACTTTTGTTGCCAGCGGTTTAGACATTAATGACTTATTTTGAGGGGACAGCAAATTTACACTGTTATACAAGCTGTACACTCACTACTTTACATTGTAGCAAAGTGTCATTTCTTCAGTGTTGTCACATGAAAAGATATACTCAAATATTTACAGAAATGTGAGGGGTGTACTCACTTTTGTGGGATACTGTACCTATGGCAGCTATTAGTCTACTATACTATAGTGCAAGTCGGCTTGGTTGGTTGCTGTGTCTCCTTGCTCCCTGTGTCACTCGCTCACAGTACGGCCCCTCCGCCCGTTAAAGCGTGAGAGGGAGAGAGCGATGATGCTCTCAGCTCCGTTTTTAATAAACTAGCTTCAAAAAATATATTTTTCTGCTGCTTCGATCAGTCTGGATCGTTCCCCCCCGGCTGAAAAAATTCCAAGGGTAAACACTGATTTGATTGCTTGTTCTATTGCCAACTCGACTTATTTAGTGCCAATTGTGGATAAAAAAAAATGCTTTAAATATAAAAATATTTCTTCATTATTGTATAGTCCTAGTTAAAGGAACTATTGGATATTAGAGCAACTTACCAACATTACGACCAGGAATAAGAATTTCCTGAAGCGGATCCTCTGTTTAGACCGCGACCCAAAACAACGGAGCCGTCTTCTGGTCAGGCTCCGTAGATGGGCACAAAAGTGAAAGCGTGAACCACTGCTTTTAATCATGGCAAGACGACTTGAAACATGACCGAATACAAACAGTGTCGCTATTCCCTCCGCAAGGCAATCAAACAAGCAAAGCATCAGTATAGAGACAAAGTAGAGTCGCAAATCAACGGCTCAGACACTAGACGTATGTGGCAGGGTCTACAGTCAATCACTGACTACAAAAAGAAAACCAGCCCCGTTGCGGACACCGATGTCTTTCTCTCAGACAAACTAAACAACTTCTTTGCTCGCTTTGAGGACAATACAGTGCCACTGACACGGCCCGCTACCAAAACCTGCCGGCTCTCCTTCACCACAGCCAACATGAGTAAAACATTTAAACGTGTTAACCCTCACAAGGCTGCCGGCCCAGATGGCATCCCTAGCCATGTCCTCAGAGCATGCGCAGACCAGCTGGCTGGTGTGTTTACGGACATATTCAATCAATCCCTATCCCAGTCTGCTGTTCCCACATGCTTCAAGAGGGCCACCATTGTTCCTGTTCCCAAGAAAGCTAAGGTAACTGAGCTAAACGACTATCGACCTGTAGCACTCACTCATCATCATGAAGTGCTTTGAGAGACTAGTCAAGGACCATATCACCTCCACCCTACCTGACACCCTAGACCCACTCCAATTTGCTTACCGCCCCAATAGGTCCACAGACGACGCAATCACACTGCACACTGCCCTAACCCATCTGAACAAGAGGAATACCTATATTAGAATACTGTTCATCGATTACAGCTCAGCATTTAACACCATAGTACCCTCCAAACTCGTCATTAAGCTCGAGACCCTGGGTCTCGACCCCGCACTGTGCAACTGGGTCCTGGACTTTCTGACGGGCCGCCCCCAGGTGGTGAAGGCAGGAAACATTGCCACCCCGCTGATCCTCAACACTGGGGCCCCACGGGTGCGTTCTCAGCCCTCTCCTCTACTCCCTGTTCACCCATGACTGCGTGGCCATGCACGCCTCCAACTCAATCATCATGTTTGCAGACGACACTACAGTGGTAGGCTTGATTACCAACAACGACGAGACGGCCTACAGGGAGGAGGTGAGGGCCCTCGGAGTGTGGTGCCAGGAAAATAACCTCACACTCAACGTCAACAAAATAAAGGAGATGATCGTGGACTTCAGGACGGGACAGTATAGTGGAAAGTTGTAAGTTCCTTGGCATACACATCACGGAGAAACTGAAATGGTCCACCCACACATCAATGCCTTTCTTAAAATCAATACACAAGTATATATTTTTAAACCTCCATATTTAGTTATTATTACCTGCTAACATACATTTCTTTTAACTAGGGAATTTGTCACTTTTCTTGCGTTCTGTGCAAGCAGACTCAGGGTATATGCAGCAGTTTGGGCCGCCTGGCACGTTGCGAACTGTGTGAAGACCATTTCTAACAAAGACCGTAATTAATTTGCCAGAATGTTACATAATTATGACATAACATTGAAGGTTGTGCAATGTAACAGGAATATTTAGACTTAGGGATGCCAACCGTTAGATAAAATACGGAACGGTTCTGTATTTCACTAAAAGAATAAACATTTTGTTTTCGAAATGATAGTTTCCGGATATGACCATATTAATGACCTAAGGCTCGTATTTCTGTGTTATTATAATTAAATCTATGATTTGATAGAGCAGTCTGACTGCGCGGTGGTAGGCAGCAGCAGGCTTGTAAGCATTCATTCGAACAGCATTGTCGTGCATTTGCCAGCAGCTCTTCGCTGTGCTTCAAGCATTGCGCTGTTTATGACTTCAAGCCTATCAACTCCTGAGATTAGGCTGGCAATACGAAAGTACCTATTACAATATCCAATAGTCAAAGGTATATGAAATACAAATGGTATAGAGAGAAATAGTCCTATAATAACTACAACCTAAAACGTCTTACCTGGGAATATTGAATACTCATGTTAAAAGGAACCACCAGCTTTCATACGTTCTCATGTTCTGAGCAAGGAACTTAAACGTTAGCTTTTTTTTTATGGCACATATTGCACTTATCCAACCCTTTTTTGTTTTTGCATTACTTAAACCAAATTCAACATGTTTCATTATTTATTTGAGACTAAATTGATTTTATTGATGTATTATATTAAGTTAAAATAAGTGTTCATTCAGTATTGTTGTAATTGTCATTCTTTTTATCTATCGGCCGATGTTAATCGGTATCAGCTTTTTTTGGTCCTCCGATAATCGGTATCGGCGTTGAAAAATCATAATCGGTTGACCTCTACTCTATACCATCTACTGCATCTTGCCTATGCCGTTCCACCATTGCTTATCCATATATGTACATATTCCTTTACGTGTGTGTGTGTGTGTGTGTGTGTGTGTGTGTGTGTGTGTGTGTGTGTGTGTGTGTGTGTGTGTGTGTGTGTGTGTGTGTGTGTGTGTGTGTGTAAGGTAGTTGTTGTGAAATTGTTAGATATTACTGCATGGTCGGAACTGGAAACACAAGCATTTCGCTGCACTTGCATTAACATCTGCTAACCATGTGTATGTGACCAATAAAATTTGATTTGTAATTCTCTCTAACTTTATTTTTTTGTTTCTTGTATTTAAGATTTTCTGTGCCCCTGAAATCACTTTCCACCCTGTTAGTTTGTAATTCTCCATTTAATAAAACCCCTTAAATGTGGTGTCATTGTAGGAAGTGTCATAATTTATTCGGTGGTAAAACAATGGTGCAAAGCTAAATAAATATAAACACCGCTCACAAATGGCCACCCTGTTACGCTAAATTAGAGAATAATATGTTGCTAGGTGAATCTTGCTCACTCAGAGATATGGCTCATTTATACTTCAAATGTCAACCGTGTTAGGATTATTCACAAACAGGTTGGGAAAATTTTTAGAAAATTTGCTCACTTAGCGGGAGGGATGGGGGCAGCTTCTTGTCACGTGCGGTGTTCAGTATCAGAATGGCTGTCAGTCAAAACCTGTGAAGAGCCTGAGCTCTGATGTCATGTATAGAATTTTACTGTACAGCCACTGCATTCCAATTTAGGTTCAGTGCCTAAATCTGCCATTTTCAACCCGGGTACAAGTGTGAAGGGTTAACCCAAACCACAACTACTACAGATCAGGGCACCAGTCACAATGATGCAAGAAATATGTTTGTCAAATACACCCAGCCCAGTGGCAACAACATTACAGTTCAGAGTGCAACTAGACTTTTTATTTAGTTTTACTTTCATACAGTTGTGATATAATTTCTGAAAACCCTTCTGTTGTTTACAGCCAAATGAAATGTAAACTTGTTAATATTAGTTGGTGAAGAGTAGAAACCCACTGAAGGTGTTGTAGTTTCCACCATCTTCGTATACTCTCCTGTTAGCTGAGAGCCGGGCGAAGACATTGTCTCCCACCTCCAGCTGCACTATGACAGCTGTCGTGACGTTGTATTAGTTAATGTGACGACTGTTGCTCATCGAATGATTAACGGTTTATAATTACGTGATTAAATGAATTAAGCAATGAATCAAGCAATTATTAACTCATTAACCTGGGGCACCATGGGAACATTGTTTTGATTGAGTTTCTATTTCCCAAATTAACTCAAAGGATATCAGAATATCGATTACAACAGTCGCTAAATTAATCAATTTCCTCTACAGTCTCATAATCTGAAAGTCGTATAATCCGGGAATCTGCACGGACCCGGGCTTTACCACTGAATTTACCACACCAATCTTAGTTGATTATTTATTTACTAGCAAGCTAAAATGATGATAAAAATGCACATACACAAAACACAGTCTAGCTATTGATTAGGACTTAGTATAACGGGCCAACACACTATGGCGCTTGTTACCCAAAATGGGGATTTTAAAGAGAGAGAAAGAAAGGAAGTACACGAGAGAAATATACATTTGGGTTCATTTGTCAGCCATGCTTATTTAAAATTAGCCTTGCCCCGAACTGCCGCTCTTATGGGTCAGAATATAATGATGTAATTACGTGTTGTAGTTCTCAGGTGGGAAGCTCCGCGTGGGTCGTTTAGGCTTCTAAATGACGCACTTCTTCTCCGGCGCAACTCTCTGGTTGTCCTCACGATGTCAGTGTCCTTCTTGGCTAAGTGGTCTGATCCTCACCCTTGATCGGAAAGGGGTCTTCTGAGGACAGACAGCTCTGTAGCTCAGAGCTCACAGCTTCGGCTCGAATGGTGTCGATACCACGATTCAATGGAGAGTGGAGGCTGGGTGGTTCGGCTTGAATTCACCCGCTTAGACACAGCTACTCGTCCGTAGCTCGTGTAGAAAAATATTTCTTTGTCTTCAACCTTGTGTTTCGTTTTGGGGTTCGTCGACTTTGTTAGACCTTGGCTGCAGCTTGGGGTCAATAGTCTACTATGTTAATTCTTCACTCTCCTGTCTTATACCCTCGGGTCAGAAGTGGGTGTAACAGCCTTTAGGGCGATTCTCTGGGCGGACCAAGTACAAGGGGGCAAGGCTTAGATTTGGCTAAAAATCCGATTTTAGACACTAACTTCACATTTCATCTTTATCAAAACATTCTGTTTGATTTGGATATTTTCCAAACAGCGTACAATGTATAAACATCAGGCATATACTGGGAAAACTCTTAAAGGTACAATGTTTTCATAATAACGTCATCTCTTAACCTTTAAAACAAATACAAAAGTTACATACATTTTAATATTCCACTTTTCGTCATAACCACCATTGTGGCTGACGGAAACCATTGTTCCAAAGTTCCTTTATTGCATGTTTAAGGTTCTGAGGCCAGTTCTCCATTGTTAGGACAAAGGAATTTCTCTGTATTATGGGCATGAGGTGTCATAAAACCCCCACATCTTCAGACCCCTAGATCTCTCCTCCTCTGTTGGGGGTTTGGGAGATAATCTGTAGGGTGGTGGTCTCCTGTACCCTGACCTGATCAGGACAGTCATGACACAGCATTGCTTCCTGACACAGCGTCCCATGTGGACACGAGAAACTCCTCGTTCTTCATCAAAGCCACGACAGCGTTGGCGTTTCCACTGTAGAACATAGTGTAGCGGAAGTAATACACTCCTTTGACCATGGCTGTGAAGATCCCTGTAGCGGGGTTGTATCCACTACCGAAGTTGGAGAAGACTCTTTTGTACTGCAAGGGTGTGTCAGTGGTGAAGGGTCCTATGTAACCAGAACCAGATGTTCTTAGAGCTGCGGAGAAGGCCACCTTTAGCTGACCAGCGGCTATGTCCTTCTTTAATATTTCCAGTTTTTCTTGAGCTTTGTTCACTGTTCAGTTTGTCCACCTGGCTCTCGCTGACTTGTAGCCTGGTCTCCACAGCTCCTAGCTTCTGATTCATGGTTTCTAGTTTCACCTTCAGCACAGCCAGCTCACTGATGAAGGAGCAGGTTTCAAGCTGACTGTTAGATAAACTGGTCCCCTCACCTTGTGCCCCAGACAGTGTGAGGCACAAAGACAGCATTAGTAGGACAACAACCTTCATTCTTAACTTTTCTTGTCTTTTAGCCTGTCGTTCTCTTATGTCAAGTGTTTAGCAGCGAGTTGAAGTCTTCAGGAACTATGTGCAGTCAATGAGGGGGATTTTTCTCATAGGGAGGTTCTTTGGCACATGGATGAGGAAAGTTAAGATAAGAGAGCGAGGTCATCCCTCCCAATTACTGGAATATACTAGAATCAATGTTAAGCGGTCAGTCCTCACCAGGGTTGCAAAATATCAGTTCCAGAATTTGCATTATTACATTTTTTTCTATGAAAACTCTGAATTCATTTTATTTTTCAGTAGGACTTTATTAAGCTATTTATCTAAAAAAATATATGTGTGATGTTTTAACTTGTGGATGAGGAACTTTGATTTGAAAATAGGTTGTCCCTTAACCTTTTACCCCGGTGGGCTTAAACAGTGGTCCACACAGAGCCTTTCTTGGTAGTCTTAAACAAATCTACACACCTTACACACATTATGGGTTTAAATTGAAGAAGGTACCTGTACAATGTCTGATATAGAGTTTGCACTTTATTACATACATCACAGAAGACAGAAATATAACACAATGCCTAGTTTGTTTATTGAGCTGTACACTCAGGTGACTATTCAAAGATGCTCAGCTGGTCAATATTCCCATCCAGTGATTCCCCAACATCTTGTTAACATGTGCTCTGAAAATGGAGCAGATATCTTATACCAATCTGACTGTATATGCTTCTATCCATAACAAGGTTTAGACGTCTTTAAGGTTTCAACCTCCCAAATGTCACATTGTGTAAAATCTTTCAATTCATTCCTATAACTTATATGACCGCATTCTTATGGCCAAAATGACCAGCTGCTATGTCCTTCAATGTCTTCAGTTATTCTTCTTCCGAGGGGGACCAGGGGCATTTCGGAACGGGTCCAACTTTTTGGACCCGGGAAGAACTCTATCCCAGAACCTGGACAACTTATTGTCGCGTGCGGTGTTCAATTTCAGAATGGCTGTCAGTCAAAACCTATACAGTGCTGTGAAGAGCCTGAGCTCTGACTTCATGTATAGCATGTTAATGTACAGCCACTGCATTCCAATGTAGGTTATCGGTGCCCAAGTCTGCCATTTTCAACCCGGGTACGAGTGTGAAGGGTTAACCCAAACCACAACTACTACAGTAGATTGACCTTTGATCAGGGCACCAGTCACAATGATGCAAGAAATATGTTTGTCAAATACACCCAGCCCAGTGTCAACAACATTACAGTTCAGAGTGCAACTAGACTTTTTATTTCGTTTTACTTGTGAGAATTTCTGGGAAACATTGTTTATAGCCAAATGAACTGTAAACGTGTTCATAATAGTTGAAGAGTAGAAACCCATTGAAGGTGTTGTAGTTCCCAGAATCTTCGTAGACTCTTCTGTTGGCCAAGAGCCTGGCCTAGACATTGTCTCCCACCTCCAGCTGCACTATAGCAGCATTGTTGTTTGAAGAGCATGCATCCTCTCGCAGCGCAACGGGTGATATTCCCCCCCAAACTCTATGCCTGGGCTTTTCCAACCTTGTTCATGCAGCTACCCAGTGCTTTATTTGGGAAACTAAGGTAAGTCTGTTCGGGAACCTTGATAGTAACATGTTTTCACAATGAAACACATTTAAACTGTTGAAAGCCCCTCTCTCTGTGCACTTGAGAAAGGAATGAAGGAGAGAGGGGAGGAGATGGAAATGCACGGTGGTGAGATATTCTAAAGCTAATGTGTCAGCCTATTAATAATGAAAATATAAAAAATGCCCTAATACTAGGCTATTGAAATACAAAATCACTATAATTATAGGCTAACTCTGTAAGCTGCCCTGCACAATCAATGAACCAACAGCATCGCTTAGGCCTATATGTTCTCTGCCAGACTCATGGATAGAACGTTTGGAGCGTAGAATAAGGTAACCAGTCCATTCAGTATACATAATAGTACAATCCACAAGACGATTTACTAGAATTTGTTTAATTTTGGAGTAAAGGTTAAACCAATTATATACCAAAGACATCTTAAATCAGTGAATTTATTTTTTGCCGTGCGTAATATGTGGGTGGCAATGTATTGTATAACGACGACACAACCATTATTTAATTCAGGGTTTTGTCAGACTTGGGCTCATACTGTATGGATAAGCTCTGTGTATGGGTGTTTGGAATGATTCACCTTTAGAAAGTGCTGTCCATTTTGTTGTTAGGCTTTGAAACAACGACCATACTTTCCATTCTTTCAACCTGTTGAATTTCTTTCTTCAAATTTATCAATCACAGTGAGGTGTTTTTTTTTTTTTTTTTAAAGCAAGATACTGTTTTGATAAGTGTTATAATTTGTTTTGAAGTTAGAGGGACAGTAGAGCCCTGAGTAGCAGGCTATTAGCGACCTGATGGTCGTTAACGAGTTGGGGACAACCAAGCATGTCCAGAGTGCATAAGAGGAGATTACCGTGACTCAATGGTCATGTGGAATTTTACTGCTATCAAGACTCCTGGGTGCTGGTGTGGCGGTAATACGGTCACCACAAGTGACCAAAGGTGGAAAACACTGCTCTATTCCACCCACATGATAAAATACCTGTTTAGAAGGTCTTGTAAATACATTGTGTACTTCTTGCTTGTAGGTAAAGAAGGCTTTCTTCGCCTTGGTTGCCAACGGGGTGCGGGCAGCCCCGCTATGGGAGACGAAGAAGCAGAGCTTTGTCGGTAAGTGGGAAATGTCTCTGCTCTATCATTCTTCTCTCTCCTCCACATCCTTAACCTTCTTTAGACGATGCATTGCTTCCTTTCTCTCCATCCTTTGTCGGCTCTCTTGCCTCCATCCTGTCTTTCCCTCGCTTCCCCTTGAACCCGGCGGGCTCCTCTACTCTCCTCGTATCTGGGCCAGTGTAGTGCAGACAGATATAATACTGTTTGCTCCTCTACTCTCCTCGTATCTGGGCCAGCGTAGTGCAGACAGATATAATACTGTTTGCTCCTCTACTCCTCGTATCTGGGCCAGCGTAGCTGTCCCGGCTGCAACAAAAGGATGTCGAGTGTAGAGCCTGACGTCTCCCTGCAACCTTCCACGCATCAGAAATCAAGCCCACTTGTCCGATAGAGCGAGATGCACAGAGATGCACTTTACTGAGAATCAAGCCCTCTGTTCCACTCCACTGTTCCGTCTCACCTCTAGGCGATACTGATGTCAATGAGGAGTGCGTGTGTGGAACAGTCACAGAAATGGGCCCTGGTCTCGTATCTGCCAAATGTCTCTTCTGTTCTACCTGTACCCACCTCCCTCCCTCCACGCTGCTCCTTCTGTTCTACCTGTACCCACCGCCCTCCCTCCACGCTGCTCCTTCTGTTCTACCTGTACCCACCTCCCTCCCTCCACGCTGCTCCTTCTGTTCTACCTGTACCCACCTCCCTCCCTCCACGCTGCTCCTTCTGTTCTACCTGTACCCACCTCCCTCCCTCCACGCTGCTCCTTCTGTTCTACCTGTACCCACCTCCCTCCCTCCACGCTGCTCCTTCTGTTCTACCTGTACCCACCTCCCTCCCTCCACGATGCTCCTTCTGTTCTACCTGTACCCACCTCCCTCCCTCCACGCTGCTCCTTCTGTTCTCCCTGTACCCACCTCCCTCCCTCCACGCTGCTCCTTCTGTTCTCCCTGTACCCACCTCCCTCCCTCCACGCTGCTCCTTCTGTTCTACCTGTACCCACCTCCCTCCCTCCACGCTGCTCCTTCTGTTCTACCTGTACCCACCTCCCTCCCTCCACGCTGCTCCTTCTGTTCTACCTGTACCCACCTCCCTCCCTCCACGCTGCTCCTTCTGTTCTACCTGTACCCACCTCCCTCCCTCCACGCTGCTCCTTCTGTTCTACCTGTACCCACCTCCCTCCCTCCACGCTGCTCCTTCTGTTCTACCTGTACCCACCTCCCTCCCTCCACGCTGCTCCTTCTGTTCTACCTGTACCCACCTCCCTCCCTCCACGCTGCTCCTTCTGTTCTACCTGTACCCACCTCCCTCCCTCCACGCTGCTCCTTCTGTTCTACCTGTACCCACCTCCCTCCCTCCACGCTGCTCCTTCTGTTCTACCTGTACCCACCTCCCTCCCTCCACGCTGCTCCTTCTGTTCTACCTGGACCCACCTCCCTCCCTCCACGCTGCTCCTTCTGTTCTACCTGGACCTACCCCCCTCCCTCCCCGCTGCTCCTTCTGTTCTACCTGGACCTACCTCCCTCCCTCCCCGCTGCTCCTTCTGTTCTACCTGTACCCACCTCCCTCCCCACTGCTCCTTCTGTTCTACCTGTACCCACCTCCCTCCCTCCCCGCTCCTTCTGTTCTACCTGTACCCACCTCCCTCCCTCCCCGCTGCTCCTGTTCTACCTGGACCCACCTCCCTCCCTCCCTCCCCCGCTGCTCCTTCTGTTCTACCTGTACCCACCTCCCTCCCTCCCCGATGCTCCTTCTGTTCTACCTGGACCCACCTCCCTCCCCGCTGCTCCTTCTGTTTCTACCTGGACCCACCTCCCTCCCTCCCCGATGCTCCTTCTGTTCTACCTGTACCCACCTCCCTCCCTCCACGCTGCTCCTTCTGTTCTACCTGGACCCACCTCCCTCCCCGCTGCTCCTTCTGTTTCTACCTGTACCCACCTCCCTCCCTCCCCGATGCTCCTTCTGTTTCTACCTGGACCCACCTCCCTCCCTCCACGCTGCTCCTTCTGTTCTACCTGGACCCACCTCCCTCCCTCCACGCTGCTCCTTCTGTTCTACCTGTACCCACCTCCCTCCCTCCACGCTGCTCCTTCTGTTCTACCTGTACCCACCTCCCTCCCTCCACGCTGCTCCTTCTGTTCTACCTGTACCCACCTCCCTCCCTCCACGCTGCTCCTTCTGTTCTACCTGTACCCACCTCCCTCCCTCCACGCTGCTCCTTCTGTTCTACCTGTACCCACCTCCCTCCCTCCACGCTGCTCCTTCTGTTCTACCTGTACCCACCTCCCTCCCTCCACGCTGCTCCTTCTGTTCTACCTGGACCTACCCCCCTCCCTCCCCGCTGCTCCTTCTGTTCTACCTGGACCTACCTCCCTCCCTCCCCGCTGCTCCTTCTGTTCTACCTGTACCCACCTCCCTCCCCACTGCTCCTTCTGTTCTACCTGTACCCACCTCCCTCCCTCCCCGATGCTCCTTCTGTTCTACCTGTACCCACCTCCCTCCCTCCCCGCTGCTCCTTCTGTTTCTACCTGGACCCACCTCCCTCCCTCCCCGCTGCTCCTTCTGTTTCTACCTGTACCCACCTCCCTCCCTCCCCGATGCTCCTTCTGTTTCTACCTGTACCCACCTCCCTCCCTCCCCGATGCTCCTTCTGTTTCTACCTGGACCCACCCCGCTGCTCCTTCTGTTTCTACCTGGACCCACCCCGATGCTCCTTCTGTTTCTACCTGGACCCACCCCGATGCTCCTTCTGTTTCTACCTGGACCCACCCCGCTGCTCCTTCTGTTTCTACCTGGACCCACCCCGCTGCTCCTTCTGTTTCTACCTGGACCCACCCCCCTCCCCGATGCTCCTTCTGTTTCTACCTGGACCCACCCCGCTGCTCCTTCTGTTTCTACCTGGACCCACCCCGCTGCTCCTTCTGTTTCTACCTGGACCCACCCCGCTGCTCCTTCTGTTTCTACCTGGACCCACCCCGCTGCTCCTTCTGTTTCTACCTGGACCCACCCTGCTGCTCCTTCTGTTTCTACCTGGACCCACCCCGCTGCTCCTTCTGTTTCTACCTGGACCCACCCCGCTGCTCCTTCTGTTTCTACCTGGACCCACCCCCCACCCCGCTGCTCCCCATCTTCTTTTTTTAGTACTATCCTCAGTACCAGTGAGTGTATGTGCTTGGTGAAATCCAACACCTATGCAATGTGAATTATCACTGAACAAGGCCTTTCTCTGTCTCTCTCTAGGAATGTTAACCATCACAGACTTCATCAACATCCTCCACAGATACTACAAGTCTCCCATGGTACGTGACCTCTCATGAAACAGATACATGAGTCCTGGGTTGTGTTCATTAGGGCTTGCATTGGAAAAAATTATCTAAAATGAGTCTCCAATTGAAGAAATCCAAGTTTTTGTTCGTCCCTGATTCAGTCCATAATACTGAACACGACCGTAGTTTGAAATGGTATGGCTTCAACTTCCTATTGTCACCAAGGCCAGTGATGTGGACTGACAGTAAAATGCAGCGATATATAGTGGGAGGCTTATCCAGCCTCCATCTCAGGCACTATGTGCTGTGTCATGGAGCTTTAAAGGCAGAGCGGGAGGGACATCATTAATCATCAGGTCATGAGTAGGGCTGTTACAGTGACCGTATTACTGCCACACCGGTGGTCACGAGTCATGACGGCTGTCAAATTCCACGTGACCGTTTAGTCACGGTAATTAGGCTTCTCCAAGCTCTGATGCTGCTGATGGTCATTAGTGGCCTACCAAACTTGCTAACTGCCTGGTACTCAGCACTCTATTGTCCCTCTAATCACTCTGACATCAATGCAAATGTAATCAAAAATCGAATCAAACACTTGAGAGCCCATGAGCTCGTGTTGCACAACATTTCTATAGGCTTTGAAATTGCGTGAGAACAGAGTGATGGCCTCTATTAAAAAGAGGAGGATCCCATCAGCTTTCTATAGGCTAGGCTAGTATATTTATTTCAACTTTCCTAATATTAAGCACATTCTCTTTACAACAGTCTACCTGGCTGGCATGAAAATGAACCACGGGAAAAGCGTCCTCCATTCACTATTTGAAAGCATAGATATGTATTTTTTTCCGCTGCCTCTGTTTCGAGGCCAGTGCATGATAATGGTCCATTCGAAATAAATAAATTCACACACATAAAATAATAAATAAATTCACACACTTCATAATAAAAGCAGTGGATGCGTAATCGAATTTGTGGTCATACTGACCAGCTCAAATAAACAGCAGCGTGCTATATGGCAGACAAATCCAAACTCATTTCTCAGCATGTCCAGCCCACTCATTATCTCAGCCAATCATGGCGGGAAGGTTGTTCACTTTGTCTGTGGCCAAACCAACTAGGCTTGTAATTGAACATTTTTTCCCCCCTTATTTACATATGGCATACAAATTTTAAGCCACATGAAAGTAACTCTAAATTAAGCATATAGGAGTACCTGTTTCTTTGTTTACCGCGCAATACAGAATAGCCGCATGTGCGCACTCAAATCGTTTGGAGAAAATACCCTTTCTATTTTATTCAGCTACGTTCAATTGTATTCTTCAACCTATAAAATAATGCCACGGAATTCTAAGCAAATCTTGTCTGCTAAATTAACTAGTGCAGCCCACAGCCATATGGCATAGCCAGATCAGGACCTAACGTAAGGACAACGCAGTATGCCATTTTGTTCTTCTGAAATAGTCTACATTTTCTTCATAAAATGTTTCTTTAGACCTGTCTAAAATAAATAATGGATTTATTGTGATGGTGTAGGCTATATTACATGGATTTGTTAGACTTTTTAAAATGTAGATGTTCCAAAGGTCTGCATCAGTGGCTTGTAGGCTATGTGTGGAAGACAGAAGATGCTAATTGTGTTTGGTAATTAACAGTCAATTACCGTGAGACCAGCAGTTATTTGCTTGAATATCACCAGCTGGCAAAATGTAATGACCGCCACAGCCCAGTGCTGCAGCACAGTTTCTCTGTTCTGACCCAGGGCTTACCCACGCGGGCACGCACACAATTTTGCTTTGCTCTGTACACATCTCACATAGACTCATCCACACTTCATATCTCTCTCACACTCTCTCTTTACTGTTTCTCACACCAGCTCACACACACTCTTTTCCCCCCCCCCCCCCCCCACACACACACACACACACTGATTATAGTCAAGTATAAACAGGGTAGTTTGGGTCCTGGATGCTGATTTGGCTTACAGCTGTGGTATATCAGACCGTATACCACGGGTATGACAAAACATTTATTTTTACTGCTCTAATTACATTGGTAACCAGTTTATAATAGCAATAAGGCACCTCGGGGTTTGTGGTATATGGCCAATATACCACACCCCCTCGGGCATTATTGCTTAAGTATAACACACACTGATTTATAGTCAAGTATAGCGCACACACACTGAACTCACTCCCTTGCACTCACCACAGCAGATGTGCCAGCCAGCAGACTACAGTAGTCTGTAGTGTATAATTTTATGGCCTGCTCTGCTGTTGTGTGATGAGAGCCACTTCCGTGTGGCTGTTTTCTAGGAGTCCTCCCTAGTACAGCTGATCTTAACCCCATATCGACAGAATGCAGTATTATCATATTTCTTATTTTACCAGGTTGGTGTCATTTGAGAAGTAAAAGTTATTTCGCAAGAGGCCAGGTCAAATTAACAGAACACAGTGACGAATGATTTTCACTGCAGGAAAATACGTTTTACAAAACATTTTGAAAATAAAAACCTCTCAATCAATCTCATTTGACTCAGTGGTGAGTTACGGTGTTCCATTGTTACCTGAGTAGTCACACCTGTATGCTACACCCATCGTAGAGAGCCAAGCTAGTGAGGCTAGCCCTCTTGGGATTTCCACTGGCCCAAATACACATTGGTATTTATTAGGTCAGGAGACAGTGAAATAGTTTGTTGTTATCCTAATGCCTTTTAGTTAATCCATCGTGGAGAGAACCACCAGCGCAGTGAAAGCGTTCGTTAATCCTTCCATATCAGACTCCTGTATATTCATGCAGAACTGGAGTCAGTGCCTCTGTAATCTCGGAGTTAACTCCGAGATATGGTTGCTAAATTCTGGTCACTTTCCCCAAATTCACAGGTTTTTCAGAGATCCCGGTTGGAAGATTCAATATGCAGCAAATCTGGAATCCTTCAACTGTGATTTCTGGAAAAACTTGGGCATTATAGAACGATACCTGTATTTTGCAACCTTAGTCACTCTTCCTTTAGTCTGGACTGACTATGATGAGTGGGCTAGCCAAAAACCTTGAACTTTTATCACTCACTCACTCACTCACTCACTCACACACTCACTCCTGGGTCAGTAATTTAATGATTGATGTAGCTGTTGTTTACAGGAAACTCAAAGGCCTCAGATGTTTGCTATTGTATTATTGGGGGGGGTCCTTTCTGGGGCATACATCTACATTATAATTTTTTTTTTGGGGGGGGGCTAAGATTTAGCAGTGGTGGTGCTTACTGCGTATAGGGGAAACACTGCAACCACTCTACAGGAGAAAAAAAGGTCCTTCAACACACATGACCTAGGAAATGGTACGTCCCCAGTCCTTCAACACACATGACCTAGGAAATGGCACGTCCCCAGTCCTTCAACACACATGACCTAGGAAATGGCACGTCCCCAGTCCTTCAACACACATGACCGAGGAAATGGCACGTCCCCAGTCCTTCAACACACATGACCTAGGAAATGGCACGTCCCCAGTCCTTCAACACACATGACCTAGGAAATGGCACGTCCCCAGTCCTTCAACACACATGACCTAGGAAATTGCCTTTTTTGTAATGAAATCGAGGACCTACTACTCTGTCCTTTCCTCTTGCTGTGGTTATTTATTAGCAGCGGTTCTCATAACTGTCTTTTGTCGGAGAGGGCTGACGTGGACCTGATTGAGACCCTCTAGGGAACTGGTTAGACTTTTCATGATGCCAGCACTTACATGTAGTTTGTTTTTCTTCTCCAGAGAGAATTGCTGTGATTTTTATATATTTTTCTGTTTTATGAAGTTGCTATTTCTATCACTCTTCTTTTTACAAAATAAAACATTGCAAATGTAGTAAAGTCTGCTGCGTTCAAATCATGGAATGTATGTTAAATATCACTAATTGTTGAATGTTCTGTCTATTTTAGGTACAAATATATGAGCTGGAGGAGCATAAAATTGAAACGTGGAGAGGTATGGGAACTTTCCAGCTATTTTACAGCAACTTTCCCATTTCAAAAGCAACATTTTTATCAGTTGTCCAACAAATAATAAAGACATTTATTTTGTAGTTTGATTATTATTATTATTATTATTTTTAAGAGCTCTACCTACAAGAAACCTTTAAGCCGTTAGTGAACATATCACCTGATGCAAGGTAAGCTTGTTATACATGACACCTGCATTTCCTATTTGTCTTTATTTCATGTAGTTTAAATAACAGTTATGATGGGGGGGGAAATGAAACTGCAGATCCATGAATAGGATAGTAATGATCCATTCATGATTGACTTACAGTGTGCGACCCATTCAGAGCTCTTTGTTCATATAAACAGACTGATTTAAACCCAATCTATAATCATCTCATAGTTGATTGAGAATTAAAATGTTAAATCAAATTTTCCCTATTTATTTTTTTCCCCCACATATAAATACAATTCTATGGTCATAAACACTGTAAATAAGTCTCACTCCACATTAATTTATAGGTAGAGTAATTTACTGTCAATACACTCTCCCAGGTGGAGTGTTATATTTGTTGTCCATTCCCTAGATTTCCCCTGTATTTCTGCAACTTTTTCCATGTTCTTTCCATTGGGAGCATAGTTTATTTTCCTCACTCTGAATAATTCAAGGTCCATTTTGTGAAAAGACGTATGGGCCAGACTCTTCAATTTAAAAAAAAAATATATATATATATATATACATACACACACACACTTTGCTTAACCTCTCTGGGCTAGGTACTCAACAGCCAGTTGAATCCCGTGGCGCGTTATTCAAATACCTTAGAAATGCTATTACTTCAATTTCTCAAACATATGACTATTTTACAGCATTTTAAAGACAAGACTCTCGTTAATCTAACCACACTGTCCGATTTCAAAAAGGCTTTACAACGAAAGCAAAACATTAGATTATGTCAGCAGAGTACCCAGCCAGAAATAATCAGACACCCATTTTTCAAGCTAGCATATAATGTCACATAAACCCAAACCACAGCTAAATGCAGCACTAACCTTTGATCTTCATCAGATGACAATCTTAGGACATTGTTATACAATACATGCATGTCTGTTCAATCAAGTTCATATTTATATCAAAAACCAGCTTTTTACATTAGCAGGTCACTAGCATGTGACTAGCATTCCCACCGAACACTTCCGGTGAATTTACTAAATTACTCACGATAAACGTTCACAAAAAACAATTATTTTAAGAATTCTAGATACAGAACTCCTCTATGCACTCTATGTCCGATTTTAAAATAGCTTTTCGGTGAAAGCACATTTTGCATCACAGGGCTAGCTATTTAGACACCCAGCAAGTTTAGCACTCACCAAAGTCAGATTTACTATAAGAAAATGTTTATTACCTTTGCTGTCTTCGTCAGAATGCACTCCCAGGACTTCTACTTCAATAACAAATGTTGGTTTGGTCCCAAATAATCCATTGTTATATCCAAATAGCGGCGTTTTGTTCGTGCGTTCAAGACACTATCCGAAAGGGTAAATAAGGGTTACAAGCACGACGCATTTCGTGACAAAAAAATTATAAATATTCCATTACCGTACTTCGAAGCATGTCAACCGCTGTTTAAAATCAATTTTTATGCCATTTTTCTCGTAAAAAAGCGATAATATTCCGACCGGGAAATCGTTTTTATTACAAAGAGTGAAAGTAAAAGCATGCTATCCCCTCATGCACGAGCCTCAGTCTGATGGCCCTCTGATAGACCACTTGCCAAACGCGCTAGTGTGTTTCAGCCTGGGCTTTGAATTACGTCATTCAGCTTTTTCCCGGGTTCTGAGAGCCTATGGGAGCCGTAGGAAGTGTCACGTCATGCCAGAGATCCCCTGTTTTTGTTAGAGATGATCAAGGAGGGCAAGAAATGGTCAGACAGGCCACTTCCTGTACAGAATCTTCTCAGGTTTTGGCCTGCCAAATGAGTTCTGTTATACTCACAGACACCATTCAAACAGTTTTAGAAACTTTAGGGTGTTTTCTATCCAAAGCCAATAATTATATGCATATTCTACTGGGCAGGAGTAGTAACCAGATTAAATCGGGTACGTTTTTTATCCCGCCGTGCAAATACTGCCCCCTAGCCCCAACAGGTTAAAATACTACTCAACTTCTCCGTCATCCCAGGTTAATCAACTCAAGCCTCTGGTTTGGTTATGGGCATTTTCTGGCTCCTTTTGGGAGAACACCAGCATCATTTAATTGCTTAGTGACTGATTCTGCAGTCTTCATGGCCAGGTCTTACTGACTGATTCAGCTGTTCATTGCCAGGTTTTCTGATTATGTACTCTAGTGTATTTGTTTTATGGGAGAGACTGACTGACTGTTAGCCATCCCTGATAGTCCCTTGTTTCTGATGACTTCCTGTATGGTTTCTGGTTTAACACGCATGGAAGCTTTGTGTGCGTACATCTGGTCAATTTGCTTCAGCCCTTTACTAAATCAAGATTATGCTCACTTTATTGGTCAATTGCCAGCCAAAATGTGGCCTTTGCTTTTAACCCAAAACCTCTGAAAGACACATACAGTGCCTTGCAAAAGTTTTCATTCCCCTTGGCGTTTTTTCCTATTTTGTTGCATTACAACCTGCCATTTTAAATGGATTTTTATTTGGATTCCATGTAATGGACATAAACAAAATAGTCCAAATTGGTGACGTGAGAAATAAAAAAAAACGTGTTTAACAAAAAAAATGCTAACAAATAAAAAACAGAAAAGTGGTGTGGGTGTTCACCCCCTTTGCTATGAAGCCCCTAAATAAGATCTGGTGCAACCAATTACCTTCAGAAGTCATAATTAGTTTGATTGCACACAGGTGGACTTTAAGTGTCACATGATCTCAGTGTGTGTGTGTATATATATATATATCTCATACACACACACACACACACACACACACACACCTGTTCTCAAAGGCCTCAGTCTGCAATACCACCAAGCAAGCGGCACCATGAAGACCAAGGAGCTCTCCAAACAGGTCAGGGACAAAGTTGTGGAGAAGTACAGATCAGGGTTGGGTTATAAAAAAAGATGCAAAACTTTTAACATCCCACGGAGCACCATTAAATCCATTATTAATAAATGGAAAGAACATGGCACCACAACAAACCTGTCAAGAGAGGGCCGCCCACCAACACTCACGAACCAGGCAAGAAGGGCATTAACCAGAGAGGCAACAAGGAGACCAAAGATGAAAAAATCTATTTTAATTTCAGGTTGTAAGGCAACAAAATAGGAAAAATGCCAAGGGGGGTGAATACTTTCGCAAGCCACTACACACACATTTTGGAGAGGTGCGGGGGGCTGCCACACTGGGCGTTCAAGGCATCTAGGATATGATACCAGCAACCCTCCGGTTGCCAGCTCACTTTTCCCATCAGATGCGGGATTCTAACTGGCAACCCTTCGGTTGCTGGCTCAACTCTCTAACCACTAGGCTACCTGCCACCTCAATCAGGTCTACTTAACGTTTTATGGCACCTCTGTTAGGTACTGTAACATTTCACTCCTAGCAGAAACAAATGGTGTGAAACGGGGGTGAGTTTTGAAAGCCTCGTAGCCAGCGCAGTACTTCACTCTCTACAACCTGGACCCATTTAGAACAGCACAGCAAAGTGCTTAATTTGACTAATATGTTTGTTCATGCACAGAAGATTGGCTGTCAAACATTGGTTTTAGAGTTGTTACTCTCTCATGGCTGTCTGCCAGGGTTGTGCGGAGAAATAATGTGCTAAGTTAGCTGAGGCTTTCTGAAAACTCATCATAGTTTAGTTATGGGCAGACCCTCAGGATATACACTCAGTGTACCAAACATTAGGAACATCTTCCTAATATTGAGTTGCGCCCCCTTTGGCACTCAGAACAGTCTCAATTCTTCGGGGCATGAACTACAAGGTGTCAAGCGTTCCACAGGGATGCTCGCCCATGTTGACTCATACTTCCCACAGTTATCAAGTTGGCTGGATGTCCTTTGGGTGGTGGACCATTCTTTGATACACACGGGAAAATGTTGAGTGTGAAAAACCCTGCAGCGTTACAGTTCTTGACACACTCAAACCGTGTGCCTGGCACCTACTACTATACCCCGTTCAAAGGAATTTTCTTTCCCATTCACCCTCTGAATGGCACACACACAATCTGTCTCAATTGTCTCAAGGCTGAAAAATCATTTTAACCTTTCTCCTTCATCTACACTGATTGAAGTGGATTTAACAGGTGACATCAATAAGGGATCATAGCTTTCACCTGGAGTCACCTGGTCAGTCTGTCATGGAAAGAGCTGTTCTTCGTTTTCTATACTCGGTGTAAATCTATGCTTTTTCGCTCAAACTATTCACTATCACTTTAATTCAATAGAAGAGCTCTCTTGCAGCACACTCACTGTTATTGTTCTATGCTCTTAACATCAAACAGATTGACTAAGTAGGATGAATGACTGCACTTAAAGGTAACTTGGACTTTGAACCTGTTCTTTTGTAGAAGACTCCACCATGGCAGTGCTGTTTTAAAGATGGAGACTATTGATTGATGAAGAGTCAATGTATCAACACCCTCTGTCTCCAGTGCTTTATTGGCAACAACAAGTTGTCTTATTTTAACCTGATCTTCTATCTTACCCCCCTCTCTCAGTTTATTTGACGCAGTATACTCGCTCATCATGAACAAGATCCACCGGCTGCCCGTCATCGACCCAGTCAGCGGCAACGCTCTTTATATCCTCACACACAAGAGAATCCTCAAGTTCCTCCAGCTCTTTGTAAGTAGGCCTAGCACTGGATTGATGAAGCATGGGCTCTCTTATGTAAACAAACAGTGGATTGGAATGTAAGAGCATGCTGCCCCCTGTTGGATCTCCATGGAATTAAAGATTACATTTTTACATTTTAGTCATTTAGCAGACGCTCTTATCCGGAGCAACTTACATGATCAATTAGAGTTAAGTGCCTTGCTCAAGGGCACATCGACAGATGTTACACCTAGACGGCTCTGGGATTCAAACCAGTGACCTTTCGATTACTGGCCCAGCCCTCGCAACCGCTAGGCTACCTGCCGCCCCATCTGACGAAAGGGAAATTAAAGAGGAAACACAAAGGCAAGGTGATGAAAGGATGGCGACAGAGCCTAGAGAGCTGTCCTGATTCAGTAGAGGATTAGTTTAATCTGATGATCTGGGATGACCTCCTCACCAGTCTAGAGGAGAGAATATGTCTGGGATGACCTCCTCACCAGTCTAGAGGAGAGAATATGTCTGGGGTGACCTCCTCACCAGTCTAGAGGAGAGAATATGTCTGGGGTGACCTCCTCACCAGTCTAGAGGAGAGAATATGTCTGGGATGACCTCCTCACCAGTCTAGAGGAGAGAATATGTCTGGGGTGACCTCCTCACCAGTCTAGAGGAGAGAATATGTCTGGGATGACCTTCTCACCAGTCTAGAGGAGAGAATATGTCTGGGATGACCTTCTCACCAGTCTAGAGGAGAGAATATGTCTGGGGTGACCTCCTCACCAGTCTAGAGGAGAGAATATGGTGACTATACAATGTAGTTCACCCGTTTCAAATCCATTCATTCAGGAGATGAATTTGAGAGTTGGAGTCCAATGAGGATTCCTTGAATTCCTGTGAACTGTATTCCATTTTGTTAGATTTCCTGAATTGATCGTGTTAACAGGGTAGTACTGTAGCGGTCTGCCGGGTAGAGAAATAGTATTGTCTAAATGTAAGGTGTCTGACGTGTAGAAGTGAGTGTGAAATGTACACCACCTCTGCATAATGAAATACACAGCAGGAAAGACGTTTGGAAACATGAACCCACTTGACCAAAAGACATCCGTCTGTCCTGGGCTAGACGAAATGATAGACCATAGGTGACTGCACACACAGGGACAGATACAGACCGAATGTAAGACCGGTAGACAGACAGAGAATATGAGACTGGATATATATATATATATATATATATGAGATTGGGAAAAAGACAGACATTCATTAGTTATATGAGAAGGACAGACAAACCTGACAGACCGACATGGAAAATATCAAATGGGACACGTACACTGCTAGAAAGACAGAGCTGACACTACATTAGACGGTCAAATGGAGATGAAACCAGTTTAGTTGATACTCAAATGTCCTCATTAGGGCTCGCAACAAAAACTTTTGCAACATTTCTAAACAGAAAACAAAAGTGAGTGTTTCTCATTGGCCATGTCTAGGTACTGCTGCCTGGTTTGTCTGTTTTCTAACGTTTCCCCCAAAAAAAATCTCTCTTCTGAACATATCCCAGGTATGTGAGATGCCAAAGCCTGCCTTTATGAAGCAGACCCTGGAGGAGCTGACCATCGGCACCTACCACAACATCGCCTTCATCCACCCCGACACACCCATCATCAAGGCCCTGAGCATCTTCGTGGTCCGGAGGGTGTCCGCACTGCCAGTTGTGGACGAGTCGGGTATGTGTGTGCGTCAGAGTATATGTCTTTGCCGATATATTATTTTTGTGAAGTTAGATTCTGAATCTCTTTGGTTTTCCTCTTTTCAGGGAAAGTCGTGGATATTTATTCCAAGTTTGATGTCATTGTAAGTAATCCCTTTAGTTAACATTTCATGGAGAACCCTTTTAGGAATATTACTAATTTGTTGTTAATGAATATTCCTCATAAGTGTACGGTGAACATTCAGAGATGGACCAACTAGTTGTTCGTCTTTGCTGTGTGTAGAACCTTGCTGCTGAGAAGACCTACAACAACCTGGACATCACAGTGACCCAGGCTCTGAGGCATCGCTCGCAGTACTTCGAGGGCGTGATGAAGTGCAACCGGCTCGAGACACTGGAGACTATCGTGGACAGAATAGTCAAAGCAGAGGTGAGATTGACACACACACCTGACCTGAACCCTCTCCTGTCAGTCTGACATGGTAGCTAAATAACATCTCTTTTTTTTCTCCCATTTCCATTAAATCCTCTTCTTCTTTCCCCGCTCCTCTTCTTCTTTCCTCGCTCCTCTCCTTCTTTCCCCGCTCCTCTTTCTCCCCTCTCTCGTCTCCAGGTCCACAGGCTGGTGGTGGTGGGCGACAATGCCCACATCGTGGGCATCGTTTCCCTGTCGGACATCCTGCAGGCCCTGGTGCTCACCCCTGCAGGTATAAAGGCCCAGCGTTCCTCCTAACTATATATATTTAATTCAGGTCTTGTCTGGGTTGACCGAGGCTCTTAACTTGCTGTGACTGGTTTCCTTCTGGGGTATTGAAGCATGCTGGATGAAGATACTGACAAGGGGACCAGTCCGTGCATGGAAAACACAGGGTTTGCTTGCTTCAACATAAGCAAGCTTGTGTTTTTAGTATTGTTTGTCGCTAAGGCTGTGTCTGTTTCTGTTGTATTCAAATACATGTTCTAGCAAGAGTGACAATGTTTCGTAAGTGTGTCACATCATGAAGGCTGATAATGATGAATGAGTAGCAGGCCCCTCTATTTATCCTGACACTCTCCATGTGTTCATGCCCCACCCTCTCCTCTCTCCTCCCTGATGGATTGCTTCTCTACTACTTCCCCTCATCATTCCTCGTTCCCTCCTCTCCCCCCTCTTCTCCCCCATCCCTCTCTCATTTCTACATGTCAACACATTTCCCCCCTGCTATAACCATCCAGCATTGGTTTAAATAGTCGTTTTCTTTCAAATACTTCAGCTTTGCTTGATTGAGCTTCCCTGGCGCTTGAGGAAGTGTGGTGAATGTTAACACGCACAGTCTTAAAACAGAAATGCAAAAACCTCACATTTCTGAGGATAAGACTTTTTTTTATATAAGAACACACACAGAGATGCCACCAACAAACCTATAGGTGGCCTCTCCTGAGCAGCAGCAATAATTGAATCACAAATAGTTTTACTTGATTAGAGACACGATGAGAGATCACAGCCATTTACGGCCAAATAGATTTTGCCTCATACTTAATTAAGATCATTTAGGTTATCTAATCAGGAAACCCAAGACTTAAGTTAGAATGGGTATGCAGCTAATTACACTTAATGTAGAACAACAAAAATAGATTTCCACTGCTAACTGGTCATTTCCACATCTCTGAATGCAGCTGCATGAGCATGGACAAGAGCCTCTGAGATGCTTCCATACTAACCCAACTCTTCTCGCTCTTTCTCTCTCCAGGCATCGGCAGAAAGAGCAGCCAAGCACAATCAAAAGCAGAGGTAGAGACAGAGGCACCACCAGAAACATTGGTAGAGGCAGAACTAGAGGCAGAGGTAGTAGGGGCTGAACCAGCGACAGGTAGAGGTGGTGAAAGCTGAGACAGAGACTGAGGTGGAGGGTAAGTCTGAAGTAGAGGTTAAGTCTGAAGTTGAGACGGTGATGGCTGAAGCAGGGGTAGTGGGGGTTAAGACTGAAGTTGAGACTGAGATGGAGAACGCTGAAGCCGTGGCAAAGACTGAGGCAGTAGTGAAGGTAGAGACTGAAGCTGGACCAAAGGATGCTGAGGGAAAGGCGGAGTATGTGCTGTGTGTGACTGACCTGCCGTGACACGGGACATTGCTGTGAGAGGAAGTTGACATGGAAGTTGAAGACCCCCAGACTGATGCAGCATTGTCTGGGCTGAGAAAAGGGTTGGATCGGACTGGTGGGATGAGTGGTACAGTCAGTGACCCTCTGGGTAACCAGGGCCCTGATGGGTAATTTGCTGTGATAGGGGAGACGTGGTCACATGGGTGACTGAATCGGGCTGACCAACCTGGGATCATTTTACTAGAGGGTCTGGGGAGGCGGTGGTGCCTCCTCTTCTCCCCCCTCAAGATTGTGCATCATCACTCCCCTCTACTTTCCGGAAATAACCCCTACCCCCTAGGCCCTCATTTAGACTTGACATGAGTGGAAAGGTATTAGCAACATGGCTAGTATTCCAGCTAGCCTATCAGAAGCCCTCGAGGTGGTTTGAGTTATTATAAGCTTATTTTAGTTGCAGGTTATTTTCCATTTTAATCATAATCGTGTCTGCTCTCCTTCAGGGAAACAGTATTGAGTTGTTTTTTTCTGTATTTGCACAAGGTTTTGTGAATGGAACCAAGGGATGTCGGTGGCTCTCTGAAAACTACACCAATCCCCCCCTGCTACTTATGATGTCCCTGTGACAGTGGGCGGAGTTTGCTGTCCTGTCTTTAACGGCTTTGGTGCCTTTCGAGAGAGATTTTTTCAAAGTATTTTTGAAAGAGGTGATGGTATGACGACTTTGTTCAATGCAATTCAAGAAGCAGCAGCTGCCTATATACAATATATCCAATATGTATGTATACTTCTCCAGTTACTTGGAGGCATGCAAGATATATCTTGTACTCTGTATCGATCATACTGGAAACATAGAGAAACCTTTTGTACTGAGGAAACTAAGTGCCAGAGAAAGGACAGTTATATTTTTTCTCTTTAGTCAATATTGTAAGATCATGTTCTTTTTGTAAAATGTACTGATTTATTTTCTTGTCATTCACATTGTGAAGTTATATTGTTGATAGTCTCTGAGTGGTTTATCTATTGAAAATGAACAGATGTGTCATGAGTGTGACATAATACATGTTTCTGTTATTAAAATTTTATTTTGCTGTTTAAAAAAGTAATAAAACATACTACTGAAATCTTTTTGTCTTGTGTGTATGATTGTGGTATTTAATTGAAGTATAATGACATCACCTAGTGGCACAATTGTGCAAATGACACATTGAACTAGGCTACACATTTAGCAATGAGGTTTAAGTGCCTTGCTCAAGGGCACATCAACAGACTGTTTTACCTGTTAGGCTCAGGGATTTGAACCAGAAACATTTTGGCTACTGGCCCAATGCTCTTAACCGCTAGGCTACCTGCCGCAAACCAAGAGAAGATCCAGATCATCAGAGCCCAGTTGCTATAAAAACAATTCTGGATCAGAATTATCTGGATTCTGTAATCCTCTTTTTTTGCAATCCAGGATCAGATCCATTTGGCTGTTTTTTTTTTTATTTTCAACAACAAAAAAATCTGGAATGTTCTGATGTTGATACCACAATATCAAAATCAAAGAATCTTTATTTTCAATGTTTTCAACAAGTCTACACCTTGCCATCTACTGGACAGGTTATGCTACTAGTGCTATACTGAGGGAAACAGGCTTTTTTTAGAATCCGAGAGGGAAATTCTTACAATCTCAACATGTAGGCTCAGAATTCCAGAATAGTCTCTTTACAAGTTAGAAAGTTGAATAAACTTAATTTCAAATTACTTTACCTGTTGTCTGCTGATTTTGTCCCCATGTCGGAGGTAATCTGAGACAAAATATCCACAGGCAAGCATTCTCGACCTGACCTTCAGTCGAGGGTCTGTTATATTTTTTCGCACACAAAAAACACTTCCAAAATATAGCAAAGCCTAACCGAACCACAGACCGAATATGCGATCAACTGGCATGTTCCACAAACACCTCCAGCTGATTGCGAGAACTCGCCTCAGTCGACTATGTTGGGTTAAATTTGGCTATTGTTTCCATATTGTGCATCAAGTTCAATGCCTCAGGAGATTGAAAATACAAGTGACCGAACCCATCAATGCCGCAAAAATGCATGTTAACACTTTCCTGTGATTACCCTATCTCCACCTCCTACCGCCAAAAGGACCAACAGCACAGACAACCGCTAAAGTAAGAGTGTATATAGAATATTGACTTTAATCTTTTTTAAGCAGACTTCTTTCAGTCTGAATATCCATGAGGTAGCCCTGGTAAGTCTGTTTAGGCAAAGGGAAACAGATGCGTATGTAACAGTGTAGGTATCTAGATTAAAAATAAGAACCTGCATAACACATTTATTTGACATAATATAACAACTGAGCCCATCTTTGCGCTACTGCTGTCAATTTAACATAATGAAGCTTTGGTTTTCAGATGTAAGATCGTTTTTTTAAACCTTGTCACTCACCTTAGTTAAACATTTCTTGTTTGTAGTGCCATTCACCATCCTAATTCCACCCCGAATCCACCTTTCCAGCGGGATCAATACTATTCTAATCACCTTTGAAAAAGACATATCTGAATCCCTATCTGGAGGATCAGAAACACATTTTTCAGTTTTGCAAAACCCAATTGTTACATTTAATCCTATCTAATTGCTGAAATCCGATATAACTTTTGAAAAACTGGGGGCAGGGAAATTGATGGGTTTTCAAATCTGCCTGACCATTCAAACATGTTTTACCTGCCCTGACCGCAACAAATAGAAAACTCAGACACATTTAAAAGAGCGTGAGAATAATAAGAGCGGGAGAAAGGTCAGGCTATGCCTAGTTATGTAAATTGATAAGCTACTAGAATACAAGATGGATTAATGCCATTACGTGCCACTGAAAAGAAAGTAAGCCTACTATTCGCTTACTGCTCCACTTTAAACACAGCCTAATTGCAATGTTGCAAATTCAAAATGAAAGCGTGAGATAAATGTGCAGGAAGTATCACTTCCGAAAGTGGTTTGTGAGCGCGCGCTGTCTATCCGAGCACAGATGTGTGCGTATGATATGTGCTAAAAAGTACACTAGATATACTTTGCAGTACACAGCCTATTGATATGAGCTATTAGAATGTGATTCTGATCAACCTCACGAAGACACAATCCTGGTATGGTTCAAGTGACTGTCACACAGCAGGCGCTTCACACTTGGAATAAAGTAGAATAACTTAAGTTGGAGCGCTTCCTGAAAGCATCTCATTGGTTGTTTCTGCTGATAGTGAGGGACACCTGACTAAAAACTCTACATAGACATTATAAATTGTCCATACACTCCCATAGAGATAGCACGTAGGCACATCGGACAGACAGAGAGAGCTGAATAAAATCCCTATATTTAAAGGTAATTCTTTTAGAATTTATGATTTCTTATAAAGCCTTCTATTGTTATTCATGCTACAGGAAGTCACGTTTACGCAACAAGTGTGCAACATTCAGATGTACCTATCAATAGATATAGACTACCTGTAACACTTGGATAATATTTTGTTCTTTGTCTTTAAACCCAAATGGTTGGATTTATAGGCTACCTTGTTCCATTCACAAATTAATTCATTAAATGTGAGCTTGTTTGTCGCTATGAATAGATTTCAATCAATTACAAGTGCAAGCGTGTGATGTCGTTTTTGGAAAATATCAATGCATAGGCTATTTTATTGTCAGCAAAATTATTCTAACATAGGAGATTGTTGGCTCCTTTTGTTATAGATGGTTTATCGTAGGCTATTGGGCAAATGTCTGGCATTATAAGACAAATGTCTGGCAAATGCACAATAAAATGCCTTTTGGTTTGCAGAATTGACAATAAAACATCATACAGTATCTCATGCATGCGCCCCCTTGTAAATGTAGCAACTCCTTAGCACCCAAAGCACTACGTGACAGTCGGTGCGCACACATCCACACTCGAGTTAGCAGCATTCTTCAGTTTGCCCGACACCTGCTCAATATGAGGCACAGTCGGCTGGACGCTATTTCCGAATCAACTTCTGCTGTCGTTTACTGCTTATGGTGTATTGATTTACTCAACAGACCCAAATACTGTATATGCGCTCCATTGGTGTTGCATAGGAAACATTCATTTTAGAAATCCACCCGTAATGTGATTTTGACAACGGCCAAATCAACTTCAAAATTAGAAGGTGTTATATTTTGAATATTTTACCATTTCACCCCAAATTAATACCGTACATGGAAACTGGGTTTATGTATTTTATGCAACTGTTAATAGTTAAATGTCCTACCATAACTGCAACTGCTTTGTATACAGTGACCTTACCATAGCTTTGTATCTGTCCAGATGTTGACCTCTCGAGCACTCGTGCGCGGGCTGAAGAGCGGGTTTTGGAGACCACTTTCATCTACCAGCAGCGTGCAGGCTGCTCATGGAAAAGGTAAACTCTTCCTATAAGTCTCATGTCCCACAGTTTAGGCTACATTCGAGAGTGGTCATCTCCCGAGGTCTGATTTGATAGGTTACCCCGAAGCAAATACATTTGTAAATACGCGCTCTCATACTTTTACACTCGCTTGCCAAAACCGCAACACAATGCACATTGGCCACATTTTAAAACAGTGTTGTTTGGTTTTCATGATATAAGCAGGGTGCTAATTGGTAACAAGGGTGTCCGCGCAAATTGTGCTTAGGACAAGACTGGTATAGTACAATGATTAAGCTGTCAATCCGCGCAAATTGTGCTTCAGACAAGACTGGCGTAGTATAATGATTAATCTGTCAAGTGCCACTTGCTTTGGAGCCACTCAGACAGTTAAGGCACAAATTATGGGTATCACATTCCACAAGGTCTGGTCTTTGCGCCAACCATGTCACAGGGTCATTGGGAGTGCTGTATGGCGCTGGACTACGCACTATTCGGCCAGTAGAGGGAGTGATAACATCATTGACTGTCCTGTGTGAGTTAATGTAGGCTAAATTTGATTGGATCTTTGAAATACATTATATCACGAACATTACAAATAAAGACAGTTTCCAATCAGTTTACCAAGCACCATTGATGTCACTGTCTGTCTCTGTTTTTGTGTCCGAATATATAGATGTGAGCCCTGATGTGCTTGACCCCTCAGTGCCACAGTACAACAACCGCCTAGACACTCCTCTCTCTGACGTTCCATTCGTTAGGAACCTCAACTCAGAGCAGAGGCAGCTCAAGGAGAAGGAGAAGGGGCCCTGGACCAAGCTCACCAAGGAGGAGAAAATTGCATGTAAATCCTAGTGATCAAATCACATTCAAAACTGGATTATGTTCACCAGGGCACACAACAGAAACGGTTTTAAATTGTTTTGTAACGGAAAATGACAGTTGCAGTTTCTTGTTGGTAGTTACCCCCTGTTTCAGGTAGTTTGCTTCCATTTGGTGCCTAATGAAAATGACCTCGGTGGGTCAACAAATATCCATTCATATGAAAACAAAGGCGAAGGAATTGAACTATTTCTAAATGTTTGACAGTGTCAAATACAAATTACAATCACATTTCCTCATGTAATACAATGAGGGACTTTGGCCCCAGGTGTTTGGTACATGATAAGAAAGCTCTCCCTTTATGTTGGAAAGGGCTGTATACAGTTCTTTAGAATCGCTCACTGGGTAATAGTGCATCTTTCATTCAGAGACACACCTACAGTAGGTGTACTGGGCTGCATTGCATTTATAGCAGGTGAATGGGTAGAAATAATGTTTTGAAAAACATATTCTGGAAGTGCTCCAAAGGTACAATAAATTCAGCTCTCAATAGATTCAGCTGTCAATAGATTCATCTCTCAATAGATTCATCTCTCAATAGATTCAGCTGCCAATAGATTCAGCCGTCAATAGATTCAGCCGTCAATAGATTCAGCTGTCAACAGATTCATCTCAATAGATTCATCTGTCAATAGATTCAGCCGTCAATAGATTCAGCCGTCAATAGATTCAGCCGTCAATAGATTCAGCCGTCAATAGATTCAGCTGTCAATAGATTAATCTCAATAGATTAATCTCAATAGATTCAGCCGTCAATAGATTCAGCCGTCAATAGATTCAGCTGTCAACAGATTCATCTCAATAGATTCATCTGTCAATAGATTCAGCCGTCAATAGATTCAGCTCTCAATAGATTCAGCTCTCAATAGATTGAGCTGTCAATTGATACAACTCTCAATAGATTCAGTCTGAGCGTTTAACATTGGAATCTTCTAATGCAGTAAAAATGTGGTGCCATTTTCCTATCTTGTTTTATGACCACATTAGTTTGATTAGATTTGGAGTTTTAATTTTTTAATAGGATTAGGACGTTAGGTGTGAAGGTGTAATACTGACCACTAACGTTCATAAATAGGTGAAAGATCACTGTTACTGTTGAATCTGCATGAGCATTACTTGAATATTGACAATGTGTAGTTCAAACACAAGGTGGCAATATAAACTCACTTTATGCAAGAGTTATTTCTCATGGTGCATTGTTCTGAACAGATTCTAGGCTGCCCATATGAGATGACAACTCAAAGAGATATTATTCACCAGTTTGATAATAAGCTTCAATAATCTTGCATATAATATTGTAATCATATTGTCTTCTCACAATGAAGACAGTGACTCCTGAATTTTGATCAGAATTAAATATGAAATATGATGTGTCAAGCAATTATGCAAAGAAATACTTTGAATTACATAATGTATCAAACCCTCTTCATTTTCAATCAGATAGTTACAAAAAATTATTTCAACATTGATATGCAATCCTGATGAACTCTTTCTCTTTCTCTGTCTCTCTCGTTCTCTCTTCATCTCCCTCCCTCCATCCCTCCTGTTGTCTGATAGTGTACCGTCTGACCCATGAGCTGACCTACCCTGAGATGAGGAGAGGCTCCAGTGAGTGGAAGACGGTACTGGGAGGGGTCTTCATCTTCCTGGGCTTCTCTGGCATGCTGGTCTGGTGGCAGAGGATCTTTGGTGGGTTTCCCTGTCACTTTGTCATTATTTCAGTTGTTGTTATATAGTGAGTAAAGAGTGGATCAGGAGAGCTGCTGAATCCTGCTGATTAGAAGGTCCTGTGTAGATTGTATTTTCAACCAGTAACTATCAGGAAATATCACTGATTTAAAAATATCACACTTTTATAGTGCTAGTTTATCAGCTGTTGTACAATTAAGCATTTACATTTACATTTAAGTCATTTAGCAGACGCTCTTATCCAGAGCGACTTACAAATTGGTGCATTCACCTTATGATATCCAGTGGAACAACCACTTTACAATAGTGCATCTAAATCTTTTAAGGGGGGGGGGGTTTAGAAGGATTACTTTATCCTATCCCAGGTATTCCTTAAAGAGGTGGGGTTTCAGGTGTCTCCGGAAGGTGGTGATTGACTCCGCTGTCCTGGCGTCGTGAGGGAGCTTGTTCCACCATTGGGGTGCCAGAGCAGCGAACAGTTTTGACTGGGCTGAGCGGGAACTGTGCTTCCTCAGAGGTAGGGAGGCGAGCAGGCCAGAGGTGGATGAACGCAGTGCCCTTGTTTGGGTGTAGGGCCTGATCAGAGCCTGAAGGTACGGAGGTGCCGTTCCCCTCACAGCTCCGTAGGCAAGCACCATGGTCTTGTAGCGGATGCGAGCTTCAACTGGAAGCCAGTGGAGAGAGCGGAGGAGCGGGGTGACGTGAGAGAACTTGGGAAGGTTGAACACCAGACGGGCTGCGGCGTTCTGGATGAGTTGTAGGGGTTTAATGGCACAGGCAGGGAGCCCAGCCAACAGCGAGTTGCAGTAATCCAGACGGGAGATGACAAGTGCCAGGATTAGGACCTGCGCCGCTTCCTGTGTGAGGCAGGGTCGTACTCTGCGAATGTTGTAGAGCATGAACCTATAGGATCGGGTCACCGCCTTGATGTTAGTGGAGAACGACAGGGTGTTGTCCAGGGTCACGCCAAGGTTCTTAGCACTCTGGGAGGAGGACACAAGGGAGTTGTCAACCGTGATGGCGAGATCATGGAACGGGCAGTCCTTCCCCGGGAGGAAGAGCAGCTCCGTCTTGCCGAGGTTCAGCTTGAGGTGGTGATCCGTCATCCACAGTGATATGTCTGCCAGACATGCAGAGATGTGATTCGCCACCTGGTTATCAGAAGGGGGAAAGGAGAAGATTAATTGTGTGTCATCTGCATAGCAATGATAGGAGAGACCATGTGAGGATATGACAGAGCTAAGTGACTTGGTGTATAGCGAGAATAGGAGAGGGCCTAGAACAGAGCCCTGGGGGACACCAGTGGTGAGAGCATGTGGTGCGGAGACAGATTCTCGCCACGCCACCTGGTAGGAGCGACCTGTCAGGTAGGACGCAATCCAAGCGTGGGCCGCGCCGGAGATGCCCAGCTCGGAGAGGGTGGAGAGGAGGATCTGATGGTTCACAGTATCAAAGGCAGCAGATAGGTCTAGAAGGATGAGAGCAGAGGAGAGAGAGTTAGCTTTAGCAGTGCGGAGAGCCTCCGTGACACAGAGAAGAGCAGTCTCAGTTGAATGCCCAGTCTTGAAACCTGACTGATTAGGATCAAGAAGGTCATTCTGAGAGAGATAGCAGGAGAGCTGGCCAAGGACGGCACGTTCAAGAGTTTTGGAGAGAAAAGAAAGAAGGGATACTGGTCTGTAGTTGTTGACATCGGAGGGATCGAGTGTAGGTTTTTTCAGAAGGGGTGCAACTCTCGCTCTCTTGAAGACGGAAGGGACGTAGCCAGCGGTCAAGGATGAGTTGATGAGCGAGGTGAGGTAGGGGAGAAGGTCTCCGGAAATGGTCTGGAGAAGAGAGGAGGGGATAGGGTCAAGTGGGCAGGTTGTTGGGCGGCCGGCCGTCACAAGACGCGAGATTTCATCTGGAGAGAGAGGGGAGAAAGAGGTCAAAACACAGGGTAGGGCAGTGTGAGCAGGACCAGCGGTGTCGTTTGACTTAGCAAACGAGGATCGGATGTCGTCAACCTTCTTTTCAAAATGGTTGACGAAGTCATCCGCAGAGAGGGAGGAGGGGGGGGGGGGGGGGGAGGGGGAGGAGGATTCAGGAGGGAGGAGAAGGTAGCAAAGAGCTTCCTAGGGTTAGAGGCAGATGCTTGGAATTTAGAGTGGTAGAAAGTGGCTTTAGCAGCAGAGACAGAAGAGGAAAATGTAGAGAGGAGGGAGTGAAAGGATGCCAGGTCCGCAGGGAGGCGAGTTTTCCTCCATTTCCGCTCGGCTGCCCGGAGCCCTGTTCTGTGAGCTCGCAGTGAGTCGTCGAGCCACGGAGCAGGAGGGGAGGACCGAGCCGGCCTGGAGGATAGGGGACAGAGAAAATCAAAGGATGCAGAAAGGGAGGAGAGGAGGGTTGAGGAGGCAGAATCAGGAGATAGGTTGGAGAAGGTTTGAGCAGAGGGAAGAGATGATAGGATGGAAGAGGAGAGAGTAGCGGGAGAGAGAGAGTGAAGGTTGGGACGGCGCAATACCATCCGAGTAGGGGCAGAGTGAGAAGTGTTGGATGAGAGCGAGACGGAAAAGGATACAAGGTAGTGGTCGGAGACTTGGAGGGGAGTTGCAATGAGATTAGTGGAAGAACAGCATCTAGTAAAGATGAGGTCAAGCGTATTGCCTGCCTTGTGAGTAGGGGGGGGAAGGTGAGAGGGTGAGGTCAAAAGAGGAGAGGAGTGGAAAGAAGGAGGCAGAGAGGAATGAGTCAAAGGTAGACGTGGGGAGGTTAAAGTCACCCAGAACTGTGAGAGGTGAGCCATCCTCAGGAAAGGAACTTATCAAGGCGTCAAGCTCATTGATGAACTCTCCAAGGGAACCTGGAGGGCGATAAATGATAAGGATGTTAAGCTTGAAAGGGCTGGTAACTGTGACAGCATGGAATTCAAATGAGGAGATAGACAGATGGGTCAGGGGAGAAAGAGAGAATGTCCACTTGGGAGAGATGAGGATTCCAGTGCCACCACCCCGCTGGCTCGATGCTCTAGGGGTATGCGAGAACACGTGGGCAGACGAGGAGAGAGCAGTAGGAGTAGCAGTGTTATCTGTGGTAATCCATGTTTCCGTCAGCGCCAGGAAGTCTAGGGACTGGAGGGTAGCATAGGCTGAGATGAACTTAGCCTTGTTGGCCGCAGACCGGCAGTTCCAGAGGCTGCCGGAGACCTGGAACTCCACGTGGGTCGTGCGCGCTGGGACCACCAGGTTAGAGTGGCAGCGGCCACGCGGTGTGAAGCGTTTGTATGGCCTGTGCAGAGGGGAGAGAACAAGGATAGACAGACATAGTTGACAAGCTACAGAAGAGGCTACGCTAATGCAAAGGAGATTGGAATGACAAGTGGACTACACGTCTCGAGGGGCTGTGGTATATTGCGAATATACCACGGCTAAGGGCTGTTCTTATGCACGATGCAACGTGGAGTGCTAGGACACAGCCATTAGCTGTGGTATATTGTCCATATACCACAAACATCCAAGGTGCCTTATTGCTATTATAAACTGGTTACCAACGTAATTAGGACAATAAAAATAAATGTTTTGTCATACCTGTGGTATACGGTCTGGTATACCACGGCTTTCAGCCAATCAGCATTCAGGGCTTGACCCACCCAGTTTATAATATGATATGAAACACATGGCACAGAATTGTGACTGCACTTGTCCTTTAAAGGTAGACTCACTTGAGTGTCCCTGTTATACACACTAAATGCTGTATTGTTGTATTTCTAGACCAGTCTTATTTTATTAATGTATTATAAATTGTCTTTCTGCTTTCATTATGATGACATAACGTGATAAGCATGAATAAAAGTAACTGATATCAGATTATGCCAACTGACTTTACACAGACTTGGTTTAATGGTCAGCTAGCTAAAGAGTAAGGCCTGGGTAGATTGCATACGGCTGATTTCTGTCATTTTATACATTCGCTCTTATGACTTCTTCTGACATCTCACACTAGTACTGTAGAAATAATGCAGTGGAAATGGAATGAGTTAAAGGTAAGTGTTACTAGACATTACTTCACTAGACAGTTTGGTGCAGTGTTGGGTTGTACTAATCCTTACTCCAGGCCCTTACAGAGAATGGTCTCGGTACAAGTGATTCTGATTTAATTATCATAACATTAGCATTGTATCACAAAATATATGTCTATTTTTTATTTTTATTATAGACCGATAGGCCATGTGCTAAAGAAAAAAAAACATATATTATGGCTTGGCTGAAATCGAAAATGTTATACTTTATATGAGGGATTATTAAATAAGTGTATATTCAGTCAACCAGGAAGAAAATGGTCAACTCTGGTATTCTATTAGCCTACTGTAGTGCAGATCTCAGATTCACAGTGTCAGACTTGCAGTAGACACAGCCTTTTCACCTGCAGCACCCACTCCCTATTTAACAGAGTTCACTCAATCTCTCCACAAGCTAAAATAATTGGATCATGCTGTGTTAGAGAGAGAGAGAGAGAGAGAGAGAGAGAGAGAGAGAGAGAGAGAGAGAGAGAGAGAGAGAGAGACAGAGACAACACACTGGTGTTTGAGCCAGGGCTTCAGTTGAGGAATCCCCCAAGACACACCCTGTTAACAATGATGGTGATGAGCACCTGGTCTAGTTTCAAGGTTGTGCGTGTGTCTATCTGTTGGAAGTAGCACAAATTCTCTCTCTTTCTCTTTCTCTCCATCTCCTCCTTGAGAAACCCCATAGCGTTCAGGGAGGAAGTAAAATGCTATATCAGGAGAAAGCCAGCCAGGAAATGAATAGGACCACAACACAGAGAAAGAGGCAGAGAACAGAGAGAGAGAGAGAGAGGAGACACACAGGACAAGAGAAGAGAAGCAGAGTGAGGAACAAAGGTAGGGAGAGGGAAAGAGATGGATTTAGAAGCAAAGCAAGGGAGACAAAGGGCAAGTGAAATAAGGAGAAAGGAAAGAAAAGGGAGAGTGCAAAAGAAAAATAGGTTGATGTGAAGTGTGTCAATGAGCAAATGAGATAAAGGGAATTGAAAGGAAAGAGGAATTAAGAGACTGATACACGGATAGAGAGAGAGACAAAAAGAGGGAGACCCACAGACAGACGGGAAGGCAATTCAGTTAAGGATGGGGTATTTCCCTTAGTTTGGAGTTCAGGTTGGGACTTGAAAAGCAGGGTGCATGCAACGCTGAGGGGGCTCCCTCCACCTAATTAGAGAAAAAAATAGTTGCTTCCTGGATAGACTTTACCACTCGCTACTCTTCTAAGAGAGCGGATAAAGATCAATGGTGATTTTCCCAATCTCTCTCTTCCCCTCAGGATACAGGTTCATTCCCACCCGCCTCCGGCACATTCCGACACACAAGCGGCTTTCACCGTTCCCACAGAATTCCCATTTTGGGAATGCTCCCTTAAAGAATGTTTGGTATTCCTTGTAGTTGATGGTTTTGTGTGCCTTTTGAGTGCTTCAGCGAAATAGCATCACTTTGTCACAAACGTTGGTTTTGATATTGGAGCGTTGTGATGTTAGAGTAGCTCTCTAGGCATTGGAATATTGAAGGTTGAAATTCTCCCATGGGTATAGGTGCTTTACTTCTCAGTTGGCACAGTACAGTAGTACCCTACCGTAGTACCCTCCTCACTGTGTGCTGTATTTACAGCACAGTAAGCTGCTGAGGGGTGGACAGCTCCCCTTTGACGGAACAGAGCAAATGGAATGGCATCAAACACCTGGAAACCATGTGTTTGATGTATTTGATACCATTCCACTGATTCCGCTCCAGTCCTCACCACAAGCCCTTCTTCACAATGAAGGTGCCACCAACCTCCTGTGATTTACAGTAGCATTGTTAACAGTTAATAGGGAGAAGCTGTTTCATAACATAATAATCTATTCATTTCACACTTAATTTCTCCACTACACCCGTCATCTATAGACAAATGTGATAAAAAGTTGATACTACTATAGGTAGGCTAGGGCTAACTAACGGTTGTTTGATACTAGGTAGGCTAGGGCTAGCTAACTGTTGGTTGATGCTAGGTAGGCTAGGGCTAGCTAACTGTTGTTTAATGCTACGTAGACTAGGGCTAGCGAACTGTTGGTTGATACAAGGTAGGCTAAGGCTTGCTAACTGTTGGTTGATGCTTGGCAGGCTAGGGCTAGCTAACTGTTGGTTGTTGCTAGGTAGGTTAAGGCTTGCTAACTGTTGTTTAATGCTGTGTAGGCTAGGGCTAGCTAACTGTTGGTTGATGCTACACTCTTAGAAAAAAAGGGTTCCAAAAGGGTTCTTCGGCTGTCCCCATAGGAGAACCCTTTTTGGTTCCAGGTAGAATTATTTTTGGTTTCTTTTTGGTTCTAAAAGGGATCTACCTGGAACCAACAAGGGTTCTTCAAAGGGTTCTCCTATGTGGACAGCCAAAGAACCCTTTTAAGTTTTCTGAGTGTAGGCAGGCTAGCTTGCTAACTAACTGTTGGTTGTATGTATTGCACTCTCTCTGGGCTCACTCTCAGACAATATGCTGCCCCTGGAATTCACTAACACTCATTTCTTTATTGTGTAATCACTCTACCACTGAAGATAACGTGACAGAAGGGCATTTGGCACTTTTCTGTCTGCTGTACGCTCTGGTGCCATGATTAATTACTACCTTCCCTGTTTCCTCCAGTGTAGCGGCAGTATGAAGACTAGATGGGTGGGCGGGGGGGGGGGTTGATTTTGTACAATCAACTGTTTTACATTTGTTTATGCCATTATTTTATGTGTGAAGTTAACTGTCTTGTGGCTGAGTGAGTGTCCATTAGTTAGTAACTGAATGGAATGAACATTTGTTTGATGTAGAAATAACAATCCCCTTTAAGGCGAATGGGATCATTGAGTTGGTCAAATTGTCATGGTTCATGGTTGAACCACCTTGCACCTTCTGTAAAGGAATTTAAGCAGAATGACTTCATAGCTTCATGCATGCAGACTCAAAACATAAGTGCTTTTAATATCGAACCTAAAATAATAGATTCTTTACTTCAGCTCGAGTGTGGCTGAGTTCACTTCTGCTTATGCATGGACTGGTGTACATGGCCTGACACTCAAGACGAACTACCTCAAGATGACTATTTATCTGTGGAAAGTGATATGAATGGTTTCTCACAAAACTCAGGCCCTAATGCCTTTTTGGTCTCATGCAATGTCTCATCCAATGCACTGAGGAAGACAACACAAAACACCTAACTGTGGACCGGTTTTCCAGGATACAGTTTAATAATACTAGTCCTCGGCTAAAAAGTGGAGATCCTCCATTGATGCCAGTTGTTTTGCCCTGGACTAGGCTTAATCTCTGTCCAGGAAACAGGCCCAAACTGTTTGCCTCACTGAGACAATGTTTTTACAAGAAGAGTGTCCTGGAAGATTCTTGAAACAATAAACAATTGATTCTTATAAATGATGTTTACCCATTTTGCGTCCTTGTATGATCCAGAAAAACATCTTGCAACACAGTTTTGCCATTGTGTGGAGACAGTCACGTTTTATCTCTTGAGACTGACATTGTCTAATGCAACAGTCATGTCTTTATATCTCTCTCCCTTTTTCCCTCTCCCTTTCTCTCTCTTCTTTTCTCTCTCTCCCTTTCCCTCTCTCCCGCTCCCTATCTCTCTCTCACTCTCTCTCTCCTTCTCTCTCTCTCCCTCTCTCTCCCTCTCACTCTCTCTCTCTCTCTCTTTCTCAGTGTTTGGCGAGGTTCCTCACACTCTGTCTGATGAATGGGTGGAGAAGCAGACCCAGAGAATGATTGACATGAGGATAAACCCCATCGGTGGGTTCGCCTATCACTGGGACTACGCAAAGAAGCAGTGGAAATAGGAACTTGTGTGTATATGAGCTGTTTTTGTTGCGTTAGTTCACTCTAAATACAAATTAACATGATTTTGCCAGTTCCCTTGGTTGTAGTTAAAGGTAAGTGGGAAATCATGTTAATTTGTATTTCGTGTGAACTATCCCTTTAAGTGCCTCAGTAACATTGCTCTCACTTTCAGGGCTGAACATCAATTCTTATTTTAAGATGGATTCATTCTATAAACCAAATAAACATATACTGTGACCAATTTCCTTTAAAGGTCAGATTTTGTTCATCTTGCAAAATCTCTGTCGAACTGTTGATAAGCTGCAGCAACATTTCTGAATTTTTAAGCACATGTTTCTGGAATTGCATTCCTTTTTGTCTCTGAAAAAGCTAAACTAAACATACTCGTGTTCGCCACATTTAGTTCCAACCCTGAAATTAAACACAGTCTTAAATTCTGTGACCGTCATCATTTTTGATGCCCGAAAAATTCGCAAAAAACAGGCCTCGATGCCAGCAATTATCTAGCTATCCACACAACTAACTACCCCGCAAGCGAAACTGCTAACTAAAAAAACACGACTTATTTTTTCCACATGATTTAAAATTCTCTTTCGTCTCCTCCTATGTAGTCCAAGTGTTACATACAGTTTCTTCTTAACAGTGATAGCTCTGGACTCAAATTAAATTCATTCCCAAGTTCTCAGCAGGATGTAGCTCCCACACTGGAAGTCTGAGGACGGGGTTAAGTCCTGCGGGTGTGGGATGCTGAGAGGGGTTAAAGCAGCCTTAATTTGGAACCAGCAGCTGGTTATCCAGGGAGACATAGTAATTAGACTGTGCCTTGCCCTGGCACAGTTGGATGAATACAGATCATCATCTTAATCATAGGGCTGATCATAGTGTAATCAGCGATGGCTACCATCATCACCATCGTCCTCTGTAGCAGCTGCAACAGCAGTAGATAGGCAGGTAAAATAGAGAGCAGAGGTTGCCATTTGGTACAGGCATAAACCTGGGTGCATTTTCATGCCAGCGACCTCCCGACGAGTCATTGTCACACTTCACAGCTTTGTTCCTTCCCTCAGGTGACTATTACTGTAATACTGCAATGGGGAAGCTATGATAAATACCACCCTGAAGTGTGTCTGTGTGCGCACAGAAGCTTTAGTACCCAGTGGATTCAGCACACCTCCTCAAATACTATTCATCACTGGGTCCTCACACACACACGCACACGCGCACACACCTTACAGCACCTCAGGCTATGGAGGTCTTTTTATATTCCATACCGTACTGTGCAGTTAGGAGATTGCATAATGTGAGTGCTATTCATGTTAAAGGGATAGTACACCAAATTACAAAATTACATATTTGTTTTTGTTCCTAGTAAGCAGTCTATTAACAATGACAGAGTACAATACTTTCTTTGGGTTTGTTTACGTTGCCACTGCCACCATCCGCTGATGTTAACATTGTCTAACCAACAACCGATGCAAGTCAATGTACCGGATATTAGCATGTTTTTAAATTTCATGCCCAACTCGTGTCAAAGGCTGTGTTTACACAGGCAGGCCAATTCTGCTATTTTTTCCCAATTATTGGAAAAAGATCTGATTCTGATCAAAAGACCAAGAACTGGGCAAAAGATCGGAATTGGTCTGTCTGTGTAAACAAAGCCAAAGTACCTTCAACCAAGTCAGTGAGATAGGCTACCAATTCCTTTCAAAGCATACACATCGAACAGATCTTTTAGTCAGAAGAACACAAAATATTGAAAAAAATACCCATTAATGCTTGTGTCATGGCATGCTCCGATCCCAAGCGTTGCTTTTTTCTTCAAAACCGTTAAAAAAAAAATAACCAGATAGTCATGCTTGAACTACTATCAAAGATATGACAAGTTTAAAAGAGTGAGAGATTAAAGTGTTATCGTCATTCATAATGAAAATAGCATGGCTATACAATTAGATATTACCATGGAGACTAGAGGCGTAGTCTAAATACAGAATTATCATTAAAATAACTTAATTGTAAACCTATTTATGTGCATGTAGGTACTACCACAATTCTATTTAGATTTCACTGAGAAAGTTGGTTTGCTAAGAAGTCAACAACAGAAGGTAAAAAGAAAGATACAGAACTATTGTATTTTCTTCTGTTTGTCCTACGTGTTTCAGTTTTAGTCAACAACAGATGCAAAACAGGTCCTTCGACTCCAAGAATACAGGTGCAAAACAGGTCCTTTGACTCCAAGAATTCATAAAACAAGATAACATTTTCTCTGTTTATTTCCATATCTGACTCTCTTTAATTTCATCTCACCTCAGTAATTCTCATGTGGCTTCTTCAACATAGACATAATACAATGTGGAACAATCAAATACTAGCAGCTCTGTGTACAGTTTATGAAAACTACTCCTGCCTTGGCAGTGAAATATCAATTAAACACATAAATATCAATTCAACACAAACTGTGGTTTGTAGACCTAGCCCCTCACTCATGTTTTGGTACGATTGGTAGGCTGACTATCACCTCTTCATGGTTTTTGTTCAGATCAATATCCAGTAACTAATCATCCCTATGTGCTGTTCAAATCTTATTTTGTTTCCTTCTGAAGAGAGAAAAAAGTCAAAACCGTTAGTTCAATAACATATTTGTGATCTTCAGTGCAGTTGAAGATGTTGATGGATCTCATCACACCACTCTGCATTGCAGACATTTTCCTGATGATACAAGACCATGAACTGCAGTGTAGTATTGCTTTCACTGATACTGCCATACTCGAGAGGCATGTGCATCGTATTTAAGTCTGTCTTTATATATTTTGATATTTCCATATGGAAATCATGATTCATCCATTTTTTTTGTGTCTGTTATATTTTTGCTATTTTTGCTCACTCCAATCTCAGCTTTAGAAAGACGTCTCATGGACCTCTGTGCTCTAATGAGTAAAAGCAAATGGAAATGTAGTTATGACCAGTGTTACAGGATTTCTCCATCTTTGCATTTTTATCACGTAGCCTACAGAGTAGCAAGGTAAACTGTGAAAACTGAGGATCGAAATGGAAGTTCAAATGAAAATGAATGACCTGATCTGTCTAGCCAGATAAGAGAGGGAGCAGTGGGAAAATAAAAAGCTGCCAAACAATACTTTTTTGGAGCGTCCTTTGTATGTTCAGCTTTAACAGTCTTATCACACAATCGTCAGAAACAGTCAAAAGATTTACCCTATGGTGTATCCTACAACCTTTAGTTAATATACTATATGCAAACTACACAGCATTATTTTTAATTACATTGCAACTGGAATTTCAGGGTTGCAGTCTAATTCATCTCAACTCAAGATACACGATACATTTCTATCTTAATCCTAGCCTTGTACCCTTCTGAACCGACACCTGCTTTTAAGAACATAGCAATTCAGAAGATCCAATGACAGTAGTTACAGTAGACATCGGAAGTAACCAACCAGAGGCCGTGGAACACCAGCTCTGGCCAATAAGAGGCTTTAAAAATAAAATGTCTCCCTGATGGGAAGAGTGGTGCCTCGGTGTCTGCTTCCACTGATGAGAAATCAACCCTCCTGTCATTGGGTTGTTATATGATACCAGGTGATCGATGCATCTCTCTCTTGGTTGGAAGTGGCAGCAGACAGATTTGGTAAAAGAAACATTAAAAAAAACATTATCACTGTAATGTACCATTATCCCTGTAATGTACCATTATCCCTGTAATGTACCATTATCACTGTTCCATATGTCTGGACTTAGCTTTAGCCAATTAAGAATTACAAGCCAGGAAACGAGGGGGTGAGAGAGTGGGATAGAGATAGTGACAAAGAGATGGAGAGAGAATGAGCTGTGTGTGTGTGTGTGTGTGTGTGTGAGAGAGAGAGAGAATGAGTTGTGTGTGTGTATGACAGAGAGAATGAGCCGTATGTGTGTGTGTGTGAGAGAGAGAGAGAATGAGTCGTGTGTGTGTATGACAGAGAGAATGAGCCGTATGTGTGTGTGTGAGAGAGAGAAAATGAGTTGTGTGTGTGTGTATGAAAGAGAGAATGAGCTGTGTGTGTGTGTGTGTGTGTGTGTGTGTGTGTGTGTGTGTGTGTGTGAGAGAGAGAGAGAGAGAGAGAATGAGCCGTGTGTGTGTGAGGGAGAAAGAGAGAGAGAGAGAGAGAGAGAATGAGTCGTGTGTGTGTGTGTGTGTGTGTGTGTGTGTGTGTGTGTGTGTGAGAGAGAGAGAATGAGCCGTGTGTGTGTGAGGGAGAAAGAGAGAGAGAGAGAGAGAGAATGAGTCGTGGGTGTGTGTGTGTGTGTGTGTGTGTGTGTGTGTGTGTGTGTGTGTGTGTGTGTGTGTGTGTGTGTGTGTGTGTGTGTGTGTGTGTGTGTGTGTGTGTGTGCGTGTGTGCGTGCATGCGTGTGACAGAGAAAAACTGAAGAAAGGGGGAGATAAAAAGGCAATAAGTTGAGAGAGAAGAACAGACGCTGTAGCTAAGAGGGAGAGTGTAATAGCAGAATAGTAACAGCAGAAGCACACCTGTGGAATGCACCAATATGTGACCTTGGTTGGGAGGTGGAGGGGATTCTGGACCATCACCAAACCAAAGCCCTATCAACCTTGTTTTCCCATAGCAGCTTCAGTAGCTCCTCTGTTCTCTGGAGCTAGCGCATGCACACACACACGCACGCACGCACGTGCACACGCGCACACACACGCACGTGCGCGCACACACACACACACACGCACACACGCACACGTACGCACACCCATGCACGCGCGCGCACACACACACACGCACACACACACACGCGCACGCACACACGCACGCGCACGCACACACACACACACACACACACACACACACACACACACACACACACACACACACACACACACACACACACACACACACACACAGCTGCTTGGGATTAACAGTTTTATCTCTGTGGAGCATCCAATTGGAGAAAGGCCTTTACCAGGTGGGTCAGCGAAAGTCATGATCCTCCACATGACGCTTATCTAGGTTCTCTCAACACCCTCTGCTCACACAGAAACCGGATGCACGGTCCATCGAAGGGTTTGGGTCAAGGGGTAGGGCCGGCTAAATACATTCAGGCGTGCTTGAAAAGGGCTTCCTACCCGCAGAACATAAGTGAGAGAAACTCAGGAGAATATTCCTTCAGTCCTTGTCAACATTAGTTCCACAAAGAGAGAAACAGGGAGGACCAATCAGCGCTTTAATAAGGAATTCATCTGTTGATTGAAGTTCCCTTGGGGGTTTGTGTACAGTGAGCTTTCACCAACCAAACACATAGAAAAACACCTAGGCTGTGTTTAATAGGCCGGAAAACAAAAATAAGCATTTCTTATTGGACAAGTTTGGATTGTAACTCTTGGTTTCGGGCCGTTTTCTTCCATTTCGGGCCCACTGAACACAACCCTGACTTTGTCTGAACCAATCATTCTGCCAAACGTGCTCCATGTCATCAAAAGGCATCATGCATACATGGACACTGGCAAAAATGGCCACTTTCACCACACATGCTGGCGATGGAAGCTGGGTGTGTAATGTACATTTGGGATGTTTTTGTTTGTTTTACTTTTCGGTCAGTGTCATTGTTACAATGTTACATGTACCACAGAATCATGCTGAAAACAGTTATCTAAAAAAAACAGTTTGTTTTTCAGTTTATGGATAAACAATCACTTGTTGTGTTATGTTCATTAACCATATATCATACAAGTAATTTGGTTGTGAGAACGCACGCTTGAGTTTGTGTGAATATGTTCACCTCCAAAATGCAATATTCATTGTGTCTGTTGGTGTGTGTCTATGTATGAGTGTATAATTATCCAACAAGTATGTATTCAATCTTTCTATAGATATTCCTTATTGTTAAGTTCCTACAGTAGTATAGAATATGCATCCATCTGTGTGTGTATGCATATACAAGGCTGTACTTTTCATTTCGCAGGAGGACGGGTCATAGAATATGAAAGAACTGTTCTGTTGGCAGTTGGGGAGTAACAGAGTTGTGCAGTTTCCTTTGAAGAGCCGGGAGCTCTGGGATAGAACCAGGCTACAGACCCGGGCTGGGCAGTGCTAAGCTGGGAGGTGCTTTCATAGATACATGAGGAAAAACGAAGGAGATGGGGAACGAGAGATGAAATCTTGTAGTCTGTGCACAGCAAAGTTATAGGCTGACAGTTTTTTGGAAAGAAAACTTGCTGTGGGCCTTTTTTTTGGGGGGGGGGCTACTGGGTAAGGGGCCTTCATCTGGTAGCAGGCGATTGACGAGAGGGAGGGGCTTCTGGGGGGCTTTTGAATCACTTCTGGGTGAACAAGGCTCCGATGGTGACTCCAGCGGCTCCCAGGGCGGCCAGGCCGAACACTGTCTTTAGGTACGGCCAGGAGTGAGAGATCCTCTGCTGCTCATAGATCTCCACAAAGGCGTCCTGAGAGAGGGAGAGGGAGAGGGAGAGGGAGAGGGAGAGGGAGACGGGGAGAGAGACGGGGAGAGAGAGAGGGAGAGGGAGAGGGAGAGGGAGAGGGAGAGGGAGAGGGAGACGGGGAGAGAGACGGGGAGAGAGACGGGGAGAGAGATGGGGAGAGGGAGAGGGAGAGGGAGAGGGAGAGGGAGACGGGGAGAGAGACGGGGAGAGAGACGGGGAGAGAGAGAGGGAGAGCGAGAGGGAGAGGGAGAGGGAGAGGGAGAGGGAGAGAGAGATGGGGAGAGAGACGGGGAGAGGGAGAGCGAGAGCGAGAGGGAGAGGGAGAGGGAGAGGGAGAGGGAGAGGGAGAGGGAGAGAGAGAGGGAGACGGGGAGAGACGGGGAGAGAGACGGGGAGAGAGAGAGGTTAGTATCACCATCATCAAAGCCACCCTTTAACATTACATCTGTTCTTTATTCTGGTTACTGAACATTCACCTGCTGTGTATGTGACTTTGTTACATTATCAGTTTGTGTCCCATCAAGCCCTGAGTGTACAAGACATTAGGAACACCTTCCTAATATTGTGTTGCATCCCCATTTTGCCCTCAGAACAGCCTCAATTCGTCAGGGCATGGACTCTACAAGGTGTCTACAGCGTTCCACAGGGATGCTGGCCAATGTTGACTCCAATGCTTCCCACAGTTGTGTCAAGTTGGCTGAATGTCCTTTGGGTGGTGGATCATTCTTGATACACACGGGAAACTGTTGAGCGTGAAAAACCCAGCAGCATTGCAGTTCTTGACACAAACCGGTGCACCTGACACCTACTACTATACCCCATTTAAATGCACTTAAATATTTTGTTTTGTCCGTTCACTCTCTGAATGGCACACATACACAATCCATTTCTCAATTGTCTCAAGGCTTAAAAATCCTTCTTTAACCCGTCTCCTCCCCTTCATCTACACTGATTGAAGTGGATTTAACAAGTGACATCAATAAGCGATCATAGCTTTCACCTGATTCACCTGGTCAGTCTATGTCATGGAAATGTTTTGTCCACTCAGTGTATGTATAGGCACTAGGCATCAGGAAACCCAAACCCCCCTGGGCCTTGGTCCAGCAAGGTCTCAATGACAATGGCTGCATGTGGCCCAGATCTCTGTGGCTCTACTCCTGAGCCTCCCCTGTCTGTGGTACACATAGGGACAAAAGACAGGAACAGACAACCATGTCTCACAGCCAGCCTCTCAGTAAGAAAGAGAATAATGCCTCACACACACACACACACACACACACACACACACACACACACACACACACACACACACACACACACACAGAAATAGAGACTTTTCAGGTCATTATGGTGACTTTTCAGATCATTGTGGTGACTTTTCAGATCATTGTGGTGACTTTTCAGGTCATTATGGTGACTTTTCAGATCATTGTGGTGACTTTTCAGGTCATTGTGGTGACTTTTCAGGTCATTGTGGTGACTTTTCAGGTTTTATGGTGACTTTCAGGACATTTTGTTTCTGATAAGGTAGGAAAACTTGTACACACACACACACACACACACACACACACACACACACACACACACACACACACACACACACACACACACACACACACACACACACACACACTTTTCAGGTCATTATGGTGACTTTTTAGGTCATTGTGGTGACTTTTCAGGTCATTGTGGTGACTTTTCAGGTCATTATGGTGACTTTTCAGGTCATTGTGGTGACTTTTCAGGTCAATATGGTAACTTTTCAGGTCATTGTGGTGACTTTTCAGGTCAATATGGTAACTTTTCAGGTCATTGTGGTGACTTTTCAGGTCATTGTGGTGACTTTTCAGGTCATTGTGGTGACTTTTCAGGTCATTGTGGTGACTTTTCAGGTTTTATGGTGACTTTCAGGACATTTTGTTTCTGATAAGGTAGGAAAACTTGTACACACACACACACACACACACACACACACACACACACACACACACTTTTCAGGTCATTATGGTGACTTTTTAGGTCATTGTGGTGACTTTTCAGGTCATTGTGGTGACTTTTCAGGTCATTATGGTAACTTTTCAGGTCATTGTGGTGACTTTTCAGGTCAATATGGTAACTTTTCAGGTCATTGTGGTGACTTTTCAGGTCAATAGGGTAACTTTTCAGGTCATTGTGGTGACTTTTCAGGTCATTGTGGTGACTTTTCAGGTCATTGTGGTGACTTTTCAGGTCATTGTGGTGACTTTTCAGGTTTTATGGTGACTTTCAGGACATTTTGTTTCTGATAAGGTAGGAAAACTTGTACACACACACACGTACACACACACACACACACACACACACACACACACACACACACACACACACACACACACACATTTACGCTCCTTCTTTGCCAGGCATAGCAAGACCAAAACATCAAATTCTACACGACTATGAACCACATGTAAATGTATCTCAGCATATCTTGGTTTGCAACAGGTTCTTCCCCAAATGACCAGTTACAAGGAAACGTTCAGGTTCTTCCCCCTGGGTGTTCAGTGTAGTGTAATTGTAATATAATAAGCAAGGGGATAACCCTAATGAATCACTGTTCCTGGTAATACTTTGCTTTTTATTACTAGTTGGAAAAAATTTCATCTGATGCAATATAATCCCACTGCAGCTCCTCTAGATGGAACCTTTACAAAGTTAGTTTAAGAGGATGTAATACTGCCTCAGGTGCTAGACTGCCTCCAGTGTTTGACGTATTTTGGTCGACATCGAAGGCTGTTTTATCACTGTAAACACTGTTACTGTGTGTGGTTGTGACCTGTGACCCCAGGTTGTGCAGTAGGAGCTGGGTATGTAACACTGTATTCACAAAGCTTCACAAATGTGTGTGTTTCTTTTTTACAGCCAGAACTCTATGGCCAGAACCCTAGATCCTAGTGTGTGTGTGTGTGTGTGTGTGTGTGTGTGTGTGTGTGTGTGTGTGTGTGTGTGTGTGTGTGTGTGTGTGTGTGTGTGTGTGTGTGTGTGTGTGTGTGTGTGTGTGTGTGTGTGTGTGTGTGTGTGTGTGTGTGTGCGTGGTTGTAAGGCATTTCACTGTACTTGTGCATGTGACATTCAGACTTGAAACTTGAAACTAGATTGAATACTAGTGTGCCTACGATTTCTTCCCCCCTCCCCATACACAGAGGAGTAGCCTGCTTAATAAGTAAAGCCACATTGTTTTTATTGCAGCGTATTTGAACCGTATTACACTTGGCACAGACTCTCATCTGCAGCTCAAACCCGTCATCTGCGTTCAGCGTTCCACAACGTGCTGCCTGGGAGGAGGGTAACAGACTGTAAAAAGGAAGCTTCCCCAACGTGCTGCCTGGGAGGAGGGTAACAGACTGTAAAAAGGAAGCTTCCCCAACGTGCTGCATGGGAGAAGGTTAACCCACAACCGCCGCACATCAAAACCAGTTAGAGCAGATGACGAGACGTGAAGGGGAGGAAAGAGAGAGAAAGGGGGGGGAGAAGGAGAGGGGTAGAGGCGTGCTCTGGTGCTGGGATGTTAACCCACAGCTGCACATCAAAACCAGTCAGAGTAGACGAGACGTGGAGGGAAGAGGAGAGACAGAGAGCAAGAAGACCTAGCTCAAGAAGACCTAGCTCAAGAAGACCTAGCTCAAGAAGACCTAGCTCAAGAAGACCTAGCTCAAGAAGACCTAGCTCAAGAAGACCTAGCTCAAGTCAGAGCGCTGATGCAATATTCAGCACCATTTATCCAGAGGTGTAGCTCACACAAGTCTGTCTTCATAGTCCAGAATCATCCTCTAGTTAGAATGGATAGGCCAACGAAGTTGGATTTAAGTCTTGGAGTAATCCCAATTTCCCATACACACATACCTTCCCTCATTCTACACTAAATGTCACTGAGGAAAAAGCACGTCATGGATCTTTTCTCTGACAGCCACGGGTCAATATCCTGTGTCTTGTATGACGAGCACAGCATCATATCATGTACTTAATCCCCTCTCTTCCAGAAATATCATGTTTATAGCCATCCTTCCCACTTCCAATATTCACCCACGCTGCTTACTGCAGTAAAGATGATCAATTGAAAAGTGCATCATTCAAAGTGTTCAATTACGAGAACAATTTCTCTACATTTCCACCACTCAGCAAAAAAAGAGATTGATGACATTATGGGAAATTCCTTGATTGCTCAGTCTGGTCATACAGAGGCGTGACAGCATCACAATAGGAACTGCCTCTACTTGTCTCATTAGCTTATTCATAAACGTTGTCCTATCACGGCTAATTACATTAATAGATTCCAGCTGGGGGAACAGTTGTCCAGACGAGTACAGTTGATCATGCATATCCAGCGTTAACAAAGCAACTTTGTGCATGTACTGTAAAGAGTAGATGTCACACTGGTTCCCTGTTGTCACAGTTGTTTCCACTGTCGTGCTTCCACAGTATGGGGCTATACACTAGCACTGACAAGAGAGCTGTCCAAAACATGGACATACGTCAGTCCAAAGATACCAACGCTGGTTTGATGTCATGGTTTATTCCATTCTCTCGACTCGTTTGTTCCCCCTCTGGCCAGATAGAGCAGACGTGCAGTGTGTATTTCATTATGACACACAAGCAAGGGCTATTAGGTGTTTACACCTGCAACAACAGCTGCTTTGTTGATCACCTGATACACACACACACTCTGTCCCCTCTCTCTCCTCTATCTCTCTCTCCCTACCCTCTCTCTCCTCCTCTATCTCTCTCTCCCTACCCTCTCTCTCCTCCTCTATCTCTCTCTCCCTACCCTCTCTCTCCTCCTCTATCTCTCTCTCTCCCTACCCTCTCTCCTCCTCTATCTCTCTTTCTCTCCCTACCCTCTCTCTCCTCCTCTATCTCTCTCTCTCCCTACCCTCTCTCTCCTCTATCTCTCTCTCCCTACCCTCTCTCTCCTCCACTATCTCTCTCTCTCTCCCTACCCTCTCTCTCCTCCTCTATCTCTCTCCCTACCCTCTCTCTCCTCCTCTATCTCTCTCTCCCTACCCTCTCTCTCCTCCTCTATCTCTCTCTCCCTACCCTCTCTCTCCTCCTCTATCTCTCTCTCCCTACCCTCTCTCTCCCTACCCTCTCTCTCTCTCCCTACCCTCTTTCTCTCTTCAGGTTACTTTATGGTGCTGTCCTCTCCAATGGCTTCCATTCCTCCTCGTCTAATGTTTTGCTCTCACAAATACAAGAGCAGGTCCCCAAGGAATGCAATGACTTTAATTTGGAGTAAACCTTTCTTAGCAGCTATCCTGTTTGCTAGCCAGAGGGTCGGTGACAGACAGGACCCCTTGGATTTCCAACATGTTGACAGGTTGGCTACCTCCATCCCTGTTTGCTTTACGTTTTTCCCCCCACCTCGGCAAACATTGTCACTCGGCAAGCTTCCGGCGTGTGTTTGAACAGACCGGCTCTGTTTGCCCAAGGCCAGTACTAATAACCTCTGAACGCAGCTCTGACTTTTAGATGGAGCAGCTGAGCTAGCTAGCTGAGCCAAAGATGATCTGTTATATTGACAAGATGGACCAGTGACCGGTCTAAACAATGGAAATACATGTCCTCAAAGATAGAAGGCGAGAGCAGGCGAGATCAGGTGGGACCATTCTAGCCAATGAAAGGGCAGATATGCGTGTGAACATTTTTGCAGAAATGCCACGTGTCCACTTATTATCAGTGCATTTGTAACAACCTAGCCATTACAAAACTTCTATTCAATCAAATTAGCCTAATGTAGCAAATTAATAATTACATTTTATGTTGACCAAATTCAACATTCTCTCATTGACCTCCAAACAAAAATTCCTGGTCTTATTTTTGTGGACTGATTTTGGGGCGGAGTAAACCCACTTGCTTCGCCAGTGCTGTCATGGCCACCAGGATATACTAGCCTACTTGTTCGGGCTTACGTAATGTTAACAGCGATGTGAATGAAAAAAAGTGGCCACTATGTAAAGATGTCAGTAAATATTAGTAAAGGGTAAGTTGTGAATCTTCCGAATGTGACATCTGACCATTGCTCTATAAACAGATGTGATTCTTTGTTATGCAGACTTTGCAGAAGCTTTATATGCATCCTAAGAAGTAGTGTTACTGACATCTCTTTACAAACAAAACGCTGACATTTACTCAACCTGAAAATGGCGCCAACATGCAGGGCTGCCTCGCTTCTTGCTCTTAGGAAACTTTGCAGTATTTAGTTTTTTTTATGTATTATTTCTTACATTGTTAGCCCAGAATTTGTGTGGGGTTATTACATACACCTGGGAACAATTATTGGATATCAGAGCGGCGATAACTCACCAGCACTACCAGCATCACGACCAGGAATACAAATTTCCCGAAGCAGAATCTTTGTTCGCATCTCACAGGGCAATTGAACTGACTCCAGAAGCCGACCCAAAACAATGGAGGTGAAGGAGAGGTACTCGGAGTGGTCTTCTAGTCCAATTTAGGAGACGCACACACCACCCACCGCTTCCGAGTATATTACTCGCTAATGTTCAGTCTCTGGATAATAAAGTTGACGAGCTCAGGGCGCGAGTCTCTTTCCAGAGAGACATTAGGGATTGTAACATACTCTGCTTCACGGAAACATGGCTCTCTCGGGATATACGCGCAGACAGGAATAAATATCTCTCCGGGAAGAAGAAGGGCAGGGGTGTATGTTTCATGATTAACGACTCATGGTGTAATTGTGATAACATACAGGAACTCAAGTCCTTTTGTTCACTTGATCTAGAATACCTCACAATCAAATGCTGACCGTATTATTTGCCAAGAGAATTCTCATCGGTTATAGCCACGGTGAAGGTAGGAAACAACACCTCCACTTCTCTGATCCTCAATACTGGGGTCCCACAAGGACGTGTGCTCAGTCCCCTCCTGTATTCCCTGTTCACCCATGACTGCATGGCCAAGCACGCCTCCAACGCAATCATCAAGTTTGCAGATGACACAACAGTAGTATGGGAAGGTGAGGGCTCTGGGAGTGTGGTAGCAGGAAAATAACCTCTCACTCAACGTCAACAAAACAAAGGAGATGATTGTGGACTTCAGGAAACAGTAGAGGGTACACCCCCCCTATCCACATCGACGGTACTGCAGTGGAGAAGATGGAAAGCGTCAAGTTCCTCGGCGTACACATCACTGACAAACTGAAATGGTCCACTCACACAGACATTGTGGTGAAGAAGGTGCAACAGCACCTCTTCAACCTCAGGAAGCTGAAGAAATTTGGCATGTCACCTAAAACCCTCACAAACTTTTACAGGTAGACAATCAAGAGCATCCTGTTGGGCTGTATCACTGCTTGGTATGGCAACTGCACCGCCTACAACCGCAGGGCTCTCCAGAGGGTGGTGCGTTCTGCCCAACGCATCACTGCGGGCAAACTACCTGCCCTCCAGGACACCTACAGCACCCGATGTCACAGGAAGGCCAAAAATATCATCAAGGACAACAACCACCTGAGCCACTGCCTGTTCACCTCGTTATCATCCAGAAGGCGAGGTCAGTACAAGAGCATCAAAGCTGGGACCGAGAGACTGAAAAACAGCTTCTATCTCAAGGCCATCAGACTGTTAAACAGCCATCACAAGCACATAGAGGCTGCTGCCTAGACTTGAAATCACTGGCCTCTTTAATAAATGGAACACTAGTCACTTTAATAATGTCTACATATCTTGCATTACCCATCTCATATGTATAACTGTTTCCTATACTATTCTACTGTGTCTTATTCTATGCCGCTCTGACATTGCTCGTCCATATATTTTACATTCTTAATTCCATTCCGTTACTAGATTTGTGTGTATTGGGTATATGTTGAGTAATTGTTAGATATTACTTGTTAGATATTACTGCACTGACAGAGCTAGAAGCACAAGCATTTCGCTACACCCGCAATAACATCTGCTAAACACATATATGTAACCAATAATAATTTTTGATTTGACCCATCAGTGTACCTATTCTTCAACAACCTGATTAGCGCAATGATAACTGACTTCCTTGGAATATCAATAGCAATACTACCTAAAAACAGCCAACCAAGCCCTTTCCCAGAGTTTTCCCTAATGGATTGGATCAGAGCCCAGGTAATGTGACAAAGCCAGCCAAATGTGACAGGCTCTGACTCACTGTACCCTTACATGGGTTATTAGGGGTTTGAGGTCGTTTAATCCAGGGGGATTAGCCAAATGGATGGGATTTAGACAGATTTGCATGAGATGCTGATTAGGGCATCAGACTGGGTAATGGAGGAATGCTTCATCTGGGGAGTTATCTCTGTCGGTTCACTGGGGGTTCAGCATGATGGGATGGCTCACTGTGGAGAGACGATCAAACTCATAAGTGCACTCTTTCTCTTTCCTCTCTCTCATTTCCTTATTCCTGGGTCTCTTTCCTCTCTCTCATATACATATCCCTGGGTCTCTTTCCTCTCTCTCATATCCATATCCCAGAGTCTCTCACCTCTATCATACACATCCCTCTCTGTTTGTTCTTTATCTCTGTCTCTGGGCTTGATTCAATCCATAGCGCTGAAGTTCTGTGCTGTAGCGCGGTTGAAATTTAAAGTGAATTTCCGATTGAGCCAACATACGCAGCGTTTAGTGTGAATGCAGTCTACACGGGAACATTGCTTTTAAATTTATTGCGTTGTAGTACAGGTCTTCAGCGCTATGGATTTAATTGAGCCCTCTGTCTCTCACTCCACCTCTCTCTACTTACATACATTAACTAGGACATATATATATATATATACAGTGCATTCGGAAAGTATTCAGACCCCTTAACTTTTTCCACATTTTGTTACGTTACATCCTTATTCCAAATAGGGCTATCTTCTTTATTCCATCCATACCTTGTCACAACACAACTGATTGGCTCAAACTCATTAAGAAGGAAAGAAATTCCACAAATTAACTTTTAACAAAGAACACCTGTTAATTGAAATGCATTCCAGGTGACTAGCTCATGAAGCTGGTTGAGAGAATACCAAGAGTGTGCAAAGCTGTCATCAAGGCAAAGGGTGGCTACTTTGAAGAATCTCAAATATAAAATATATTTTGATTTGTTTTGGTTACCACATGATTCCATATGTTTTATTTCATAGTTTTGATGTCTTCACTATTATTCTGTAATGTAGAAAATAGTCAAAATAATGAAAAACCCTTGAATGAGTAGGTGTTCTAAAACTTTTGACCGGTTGTGTATAACCAGAGTCTATACCAGGTAATCGCCTTTGATCAAATGACGTAGGTGGTCCAATTCCAGGTGAGGTAGTCTTCTTAATGTGGAAGGACTGAGAAAAATCCCTTGTTGTTCTTAGTGTAAAACAAAAAGAGATTGGTTATTCTCAAAGCTCCAACAAAGGACTACCTCTTGGATTCTTGTCAGGCAGGGAGTTGAGAATGAGAATAGGAACGTTGAGGGCTTTGCCCTGCTCAGGCACCTGTCACATGTTGGCAACAACACATCCCCCCTGCCTCTCATTTGTGCTGAAAAACCTCCACTGACCCCAACCCACACACAGATTTTATTAAGAGGGCCTCTTTTCTGGCAGGCATAAAAAAAATAGTTTAACGGTTTTAGATTGCCAGAAGGATGTCGCAATAGAGGAGAAAGGAAGCAAAACTCTCTGAAAAAGGGGAGGCTTCCGATTCAGGCCTACCCACTGTGTCAGGTGACAGTTGACCTGTTGTTTGCGTCAAAAGCCAGGCCCTTTGATTCATTGTTGTAAGTTCAAGGAAAGAAAGTAAATCGTATTGCCTTGGAGCTTTTGGTTGTGGCATCAATTGACAATGCTGGGATTCTACACAGAATAACATTGACTGTGTGTGTGTGTTTCCTTTAATTTGAGTCTCTTAAGGAGAAAACAAGGCCTTAGTTCATGTCATGGCCTCCAGGTCTCTGGCTTTGTCACGTCACATGTCAAGTGTAGTCAGTCCTGGAAAATTATGAGCTCAGACAATCAAACACTCTTGAGTTTAAGAATGCAATTATTTGTTGATCTACTTGCTGCCTATCCCATGATGCACTGTGTGTTTAGCTCACAGGCCTCCTATGAGCCTTACCCTAACACATTATGACAAGCCATACCCTAACACATTGACAAACTTTCACACAGCCATTAACCTGAGTCAACCCATCCCAACTGACAACTGTACCATACAGCCAAGAAGGCCTCAGGTCTCATAACCCCAGAGCTGAACACGAATGTCTCCATCCATCCAATCACGTGGAAGCATGACTCTGGGTAAGGTTTTTCGGTCATGTTTTCAACCATCAGAGCGGATTAATTAGCTGGCCACAGATATAAAAGCACCATGGGAGAGGGAACAAGGCACGATTAACACTGCACTGCCTAAGAAGAGGAGTGTGTAGAGCTGTGGCAGTCATGACATTTGTCAGCTGGTGATCGTCATGCAAATATCTGCCAGTCTCACTTTAATTGACCGCTAATTAACATAAAAAACATTTAGCATCTTGTGGCTTCCACGCATAGCCTACAAGCCACTGATGCGGACCCTTGGAACATCTACATTTCAAAAAAGTTGTATAAATCAACGTAATAGCCTGCACCATCACAATAAATCCATTATTTATTTTAGACAGGTCTAAAGAAACATGATATGAAGAAAATGTAGTCTATTTCAGAAGAACAGAATAGCATACTCTGAGTTGTCCTTATGTTAGGCCCTGATCTGGCTATGTCAAATGTCTGTGCGCTACACAAGTTCATTTAGCAGACAACATTTGCTAAGAATTCTGTGCCATTATTTTACATATTATTTTATAGTATGAAGAATACTATTAAACAAAGCTGAATAAAATAGAACGAATATTTTCCCCAAATTATTTGAGGGAGTGCGCACATGCGAATATTCTGTGTTGAGCGGTTAACAAAGAAACAGGTACTTCTATATGCTTAATTTAGAGTTATTAATGTAACTTTAGTTGGGCTACATGTTTTGGTTGTTAATACATTCTAAGCCTGCATGACGCGACTCTAATGATGACTTGAAAAAGTTGCATGAAAGGCATGAGCCTCTGCTCTGTTTCTTCCGCAGGCTGCACATCAGTCTCTCATTCACAATTTGACAAACACTTTAGAATATTTTTTACCAATCAGACTATCCTTAATTTAATTTGGTCTACTAGTGTGGAATACATTTTGATTTAGAATGGCCCACACAAAAACATGTCATCTGTAGCCTGCACTCGAATAGCGAATGGCGGTTACGTTTTTAATATGCAAGCGCAGGCTGCGCGTCCGAGGTTTAGGGAAGCTATGTTTCCCTGAAGTAGATGTAATTAAATTGGCAAAACTATATAGCCTAATTAGCATACTCCTGTCTATACAGAAATAAATTAAATCATTCAAAATAGGCTACTAAAGCATGATTTGGCCACAGAAGAATATTCTTTTTTTTTATCGTTTGGATTGTTCTAAATTGCATTGCCTACAGTCAGAAGGAAAGGCAGCGCACGCAATTTGGGCAGATTATTGTTGAGTATCAATGGTCAGTGAAAAGTTGAGATGTCAAACCAGGCATATCGCAATATTTCGGAAAAACATAGTTTGGAAAGCAAATGGTTATAACTGTAAAGAGATGACAATGTAAAAAATACTCTAATCTGTCTTTTAGTTATCCAAATTCGAAACTTAATTGAGAGGACAACAGTAGGCCTATAACCTATCTTATTGGCACCAGCGGAGAGCATCGGCAATATCTCCGGTGAGTGCGCACTTTGCAAATTCACTGTTTATCATTGTTAGGTCAGTACCACTTAAAAGTGTTTTGGACAATAATTTCCTCCTCCAGTTAAGATGGATTTCATATTCTATTTGCGTCTCTACTTCTCGTAGGCCTAATTTATGGACAACGTTATTTTTATTCATCTGTTTGTCAGTGTCAGCTGAGTAGGATACCCTTTAATTTGTCGTATTAAAAAAGACTCTGCTAATTTCTCCAGTCATATAAGTGTAGTAGAATTACATGAAATATGTTTATAAAAGGCCATACCCAATAGCCTAGGCCCACTCTACGTTATATGCGCTCAGGCATTGAACAGCCATTTTGCGAACAGTGATTGAGCTATATTATCAGCCTAAATTATGACTATCCAATCTACTCATCACATAAGGTATAGTAGGCTATTTTACATAAGTCTGCAAATGCAATGATGCGTGGAATTCTTTATTGTAAATTGACAGATGACAGTTGACCTGTTATTTGGATCAAAAGCCAGGCCCTTTGATTCGTTATTGTAAATTCAAGGGAAGATAGTAAATCGTATTGCCTAGGAGCTTTTGGTTGTGACCTCAATTGACGAAACTGGGATTGTACACAGAACAAAATTGACTGTGTGTGTGTGTGTTTCTGTAAATAAGAATTTGTTCTTAACTGACTTGCCTAGTTAAAAAAAGAAATACTTTTTTTTATAAAGGTGAATTTTTATGGAGAAAATTAGCTTCCACAAACTTGAAACACACGTGCCACCTATGTATGCTACACTGGTTGTAAAGCGGATTCATGTGCTTCATTTTAAGAATTAAGCAAGAAATATAGCAGCACGAAAAAACTGGGCCAGTCAAAACTCTGTTTTCGTACATGATTGCGCAATGACTGGGCTTATAAGAACACGTTTCACTAGGCTCTGCAGGCTATGTGCTCTCCAACTATGTTCCAGGGGTCCGAGGATTATAGGCTCAGTTTGGAGTTATTTGGACACTTTAGTTGTGATACAAACCTTATCAAAACATATAGGCCTATGGACAAGGCTACATGATGTGTGTGACTATGATTTGAAATGTCTAAATAAAGGCATGTGCTGTTTCTTGCCTAAGACTGCACACGCTGGACATCATTCACAAGTGGTAATAATGCATCATTCACATGTGACAATATTGTCACCCATTAGACTATTCTCAATTCTCAATCTTGTTTTTACATATACTAAATAATATAGGTGTGAAAGTAGTTCGTTTTGATTTAGAATGGAACATTATCATGCACCTGTCGGTACAGGGGTATATTTGGATTGATGTCAGAGTGATTAGAGGGACAATAGAGCGCTGAGTACCAAGCCATTAGTGACGGGCAGTTAGCCAGTTTGATAGGCTACTAATAACCATCAGTGGCATCAGAGTACAGTCTTGGAGAAGACTAGTTACCATGACTAAACGGTCAAGTGGAATTTGAGTCATGACTCGGTAACTATGTCATGGTGTGTTACTGTTGGAACAGATGCATGCTGGGATTTACAAACAACAACGTTTCAATGTTTTAGAATGGTTCATACACATTAAACACAGAAATAACTACACCGGTGTTGTGTTATACATGTACTGTTCAGTATATCACCTTGACTTTAAATTAAAACAACGTAGAGTGACTACCTGGGGAAATTGATATCTGACACAAAAAACTATGCCCCTAGTGCCCCAGACCACTACACTAAAATGAAATGTGTTTATTTCTCAGAACTTTCCTTTTAGCTGTTACCCTAGCAACACTTCCTCTTCTTACAGCTCACTATCATGGACCCGCTGGGGACTAATGAGGTCTTACAAGCATTTCTTCTCCTTGAGATAACGAGATTCCAGTCATTAAGGCAATGCAGTGGAGGTGAAGACAGACCCCCATACTGTGCACAGGTTGGCACACCCCTGACTTCAGGGGCCCCCGTGGCCCTTCCCAGGGTACCCTCCATCAGGGGGTCAGCATCACAGATAAAAACGGAAATGAAAAAGCACACATCCTCACAGTTCTATCCAATCAGTGTGTAGACCAGGGTGTGTGTGTGAGCACGTAAATATGTGTGTGGTAGAGAGAGAGAGTAGGGGTGGGGAAAGGGAATTGTGTCCGCTTTGATGTAGTAACCACAGGGCCTGAACGTTAGCTCCAGATGCACCTCCCACTGTATGCACCCCACGGCCAAGCGCAACGCAGAAAGCAGGAAATCATTTTGTTTAGATGAAGTAGCTTGGGGCAGATGTTGTCCCTTTGTGATGTTTTTTCTTTTCCATAGAGGAAACATTAACTTGTCTAGAAAATGTCTTTGCTCTTAGCGTCTTGTCGACCCAATTTCATATATTTTATTTTGTTATCATGTTATCATGTGTTTAATGCAAAAAACATACGCTGACATTCTCACGGAGCGGAAACTAACTTGCGGTAGCACATATAAATCTGCAGCTTAGTCAAGACCGTATATCATTATTTTCTCACACTTTATACCTTTATCCTTAATTGAATGATGAAACAGAATTTCAGTGTTGTGCTTTAAGGCCTAACAATGCTATTGGCAAGAGTAAGAGGCATGAGACATGAATAATGTTGTTAAATGTACGAAGCCTGGAGGGAGAGAGATTTATGTTTTGTCTGTTGCTCTGTACCAGAGTCAGGAGTTTAAACTGAAAACAATTACCTTTTTAGGATGCATTGGATTACGAGGTCAAGGTTCAATCCCCCCTCCCTTTTGTGCTTCCCCACTCTGCTTCTATTTCTTCTTTTATGGCATTGACCCCTGTGACCCAGGGCGGGCAGCCCCACACTGACATGAGAGGATTGTGGTTTAGGAAGGTTTAGAGTTTAGAGTTTATTTTATTTTTACAGGGACAGTGCACATTAATCAACGTTTCAGTAAAAGTGCCGGTTTTAGCCAGCCGGCTAATTTTCAACCGCAGTCCCTGGGCAGGTTATTAAAAACAATTACAATATAGACAATCATAGAACAGTGAGCACACGCAGAGTAACATAGGACAAGCAAGACATAGCATAAAGACAGAGCAACATAGGACAAGCAAGATGTAGCATACAGACAGAGCAACATAGAACAAAAAGCAACAAGACAAAATCCATAAAAACAAAGTGTTTCCGCACCTCACAAGCTACAGACAACAGACAACATGGAAAGCGGCAATACACAGCTAGGGATTATGTTCACAAATCTGATTGACCTTTAGCCATGTCTTCATGCATTTTGTGAAAGTGTGATATGTGGTGCAGTTATGTGTGTCTGATGGCAGTGTATTCCAGACATGGGACGCTCTCACAGAGAAAGCGGATTTACTAAAGGTGCTTTTCCTTAAGGGAACTATACAGTCACCTCTCATGGCAGACCTTGTGGATCTGCTGCCATATGTTTGGATTTTCTGTTTAACAAAAGTACTGAGTGGAGGGGGAGCTAGGCCATTTAGGATCTTGAATACAAGACATGCGTCGGTGTATTGCACCAGATTTTCCCAACTCAGGAGCTCATGCTTTCTGAGGATGTAACAGTGATGATGGCTATTGGGCTTCCTATCGAGCACTTTGAGAGCCTGTTTGTAGACAGACTGAATAGGTTTTAATGTTGTATGGCAAGCTTGGGTCCAACTAGTCAAGCAGTATGTTAAGTGGGGGAGTATCATCGATTTGAAGTACAGTCTTGCTACCTCTGTGGTCAAACAATTTCGTATAAATCGGAAATTAGCTAGGTTGAATTTGGTTATTTGAATTACCTTTTTCACATGCTTTTTAAAAGAGAGGTTGGAATCAAGTATGATTCCAAGGTACTTAAAATCAGATACCACCTGGAGCTTCTCCCCTGACACATAGACATCTGGCTCAGTAGCATCTGTTGCCCTCTTTGTGAAGAACATGCAAACAGTTTTTTTCACATTGAGATGCAAACACGAGTCACTGAGCCACTTTGTAACCTGGACCATTACAGTAGTGAGTTCTTGTGCAGCTTGTTGTTTGCTCTTTGCATGCACATATATCACTGTATCATCTGCATACATTTGAACTTCAGACCCAGTGCAGACGGAAGGCAGATCATTAATGTACAGGCTGAACAAGAGGGGCCCCAGTATTGACCCTTGGGGCACGCCCACATCATAGCTAAGAGTGGGCGACAGCTCATTGCTCACTCTGACACACTGAGTTCTGCCTTCAAGGTATGATTTCATCCATCTCAAGGCATCGGGGGAAAAGTTGAACTTGGACAATTTTGTGATGAGAATCTCATGGTTAACAGTATCGAAAGCCTTCCTTAGGTCCAGAAACACAGCCCCAACAACGCCCCCTTTGTCCATCTTGGACTTCACATTTTCCAGAAGAAAGCAGTTGGCCGTTTCTGTGGAGTGTTTCGCTCTGAAGCCAAACTGCATGGAGTGTAATGTGAAGGGGCTGTTGTTGAGGTGGGAAATCAGTTGTTCTGCTACACACTTTTCAACAACCTTCGACACTACAGGTAGTATACTAATGGGCCTGTAGTTACTCACGTCAGCAGGGTCGCCCGATTTAAAGATGGCCGTTATTATGGCTGACTTCCATACCCTTGGAAACACCCCCAGACCAATAGATGTGTTGGTGACCTTAGTAATGGGGCCAATGAGTGACTCTTTGTAGTTTTTAAGAAAGGTAGAGTCCAGCCCAAACACATCTTTGGATTTAGAGTTCTTTAGTGAGCTAATCACCTTGTTCACCTTTGACTCAGAAACCTCCCTTATGATGAAGACAGGTTGAGCGTCATTCACTAGCACTGAGCCCAATAAACCAGTGGAGGGGTTCTGTGTCAGTACCTTGACAGAGTCAATAAAGTAGGAATTGAAGGCTATTGCTATTTTGACTGCATCCTGTGTTAGATTGTTATTCACCATGATTTCTAGTCTTTTTGCAGTTTTACTATGGTCTTTCCCTGTTAACTTTTTTAGATTCTCCCAGATCAATTTTGAATTTCCCTTTGCCTCACCAATTATGTTAATAAAAAAGTTTGCCTTGGCCTGTCTGATTTCTTTCATCACCTTATTTCTCAACATGGTAAACCTACGTCTGTCATGCTCTAATTTGGATTTTAGGGCTGTTTTTAGAGCATAATCTCGTTCTTTCATCAATTTCCAAATTTCTCCATTTAGCCAAGGAAGAGTGCTCTTTTGGCCAGGTTTGGATTTGATTTTCTTTAGGAAACCATTTATTGTAGCCTGGATTGTGGATAGAAAAACCTCACTATCAGCTTCCACGTCTGTATAGGACAAGAGATCATTCCAGTTAATTCCATTAATTGCGTTTTCAAAATAGTTTAATTCACTCTTAGGTATTCTTAGTTGATCCGGCTTTCTAACAGTAGAGAGCTTAAACCTGATCTTAGACAACTTTCTGGCTATAAGTGTCAAATTATGATCAGACAGCCCAGTAACCATATTGAATGATTTAGTCACTCTCTCTGGTTTATTACTGAACACCAAATCAATCTGTGTTTTAGAGCAACAAGTCACCCTGGTTGGCCCTTTAACGAGCTGTGTAAGGTCAAAGGTATTAGTGATCCGTTCGGAGCGTGTAACATGGCACCAGACACTGAACCAAGAGGAGGGTCACACTGTTGCTGTTTCAGGAGAGCCTTATGGGTAATGAGATTGGCCACCGTGGAAAGTCCTCTGTCTTGGAGGGGTGGGGTTGGGGCATGTCCCCCCACCCCATCTCCACTTTACTTAATGGGTTTTATTTAGTCCCTTTGTCCTCTCCTCCCCTTGACCGTGTTTTGGTTTGGAATAATTCTCTAGGGGACAGTGGGGTAAGTTGAGCCATTTTTTACATTCAACATCACTCCATCAAGGGAAATGTAGTATTCTTTCTAACAAAGATATCTACATATACACTGAGTGTACAAAACATTATGAACACCTGCTCTTTCCACGACATAGACTGACCAGGTGAATCCAGGTGAAAACTATGATCCCTTATTGACATCACTTGTTAAATCCACTTCAATCAGTGTAGATGAAGGGGAGAAGACAGGTTAAAGAAGGATTTTTAAGCCTTGAGATAACTGAGTCAATGATTGTGTATGTGTGCCATTCAGAGAGGAATGGGCAAGACAAAAAATGTAAGTGCCTTTGAACGGGGTATGGTAGTAGATACCAGGCGCACCGGTTTGTGTCAAGAACTGAAATGCTGCTGGGTTTTTCATGATCAACAGTTCATCCAGCCAACTTGACACTCCTGTGGGAAGCATTGGAGTCAACATGGGCCAGCATCCCTGCAGAATGCATTTGACACCTTGTAGTTCATGCCCTGACAAATTGAGTCTGTTCTGAAGGCAAAAAGGGGGGTGCAACTCAATATTAGGAAGGTGTTCCTAATGATTGGTGTACTTAGTGTATTTCAGAATGTTGTGTATCCCTGGAAATAATCTGAATTGTCCTAAAAAAGTGGTCTCTTGGCACAACTTACCGGGAATGGGGTAAGTTGAGCCGTTGGACATAGTGAGTTTAGCCACCTACAAACGTCTATACTGAATGAAATATTACCACTACCTTTTCAAAACCATGTATCTTTATTTCCCAAACACAATTCAACACAATCTCAATCGTTTTTTTGTCTTTTAATCATTTTAAGCATATTTTAACACAGGCTTAACACCTAACAAACACTTTGTACTGTTTTAAAGACTTTTAACATAGGTCAGGCCCTATTGTTACCTCATATCCCAGCGATAATGCCATGCATTACACCTGGGAAGAAAACACTTCATTGTGCTCAACTTGCCATTGGCTCAAACATTAGTTTAACTTATGCTAGGTTTCAGACTTCATATTGAAGCTTATAGAGTCCCCAACTGATGTATAGAACAATCTTTAAATGATCTACTTTGGTTTAGATACAAGCATCATGAAACCTCTAACACAATAAACTAATTTGACCTTGTGAAAATCTGTTTTTTGGATCTAACTTGCGTTCAATTTTTTTTCCTTCACAGACTCCATGAAATGATGACCTCTACCTAAATATTTTGTGAAATTATTCATTTTGTGCATAGTTTCCTAGAAACAAGGGTGGCTCAACTTACCCCTTTGGCTCAACTTACCCCACTTTCCCCCATTGTATGTTGTTGTAATAGGGAATACAGCTTAGATCTGCTTAGAATGGCCTCTTAGGAGAGATTGACAGTGCATGATCGTGGTATCACACACATCCCTAGTAACCTATGTCCTAATTTGCAATGAAGACAAAGAGATAGAAAGATACACTATCTCCCATCCGTCACTATGCATGTTTGTTTGTTTCTGCTAAAAACAGCTATGTTGAATGTGTTACTCCTCAACGCATGCTTTTGGGTTTTGTCTAAATTGACAGTCACAGTGGTCATTTGAGTGTGCAATAATCTTTACAATAAAACAACAAGGTGACCCCCTGAAAGCCATATGGCGATGGGTAAATTAGACGCGCATTCAGTCTTTATATTACAGCAGCATAGGCTATGCTGCAGCAAATGAAGGCCTACCTGTCACAAGAAAAAGGTTACCATAATGAGATGATAGGTCTACATGCATTGTGAACTGCACTCCATACTGAGATGGGCTGTCTGTCCCCACCCTGAGATGGGTTGTCTGTCCACACCCTGAGCCTTGATTCATCATGCAGAGGCTGTAGTGAAGCCAGATTTAGACATCACGTATAATTTAACAGTTCCATTTCACTCCATGCTGTTCATATAAATCATTTATTTTAATTTACAGTTTTCTCACAGTTATTTTTCCCGGGAAAGGGGAGTGTTTTTGGTTGGCAAATCCCAGCAAATCTCGGTAACCGGGTTCCCGCCATTCAACCCTAGTGCAAGTCCAGTTCATGGCTGAGCATAGCTATCTTCAACAGATGCACTGGACAGGAAGTGGAAATAGAGGGATGGAGGGGGTGAAACTACTCCCAGTCAATGGAGTCCACCGATCTGGTTTCATTCACCATTCTGCCAAAGGATCCTAGAGAGCCAATTAGGGTACAAGAAGAGTGGGGGAAAGGAAATAGAACTACCCCGAGCCCCCCCATCCAGCTGTCTCCCCTTCCCCTTGTTTCTCTGTCCCCATATCCAATGCCCAAAATGGAAGGCAACAGGGATTTATGCAAAAATCCCTTCCCAGGAAAAGTATAAATTGTGTCACATGCAGATTACTTATATTAGCTAATGGAGAAAAATAATGTTTATTATTTAGTGATGAAATGCTTGTTCTTGAACAGAGGCAGATAAAGTGAGAATGAACACATTGAATAATAGTTCAAAGCTGTAAGAACCTTAAGTAACCTTTAGTTTGTAAAATGCTCACCATTGTTGGAACATTACTGTATGGTAATGAGTGGGCGTGGGTGTGTTCTGTGTGTACGCTAGTCAAAGTGAATGATGTATGAGGGAGGAAGCAAAGACAGAGGGGGTTGGGGGCACATCTAAAATGTATGAAACAAGGCGTTGATTAAGATCAGAGAAAGCATGTCACCGGTGTACTTTGATGAAACAAATCAACACATATCAAAAATGAACCTTTAGCGTGAACAGACATGTCCCAGCCTCAACATCAACATCATTTAAATATGACTAAGGACAAAGAGTGTCTTAGTTCCTAGTCTAAAGCTGCTGTGTCCATACTGTTAACTCTGCTTTTGGGTTTTGTCTAAATTGAGAGTCACAATTGTCATTTGAGTGTGCAATAATCTTTACAATAAAACAACAAGGTGACCCCCTGAAAGCCATATGGCGATGGGTAAATTAGACGCGCATTCAGTCTTTATATTACAGCAGCATAGGCTATGCTGCAGCAAATGAAGGCCTACCTGTCACAAGAAAAAGGTTACCATAATGAGATGATAGGTCTACATGCATTGTGAACTGCACTCCATACTGAGATGGGCTGTCTGTCCCCACCCTGAGATGGGTTGTCTGTCCACACCCTGAGCCTTGATTCATCATGCAGAGGCTGTAGTGAAGCCAGATTTAGACATCACGTATAATTTAGCAGTTCCATTTCACGCCATGCTGTTCATATAAATAATTTATTGTAATTTACCGGTTTCTTGCAGATATTTTTCCCGGGAGAAGGGAGTGGTTTTGTGCGGTAAATCCCGGAAAATCTCGGAAACCGGATTCCCGCCATTCAACCCTAGTGCAAGTCCTGTTCATGGCTGAGCATAGCTATCTTCAACAGATGCACTGGACAGGAAGTGGAAATAGAGGGATGGAGGGGGTGAAACTATTCCCAGCCAATGGAGTCCACCGATCTGGTTTCATTCACCATTCTGCCAAAGGATCCTAGAGAGCCAATTAGGGTACAAGAAGAGTGGGGGAAAGGAAATAGAACTACCCCGAGCCCCCCCATCCAGCTGTCTCCCCTTCCCCTTGTTTCTCTGTCCCCATATCCAATGCCCAAAATGGAAGGCAACAGGGATTTATGCAAAAATCCCTTCCCAGGAAAAGTATAAATTGTGTCACATGCAGATTACTTATATTAGCTAATGGAGAAAAATAATGTTTATTATTTAGTGATGAAATGCTTGTTCTTGAACAGAGGCAGATAAAGTGAGAATGAACACATTGAATAATAATTCAAAGCTGTAAGAACCTTAAGTAACCTTTAGTTTGTAAAATGCTCACCATTGTTGGAACATTACTGTATGGTAATGAGTGGGCGTGGGTGTGTTCTGTGTGTACGCTAGTCAAAGTGAATGATGTATGAGGGAGGAAGCAAAGACAGAGGGGGTTGGGGGCACATCTAAAATGTATGAAACAAGGCGTTGATTAAGATCAGAGAAAGCATGTCACCGGTGTACTTTGATGAAACAAATCAACACATATCAAAAATGAACCTTTAGCGTGAACAGACATGTCCCAGCCTCAACATCAACCCCGCTCTCTTTTAGATAAAGATTTTAAATATGACTAAGGACGAAGAGTGTCTTAGTTCCTAGTCTAAAGCTGCTGTGTCCATACTGTTAACTCTGCTTTTGGGTTTTGTCTAAATTGAGAGTCACAATTGTCATTTGAGTGTGCAATAATCTTTACAATAAAACAACAAGGTGACCCCCTGAAAGCCATATGGCGATGGGTAAATTAGACGCGCATTCAGTCTTTATATTACAGCAGCATAGGCTATGCTGCAGCAAATGAAGGCCTACCTGTCACAAGAAAAAGGTTACCATAATGAGATGATAGGTCTACATGCATTGTGAACTGCACTCCATACTGAGATGGGCTGTCTGTCCCCACCCTGAGATGGGTTGTCTGTCCACACCCTGAGCCTTGATTCATCATGCAGAGGCTGTAGTGAAGCCAGATTTAGACATCACGTATAATTTAGCAGTTCCATTTCACGCCATGCTGTTCATATAAATAATTTTTTGTAATTTACCGGTTTCTTGCAGATATTTTTCCCGGGAGAAGGGAGTGGTTTTGTGCGGTAAATCCCGGAAAATCTCGGAAACCGGATTCCCGCCATTCAACCCTAGTGCAAGTCCTGTTCATGGCTGAGCATAGCTATCTTCAACAGATGCACTGGACAGGAAGTGGAAATAGAGGGATGGAGGGGGTGAAACTATTCCCAGCCAATGGAGTCCACCGATCTGGTTTCATTCACCATTCTGCCAAAGGATCCTAGGGAGCCAATTAGGGTACAAGAAGAGTGGGGGAAAGGAAATAGAACTACCCCGAGCCCCCCCATCCAGCTGTCTCCCCTTCCCCTTGTTTCTCTGTCCCCATATCCAATGCCCAAAATGGAAGGCAACAGGGATTTATGCAAAAATCCCTTCCCAGGAAAAGTATAAATTGTGTCACATGCAGATTACTTATATTAGCTAATGGAGAAAAATAATGTTTATTATTTAGTGATGAAATGCTTGTTCTTGAACAGAGGCAGATAAAGTGAGAATGAACACATTGAATAATAGTTCAAAGCTGTAAGAACCTTAAGTAACCTTTAGTTTGTAAAATGCTCACCATTGTTGGAACATTACTGTATGGTAATGAGTGGGCGTGGGTGTGTTCTGTGTGTACGCTAGTCAAAGTGAATGATGTATGAGGGAGGAAGCAAAGACAGAGGGGGTTGGGGGCACATCTAAAATGTATGAAACAAGGCGTTGATTAAGATCAGAGAAAGCATGTCACCGGTGTACTTTGATGAAACAAATCAACACATATCAAAAATGAACCTTTAGCGTGAACAGACATGTCCCAGCCTCAACATCAACATCATTTAAATATGACTAAGAATGAAGAGTGTCTCAGTTCCTAGTCTAGAGTTGCTGTGTCCATACTGTTAACTCTGAGGGGGGAGGTTAGGTGAGGTCATCTCTTGGCTTAGCGCCAAGCAAGGCCGCCCAGGACATCCGAGGAAACGATGAATCTGTCACTCTGAAATCCAACCCTCTGTCACTGACAACTGTCACCATCCTTATTAGGATGGAACACACTGACCACAACAGTCAGGCGGCCATTCAGTCTGTAGAGGCATTGAGTCTCCCCATTCACCAGGACTCTATTTCTCTCTTCTCTAAAGGGTGCTGGGGGTTATTTATAATCTGATGTATTAATGGCTGAAGGAACCGTTGGCCTCTTCCACCACAGAGCCATCCCAGGTTTACAGGCTGTTCTGTATGTTTGACACCACTACACCAGAGAGCAGTGAAGACCTGCTTGGCCTTTAGTGTCTGTGGTAAGTGCAGTTAGCTGTTGTTAATGTGGCCGGATAATTAATCTACTCTGACTGTTTAAAACATGTCAGGGGAAAGAAACTGATCTAGAGGCATGTTTCCTCATGATTGGGATGGAAAAGCCTTTTGAAACAGTCCTTGAGCTTGGATACAGACTTAAGGTTGCCTTGGCTTGGTAACTTAGGCATTATATATTTCAGGATGAAAAGTTGCAGTATACTAAATGACAGGAAGTCATAACAAGCTGACTATGATTAGGATGCTTTAGTATTTAGGAAACCCATTTTTTCCTACTTAGTAGAGGTCTTGAATGTTCCAGTATATCTGTGTGTGTATGTGTGTGTTTGTGTGTGTAAAGGGCCACAGCAGTAGAAAATCTGACTCACATTTAAAGCTTGCTATTCATTAGAATGAGGTGAAATCCCTGCAGTGTCTAGAAGTGAGAAAGTGACTCTACCGCCTGCCCAATACCTGCAAACCTGTGAAAAAAACACTGCGTTCCAAGAAGAATCTATCGACGGGATGGCAAAGGGTGACGCACCCATTTACTTTGTCATAGGGCGAGGTGTAAAGTGCTGACTCTGATACACACCGTCAAGGTCATGTCCCCATAGAATAACCCTTTTTGGTTCCAGGTAGAACCCTGTGGTGGTGAAAAGGGTACTACTTAGAACCTTGTATTTGTGAAAGGGTTCCAAATACAGGATAAATACAATAAAAATGATTTTCCTAAGTCAGCTGCTGACTTTCAGTTGGGTCTTTGGAAGGCGAGACATTCTCAACCTCACCATCCTCCTCCCGTACCGTATCCCTCAACCTGCCCTTTCTGTTCCACTGATGATGTGGGGTACGTACCGTATCCCTCAACCTGCCCTTTCTGTTCCACTGATGTTGTGGGGTACGTACCGTATCCCTCAACCTGCCCTTCCTGTTCCACTGATGATGTGGGGTACGTACCGTATCCCTCAACCTGCCCTTCCTGTTCCACTGATGATGTGGGGTACGTACCGTATCCCTCAACCTGCCTTTCCTGTTCCACTGATGATGTGGGGTACGTACCGTATCCCTCAACCTGCCCTTTCTGTTCCACTGATGATGTGGGGTACGTACCGTATCCCTCAACCTGCCCTTTCTGTTCCACTGATGATGTGGGGTACGTACCGTATCCCTCAACCTGCCCTTTCTGTTCCACTGATGATGTGGGGTACGTACCGTATCCCTCAACCTGCCCTTCCTGTTCCACTGATGATGTGGGGTACGTACCGTATCCCTCAACCTGCCCTTCCTGTTCCACTGATGATGTGGGGTACGTACCGTATCCCTCAACCTCCCTTTCTGTTCCACTGATGTTGTGGGGTACGTACCGTATCCCTCAACCTCCCTTTCTGTTCCACTGATGATGTGGGGTACGTACCGTATCCCTCAACCTGCCCTTCCTGTTCCACTGATGATGTGGGGTACTTAGCGTATCCCTCAACCTCCCTTTCTGTTCCACTGATGATGTGGGGTACTTAGCGTATCCCTCAACCTGCCCTTTCTGTTCCACTGATGATGTGGGGTACGTACCGTATCCCTCAACCTGCCCTTTCTGTTCCACTGATGATGTGGGGTACGTACCGTATCCCTCAACCTGCCCTTTCTGTTCCACTGATGATGTGGGGTACGTACCGTATCCCTCAACCTGCCCTTTCTGTTCCACTGATGATGTGGGGTACGTACCGTATCCCTCAACCTGCCCTTCCTGTTCCACTGATGATGTGGGGTACGTACCGTATCCCTCAACCTGCCCTTTCTGTTCCACTGATGATGTGGGGTACGTACCGTATCCCTCAACCTGCCCTTCCTGTTCCACTGATGATGTGGGGTACGTACCGTATCCCTCAACCTGCCCTTCCTGTTCCACTGATGATGTGGGGTACGTACCGTATCCCTCAACCTGCCCTTTCTGTTCCACTGATGATGTGGGGTACGTACCGTATCCCTCAACCTGCCCTTTCTGTTCCACTGATGATGTGGGGTACGTACCGTATCCCTCAACCTGCCCTTCCTGTTCCACTGATGATGTGGGGTACGTACCGTATCCCTCAACCTGCCCTTTCTGTTCCACTGATGATGTGGGGTACGTACCGTATCCCTCAACCTGCCCTTTCTGTTCCACTGATGATGTGGGGTACGTACCGTATCCCTCAACCTGCCCTTCCTGTTCCACTGATGATGTGGGGTACGTACCGTATCCCTCAACCTGCCCTTCCTGTTCCACTGATGATGTGGGGTACGTACCGTATCCCTCAACCTCCCTTTCTGTTCCACTGATGTTGTGGGGTACGTACCGTATCCCTCAACCTCCCTTTCTGTTCCACTGATGTTGTGGGGTACTTACCGTATCCCTCAACCTGCCCTTTCTGTTCCACTGATGATGTGGGGTACGTACCGTATCCCTCAACCTGCCCTTCCTGTTCCACTGATGATGTGGGGTACTTAGCGTATCCCTCAACCTCCCTTTCTGTTCCACTGATGATGTGGGGTACTTAGCGTATCCCTCAACCTGCCCTTTCTGTTCCACTGATGATGTGGGGTACGTACCGTATCCCTCAACCTGCCCTTTCTGTTCCACTGATGATGTGGGATACGTACCGTATCCCTCAACCTGCCCTTTCTGTTCCACTGATGATGTGGGGTACGTACCGTATCCCTCAACCTCCCTTTCTGTTCCACTGATGATGTGGGGTACGTACCGTATCCCTCAACCTGCCCTTTCTGTTCCACTGATGATGTGGGGTACGTACCTTATCCCTCAACCTGCCCTTTCTGTTCCACTGATGATGTGGGGTACGTACCGTATCCCTCAACCTGCCCTTTCTGTTCCACTGATGATGTGGGGTACGTACCGTATCCCTCAACCTGCCCTTTCTGTTCCACTGATGTTGTGGGGTACGTACCGTATCCTTCAACCTGCCCTTTCTGTTCCACTGATGATGTGGGGTACGTACCGTATCCCTCAACCTGCCCTTTCTGTTCCACTGATGATGTGGGGTACGTACCGTATCCCTCAACCTGCCCTTTCTGTTCCACTGATGATGTGGGGTACGTACCGTATCCCTCAACCTGCCCTTTCTGTTCCACTGATGTTGTGGGGTACTTAGCGTATCCCTCAACCTGCCCTTTCTGTTCCACTGATGATGTGGGGTACGTACCGTATCCCTCAACCTGCCCTTTCTGTTCCACTGATTATGTGGGGTACGTACCGTATCCCTCAACCTGCCCTTTCTGTTCCACTGATGATGTGGGGTACGTACCTTATCCCTCAACCTGCCCTTTCTGTTCCACTGATGATGTGGGGTACGTACCGTATCCCTCAACCTGCCCTTCCTGTTCCACTGATGATGTGGGGTACGTACCTTATCCCTCAACCTGCCCTTCCTGTTCCACTGATGATGTGGGGTACGTACCGTATCCCTCAACCTGCCCTTTCTGTTCCACTGATGATGTGGGGTACGTACCGTATCCCTCAACCTGCCCTTCCTGTTCCACTGATGATGTGTGGTACATTATATATCCCTTCCTCAGTCCATTCTCTCTTCAACCTCTCCTTCACATTTCAACCACACACATCCAGCTTGCTGGCTTTGAACTGGGGTAGGATTTTGTATCAGCTTTCTGAACAGCAAGACACGATCGCAGAGAGGAATGTGTGTGTGTATGTATGTGTGTGTGTGGCTGGTCACACAATGGCACTGAGGTTGTTTGATGTTGGAGCCACAGATTCTAGTCCCCCCAACCAGTACCCTGCGTTCCCATGGCAGCTCAAGTTTGCTGTGAGAGCAGCAACTCGATCTCTACCCAAAAGTAGAGGCAAAAAGAGATTGAAAGAAACTAAAACTAAACCCAAACTCTTTGGTTAGGTATAATGTACATATTGACACTGCCTAATTGCATGACAGAGACTATTGCATTATGTCACATGACATCATAGTGTTGCTTGATGAGGTATCTACAGATTGATTGTAGTGGTTGGATTGTTGAAGCACTGATAGCATGTAAATCCTTCGGATTCATAGGTCAATGTCAGAGGATGTTCAAGGTTCTTCCGAAATGTTATCAGAAGCAACAATAAATATTTTCTTCAGCAAGACTGCCTTGACTGAAGAATAACCCTGCTGCGCACTTTTAAGTATCTTAACAAGAAAAGTGCCAACAAACACTTTTAAGTACTAGCATCGAAATGACGAAGCAACTTTTCTGTTTGTATGGCTGGCTCCATATCACGTTGAGGCCTCCATATCACGTTGAGGCCTTTCATAGAGGCTCCTTTGAAACCCAACATTCATTCAGCCTTTTAAACCGGTAGTGAGGAGCAATTAACCAAAATCTTGGTTGTTTTTTGGTTAATTACTAAACAAATAATTGACCTACACTACCGGTCAAAAGTTTTAGAACGCCTACTCATTCAAGGGTTTTTCTTTATTTTTACTATTTTCTGCATTGTTTAATAATAGTGAAGACATCAAAACTATGAAATAAGAAATATGGAATCATGTAGTAACCAACAAAGTCAAAATATATTTTATATTTGAGATTCTTCAAATAGCCACCATTTGCCATGATGACAGCTTTGCACACTCTTGGCATTCTCTCAACCAGCTTCACCTGGAATGCTTTTCCAACAGTCTTGATGGAGTTTCTACATATGCTGAGCACTTGTTGGCTGCTTTTCCTTCAATTTGTGGTCCGACTCATCCCATACCATCTCAATTTGGTTGAGGTCGGGGGATTGTGGAGGCCAGGTCATCTGATGCAACACTCCATGACTCTCCTTCTTGTTAAAATAGCCCTTACACAGCCTGGAGGTGTGTTGAGTCATTGTCCTGTTGAAAAACAAATGATAGTCCCACTAAGCACAAACCAGAGGGGATGGCATATCGCTGCAGAATGCTGTGGTAGCCATGCTGATTAAGTGTGCCTTGAATTCTAAATAAATCACAGACAGTCTCACCAGCAAAGCACCCCCACACCATAACACCACCTCCTCCATGTTTTACGGTGGGAAATACACATTCGGAGATCATCCGTTCACCCACACTGCGTCTCACAAAGACACCGCGGTTGGAATCAAAAATCTCCAATTTGGACTCCAGACCAAAGGATACATTTCCACCGGTCTAATGTCCATTGCTCGTGTTTCTTGGCCCAAGCAGGTCTCTTCTTATTATTGGTGTCCTTTAGTAGTGGTTTCTTTGCAGCAATCCGACCATGAAGGCCTGATTCACACAGTCTCCTCTGAACAGTTGTTGTTGAGTTGTGTCTTTTATTTGAACTCTGTGAAGCATTTATTTGGCCAACAATTTCTGAGGCTGGTAACTCTAATGAACTTATCCTCTGCAGCAGAGGTAACTCTGGGTCATCCATTCCTGTGGCGGTCCTCAAGAGAGCCAGTTTCATCATAGCGCTTGACTGCACTTGAAGAAACTTTCAAAGTTCTTGAAATGTTCTGTATTGACTAACCTTCATGCCTTAAAGTGATGATGGACTGTCATTTCTCTTTGATTATTTGAGCTGTTCTTGCCATAATATGTACTTGGTCTTTTACCAGATAGGTCTATCTTCTGTATACCCCCCCCCCCACCCCCCCCACCTTGTCACAGCACAACTGATTGGCTCAAACGCATTAAGAAAAAAATACAAAATGCAAAAATACAAAATGCACTATTTTTACATCCGGGTGAAAAGCATGCCCAAAGTAAACTGCCTGCTACTCAGGCCCAGAAGCTAGGATATGCATGTTATTAGTAGACTTGGATAGAAAACACTCTGACGTTTCTAAAACAGTTTGAATAATGTCTGTGAGTATAACAGAACTGATTTGGCAGGCGAAACCCCGAGCACAATCCATCCAGGGATTCTTTTTTTATATAGGTCAATCTGTTTTCCATTGGGTTTCTATGGGAAGCCCTTTTTAATAGGAATATGGTTGCAGTTCCTATGGCTTCCACTAGATGTCAACAGTCTTTAGAAATTGTTTGATGTTTTTCTTTTGAGAAATGAAGAAGTAGTCCTGTTCTTTCCATGTGTCACTCAGATGGACTCAAGTATTTTGGTGGGCGTGACCTGGAACGCACTTCACGTTGTTTTTATCCGGTATTGAACACAGGGCTCCGGGCAGCCGAGCAGAAATGGAGAAAAACTCGCCTCCCTGCGGACCTGGCATCCTTTCACTCCCTCCTCTCTACATTTTCCTCTTCTGTCTCTGCTGCTAAAGCCACTTTCTACCACTCTAAATTCCAAGCATCTGCCTCTAACCCTAGGAAGCTCTTTGCTACCTTCTCCTCCCTCCTGAATCCTCCTCCCCCCCTCCTCCCTCTCTGTGGATGACTCCGTCAACCATTTTGAAAAGAAGGTTGATGACATCCGATCCTCGTTTGCTAAGTCAAACGACACCGCTGGTCCTGCTCACACTGCCCTACCCTGTCCTTTGACCTCTTTCTCCCCTCTCTCTCCAGATGAAATCTCGCGTCTTGTGACGGCCGGCCGCCCAACAACCTGCCCACTTGACCCTATCCCCTCCTCTCTTCTCCAGACCATTTCCGGAGACCTTCTCCCCTACCTCACCTCGCTCATCAACTCATCCTTGACCGCTGGCTACATCCCTTCCGTCTTCAAGAGAGCGAGAGTTGCACCCCTTCTGAAAAAACCTACACTCGATCCCTCCGATGTCAACAACTACAGACCAGTATCCCTTCTTTCTTTTCTCTCCAAAACTCTTGAACGTGCCGTCCTTGGCCAGCTCTCCTGCTATCTCTCTCAGAATGACCTTCTTGATCCTAATCAGTCAGGTTTCAAGACTGGGCATTCAACTGAGACTGCTCTTCTCTGTGTCACGGAGGCTCTCCGCACTGCTAAAGCTAACTCTCTCTCCTCTGCTCTCATCCTTCTAGACCTATCTGCTGCCTTTGATACTGTGAACCATCAGATCCTCCTCTCCACCCTCTCCGAGCTGGGCATCTCCGGCGCGGCCCACGCTTGGATTGCGTCCTACCTGACAGGTCGCTCCTACCAGGTGGCGTGGCGAGAATCTGTCTCCACACCACGTGCTCTCACCACTGGTGTCCCCCAGGGCTCTGTTCTAGGCCCTCTCCTATTCTCACTATACACCAAGTCACATGGCTCTGTCATATCCTCACATGGTCTCTCCTATCATTGCTATGCAGACGACACACAATTAATCTTCTCCTTTCCCCCTTCTGATAACCAGGTGGCGAATCGCATCTCTGCATGTCTGGCAGACATATCAGTGTGGATGACGGATCACCACCTCAAGCTGAACCTCGGCAAGACGGAGCTGCTCTTCCTCCCGGGGAAGGACTGCCCGTTCCATGATCTCGCCATCACGGTTGACAACTCCCTTGTGTCCTCCTCCCAGAGTGCTAAGAACCTTGGCGTGACCCTGGACAACACCCTGTCGTTCTCCACTAACATCAAGGCGGTGACCCGATCCTGTAGGTTCATGCTCTACAACATTCTCAGAGTACGACCCTGCCTCACACAGGAAGCGGCGCAGGTCCTAGTCCAGGTACTTGTCATCTCCCGTCTGGATTACTGCAACTCGCTGTTGGCTGGGCTCCCTGCCTGTGCCATTAAACCCCTACAACTCATCCAGAACGCCGCAGCCCGTCTGGTGTTCAACCTTCCCAAGTTCTCTCACGTCACCCCGCTCCTCCGCTCTCTCCACTGGCTTCCAGTTGAAGCTCGCATCCACTACAAGTCCATGGTGCTTGCCTACGGAGCTGTGAGGGGAACGGCACCTCCGTACCTTCAGGCTCTGATCAGGCCCTACACCCAAACAAGGGCACTGCGTTCATCCACCTCTGGCCTGCTCGCCTCCCTACCTCTGAGGAAGCACAGTTCCCGCTCAGCCCAGTCAAAACTGTTCGCTGCTCTGGCACCCCAATGGTGGAACAAGCTCCCTCACGACGCCAGGACAGCGGAGTCAATCACCACCTTCCGGAGACACCTGAAACCCCACCTCTTTAAGGAATACCTGGGATAGGATAAAGTAATCCTTCTAACCCCCCCCCCCCCCCTTAAAAGAATTAGATGCACTATTGTAAAGTGGTTGTTCCACTGGATATCATAAGGTGAATGCACCAATTTGTAAGTCGCTCTGGATAACAGCGTCTGCTAAATGACTTAAATGTAAATGTAAATAAGTGATAAGCAGTAATGGGCAGTCACTACCATCATGGGACTTTTATTCATTGTTATATTCTGTGTTGTTACAGCATTCCACCCACATAATACATATTGCATTTCATGTTTACAAAAATGATCGAAATCAAAAACCGTGATGATTTTTTTATAATCTAACAGAATCTGAACCGACCTCAAAAAGCACTAACTGCTCAGTACTCCAAACCAGGACTTTTATGACTTGATTAAATTATTGAATATCAGGCTTTTGTATCGATTTTTATCTCCTTGGTTTCTGTTATCCCATTACAAACAACAGTTTATTACCATCTGTTAACATGAGCATTATTAGTATTAGTAGTTTATTATTAGAGAGAGTAAAACTAGGTAAGTTGGGATAGAGAGGTGGGCCTATCAGGTATGAGGAGACATTCACCCAGAAGTCTTTATTTAAGGCTTTTAAACTTTTTGTCTCATCGCTCTTCATAATTACAATTTGAGAGTATCTAAGGGAACATTATCCCTTCCGAAACACACACACACACACACACACACACACACACACACACACACACACACACACACACACACACACACACACAATGACACCTCCACCTACACATCGATTCTGTTTCCACATTAGGATAGACATAGCAGTATCCTGGCTCACCCTTTCCGGATTCTCCACGGTATCATAACCTTGACGATTTGGGAGGAATAATCAAAGCATCCAATTCAATAATCTGCCATAAAGTAACTTCCATCCTGTAGAGAAGCTGAGAAAGAATCATCCTCTAAAGTTTTCCCTGGAAGATTATTGGTCTCTCTAAAAGCCCTGCCTGTCCATTCACGAAACCATACCTGATGTCTATCAACTCAATGTTCATGCATAATTTAGCAGCTTGATGCCTGTTGTAAATACATAGTCCTTTATTATGACTGGGGCATCAAATATTCATCCAACAAGGGATTAAGATGGTGTTACATGCAATACATCATATGTATCAGGCAGAACCCACTCAAGGCTCGTCTTCCGGTAAGGCAGAATGCACACTTGAATTACAGAATGCACACTGAATTAATGATGCTCCTGGACATAACAAAAATGACTCTTCTTCCAGACAGTGATCCATAATGTGGAAATTGCACATCTATGCACAGATAATGACTCTCTGATTTTGGGAGAAGAAATAGGTGGGAGAGGGAGAATGCTTCTTTCAGATTTTGCAGGTATGATATAAACTGAGTGTACAAAACATTTGGAACACCTTCTTAATATTGGGTTGCACCCCCTTTTGCTCTAAGAAGAGCCTCAATGGTCGAAAGCGTTCCACAGGGATGCTGGCCCATGTTGACTCCACTGCTTCTCACAATTGTGTCAAGTTGGCTGGATGTCCTTTGGGTGGTGGACCATTCTTGATACACATGGGAAACTGTTGAGCGTGAAAAACCCAGCAGTGTTGCAGTTCTTGACACAAACCGGTACTTAAATCTTTTGTCTTGCACATTCACCCTCTGAATGACACACACAGAATCCATGTCTCAATTGTCTCAAGGCTTAAAATTCCTTCTTTAACCTGTCTCCTCCCCTTCATCTACACTGATTGAAGTGGATTTAACAAGTGACATCAATAAGGGATCATAGTTTTTCCTGGATTCACCTGGTCAGTCTATGTCATGGAAAGAACAGTTCTGAATACATTATTACAATCAATAGGCTACACAGTACAATTATTGAACAATTGTTTATATAAGGTGTCAAAGAAAGTATAGTCCAAAACAGTCTCCTGGTCTTCAATGCTATCAAAGACCACTAGTGTACAATAGGTGCTGCAAATGCTAAAAATAAACAGACCCGTAGCAGAGTGTGTAACGCTCTACAAAAGTACTTCATCTTTAAACAAAGATGGCTCATTAAGGGGAAAGGGGGGGGGGGGGGGTGACACTTGATTAACTGGCAGACTGAGTCATCACTCAATGACTGGCACCAGCAGACAGGATGTGCTAGTAAGTTCCACCCCAGCAGCCCACCTGGGCCACCTTGCTCAGGGTTACGATCAGTAACCACCATCCTTCCCCATACCACCCACCCATCTCATGCTAAGAGATCACACACACCACACGGACTGTCTGTTAACCATTCATCTGCTGTTCATCTGCCGTTCATCTACTGTTCATTCGGCGTGTTCATCTATCGTTCGTCGGTTCAACCATCCGGCGGTTGCATTTGACTGCCGTCATTTTCGGAGGTTCCTACATGTTGGTTTGCCAGTCGGTAGAGACATCCCAGCAGGCATGGAGGGTAGGGGCTTTCGAGAGCAAAATACATTATCGTGTTATTAGCATTGCAAATGCTAATTTCAAGGAAATTGGTAATGCAATGGATCTAGGCCCTGTAACTCTAATGGCTTAGCATTGCTTACATGTTTAAGGGGCCCAAGGCCTACGAGACCAGTGGTCTTTATACAGTATATACTAGTGATGCACCGATATGACATTTATGTCCGATACCGATATCTGATATTTCCGTGCCCCACAAAAAGATACCGATACCGATGGTGCCGGAGAAGAAGGCAGATGTTTTATGTGCCTCCAGCCAATTGTGTTTTTTGTTTGTTTCTAACTTATTTTTGTACTTATTTTGTACATAATGTTGCCGCTATTGTCTCTTATGACTCTGACGGGCCCGACGCGAAGGATATACTGCTTCCTCGGGAACAGGCTCTGAATCTTGTGATCTGCATGAAGAGGTGGCGGAGAAAGAGGGGCCGAAGGGCGGACTGCCTTTTGAGAATTCGTAGGCGATCGAATAAACCCCCACTTCCCTCCATTCTGCTAGCAAACATGCAATATCAACATACAGCTGGCTGGTTATACGATGTACCGGCAGGATAGAACAGCGGCGTCTGGTAAGACAAGGGGCGGCGGACTATGTATTTTTGTAAATAACAGCTGCTCGCCTGAGGTAGAGTATCTCATGATAAGCTGTAGACCACACTACCTACCGAGAGAGTTTTCATTTGTATTCTTCGTAGCTGTTTACATACCACCACAGTCAGAGGCTGGCACTAAGACAGCATTGAATGAGCTGTATTCCGCCATAAGCAAACAAGAAAACGCTCACCTAGAGGCGGCACTCCTAGTAGCCAGGGACTAACCTGTTGGGGATAGGGGGCAGTATTTGCACTGCCGGATAAAAAACGTACCCGATTTAATCTGGTTACTACTCCTGCCCAGTAACTAGAATATGCATATAATTAGTAGATTTGGATGGAAAACACTCTAAAGTTTCTAAAACTGTTTGAATGGTGTCTGTGAGTATAACAGAACTCATATGGCAGTCAAAAACCTGAGACAAATCCTAACAGGAAGTGGAAATCTGATGTGTGGAATCACTTTCAAGCCTTTGCCATTGAAACACACAGGGACTTATTAATCATTTAGCACTTCCTAAGGCTTCCACTAGATGTCAACAGTCTTTACAAAGTGGTTTGAGTCTTCTATGGTAGAAACTGACCCAAAGAGAGGCTTGGGAAGTTGGTCACAGGGGGAGGGCCATTACTACTATGACGCGGGCGCCCATGGGAACCCTTTTGTTCCGAATCGTTTAGTAAGACAATGCAATCGTCCACCTTGAATATTATTGAAGCTCTGGTTGAAAAAGGCCCTAAAGATTTATGTTATACAACGTTTGACATGTTTGAATGAACGTAAATATATATTTTTTGCACATTCGTGACGACAAGTCCAGCGCGCCTCGTACATTATGAGTAGCCTTCGGAACGCACTAACAAGAAAGAACTATTGGGACATAAATTATTAACTTTTTCGAACAAAACTACATTTGTTGTGGACCTGGGATTCCTGGAAGTGCCTTCTGATGAAGATAATCAAAGGTAAGGGAATATTTACAATAGTATATTTGATTTTAGATGGTTCCAAGATGGCGCTAACATGTATCACCTAGCCTATTTTTCTGAGCATACCATGCCGTTTATTGCAAAGTGTGATTTCCCAGTAAAGTTATTTTAAAATCTGGCAATGCGGTTGCATTCACGAGATGTTAATCTATAATTCCTTGAATGACAATATTACATTTTAACAATGTTTTCGAATAGTAATTTTGTAAATTGTAGCGTTGATTCACCGGAAGCATTTGAGGGAAAATATGTTCTGAACGTCACGCGAAAATATTTTCTGAAGGTCACGTGCCAATGTGAAATGCTGTTTTTATATATAAATATGAACTTTTTCAAACAAAAAATGCATGTATTGTGTAACATGATGTCCTAGGAGTGTCATCTGATGAAGATTGGCAAAGGTTAGTGCTGCATTTAGCTGTGTTTTGGGTATTTGTGAAGCATGCTAGTTGCTTTGAAAATGGCAGTGTGATTTTTTTGGCAGGGTACTCTCCTAACATAATCTAATGTTTTGCTTTTGCTGTAAAGCCTTTTTGAAATCGGATAACGCGGTTCGATTCAGGAGAGGTGTATCTATAAAATGGTGTAAAATAGTCATATGTTTGAGAAATTGAAGTTATAGCATTTATGAGGTATTTCTATTTCGCGCGACGCGATTCCACTGGCTGTTGACTAGGAAGCGTACCACATTCCCAGACAGGATAATGCAGGGAAACTTACATCCGTTTTACCAAATTTCTATCAGCATGTTAAATGTGCAACCAGAGGAAAAAGAACTCTGGAACACCTATACTCCACACACAGAGACGCATACAAAGCTCTCCCGCGCCCTCCATTTGGCAAATCTGACCATAATTCTATCCTCCTGATTCCTGCTTACAAGCAAAAATAAAAGCAGGAAGCACCTGTGACTAGATCAAAAATTGGTCAGATGAAACAGATGCTAAACTACAGGACTGTTTTGCTAGCACAGACTGGAATATGTTCCGGGATTCCTCTGATGGAAATGAGGAGTACACCACATACAGTGAGGGAAAAAAGTATTTGATCCCCTGCTGATTTTGTACATTTGCCCACTGACAAAGAAATGATCAGTCTATACTTTTAATGGTAGGTTTATTTGAACAGTGAGAGACAGAATAACAACAAAAAAAGCCAGAAAAACACATGTAAAAAATGTTATAAATTGATTTGCAGTTTAATGAGGTAAATAAGTATTTGACCCCCTCTCAATCAGAAAGATTTCTGGCTCCCAGGTGTCTTTTATAGAGGTAACGAGCTGAGATTAGGAGCACACTCTTAAAGGGAGTGCTCCTAATCTCAGTTTGTTACCTGTATAAGAGACACCTGTCCACAGAAGCAATCAATCAATCAGATTCCAAACTCTCCACCATGGCCAAGACCAAAGAGCACTCCAAGGATGTCAGGGATAAGATTGTAGACCTACACAAGGCTGGAATGGGCTACAAGACCATCGCCAAGCAGCTTTGTGAGAAGGTGACAACAGTTGGTGCAATTATTCGCAAATGGAAGAAACACAAAAGAACTGTCAATCTCTCTTGGCCTGGGGCTCCATGCAAGATCTCACCTCGTGGAGTTGCAATGATCATGAGAACGGTGAGGAATCACCCCAGAACTACACGGGAGGATCTTGTCAATGATCTCAAGGCAGCTGGGACAATAGTCACCAAGAAAACAATTGGTAACACACTACGCCGTGAAGGACTGAAATCCTGCAGCGCCCGCAAGGTCCCCCTGCTCAAGAAAGCACATATACATGCCCGTCTGAAGTTTGTCAATGAACATCTGAATGATTCAGAGGACAACTGGGTGAATGTGTTGTGGTCAGATGAGACCAAAATGGAGCTCTTTGGCATCAACTCAACTCGCCGTGTTTGGAGGAGGAGGAATGCTGCCTATGACCCCAAGAACACCATCCCTACCGTCAAACATGGAGGTGGAAACATGCTTTGAGGGTGTTTTTCTGCTAAGGGGACAGGACAACTTCACCGCATCAAAGGGACGATGGACGGGGCCATGTACCATCAAATCTTGGGTGAGAACCTCCTTCCCTCAGCCAGGGCATTGAAAATGGGTCGTGGATGGGTATTCCAGCAAGTGTCTTTACTGACATATTCAACCTCTCCCTGTCCGAGTCTGAAATACCAACATGTTTTAAACAGACCACCATAGTGCCTGTGCCCAAGAACACTAAGGTAACCTGCCCGAATGACTACCGACCTGTACCACTCACGTCTGTAGCCATGAAGTGCTTTGAAAGCCTGGTCATGGCTCACATCAACACCATCATCCCAAACCGCCCCAACAGATCCACAAATGATGCAATCTCTATTGAACTCCATGCTGCCCTTTCCCACCTGGACAAAAGGAACACCTATGTGAGAATGCTATTAATTCACTACAGCTCAGCATTCAACACCATAGTGCCCTCAAAGCTCATCAATAATCTAAGGACCCTGGGTCTAAACACCTCCCTCTGCAACTGGATCCTGGACTTCCTGATGGGCCACCCCCAGGTGGTAACAACACATCCGCCATGCTGATCCTCAACACAGGGGCCCCTCAGGGCTGCGTGCTCAGTCCCCTCCTGTACTCCCTGTTCACTCATGACTGCACGGCCAGGCACGACTCCAACACAATCATTAAATTTGCTGATGACACAACAGGGTAGGCCTGATCACCGACAACGACGAGACAGCCTATAGGGAGGATGTCAGAAACCTGGCCATGTGGTGCCAGGACAACAACCTCTACCTCAAAGTTCCTTGGTGTGCTGGTCATAAAAAAAGCTAGCTAGCTCATGGATGCAAACAATGTTCTTCCTCAAAAACATAGCAAAAAAACAATCTGTTTCAGTAGCTATAGTTAGCTAGCTAACTTTATAGCTAGGTGTCATCATCTTAAATAACCCTAATTTATAAGACAGTTCTTATTTGATTAATGGTGGTCGGACCCATCTATGTGAAGCTAGCCACAATAAGGATTAGCCACAACAGCAGACTTTGCGGTTAGCCTTCAAAATAAAAGTATGGAATAATTCTACTATTTGTATTCATTTGCATCACTGTCAATGACATACTTTTATTTTGAAGCCAAACCGCAAATTCCACTATTGTGCCTAATCCTTATTGTGGCTAGCTTCACATACACAACCCGGTCCTGTCGAGCGTCACAAGCCAGATGAAGCTAGCTGGCTGCTTATAACGTTAGCTTTGGGCAACAGGTTTAAGTAGCTGGCTAGCTATTTATTTTCATGAACGGAAGTTCAATTTCAATAGGCGAACAACAAGTGACAACCTAGCTAATACTTACTCACAAGGATTCCTAAATCATTGCTAAGAACAATGAAAATGACTGCAGTTTCTACTGGTCATTGTTTTCAGGCTGGTTGTATTGGTGCTAGCTAGGTAACAAGCTAAAGCTAGCTACCCCAGAAGTTGAGGTCTAACAAGTTATGCTTTATTACCAATGTGGTATTGAAAACACATTGTTTGTGGCCGGTATTTGCTTGTTTGCAGACTTTTTTGGACAGCTTTGACAGTGCCACTGTATCTTTTTTGACACGCAAAGACCCAAATGGCGTTCCATAGTAAGTATGTCATGAAGCTAATAGCAGTGACGCTATTACTGTGTAAAAATAGCTCACTTGGTACTGTGTACCGGTGGTCGACCAGTCGGCGAAAGCCAACATCACCCACGACAGAGAATGATTGATTGTCAAAGGCAATGAATCCCCTTATCTTAACTTTAATGGATTTCGCCTTTGAGTTGTCTCACTGGAATGTTCTTACTCTTTCAAATGACTGCTTGACTTGTTGATTGCTCGATCCACACAGCAGACATTGTGGGCTAGGTTAGGAATGCTGTGTTGCACGTGAAGTGCAACATTTTACGTGGCGCCATTACGTCACGTACCTACGTTATATAGATATGCACGTCAGCTTTGACATCGGTTTTGCACATCGGCTTTAAACTAGACATCGGCCGATACTGATGTTGGCATTTTTAGCTAATATCGGCCGATTCCGATATGTTCACCATTAATTGTGTATCCCTACTATAGACACTATATCACACAGGAGGTTGGCGGCACCTTTATTGGGGAGAACGAGTTCGTGGTAATGGCTGGAGCGGAATCAGTGGAATGGTATCAAATACATCAAACACACTGGTTTCCAGGTTCTCCCATCAGCAGCCTCCACTGCTATATCATACAGAACACTGATCAGTATAGAAGCCTTTGCCATCCTTGATAATGACTGACTGATTCTTGATCAGAATGGTGGAGGACATCAGTAATCAGCACGTTGATATATTTGCTCAACAACAGACAAGGGCTTCTTGATCTAATGGACTATTTATTGTAATTACAGTCATTTCTAGTTAGATGTGCTTGCTAAAGCACGACAACGGTATCAATTTGACATGTCAATGACTAACCTCTCTAGCATTAACTCATTCCCCAAATTGAAACAATGTCAAACAAATGACTTTCTATTGCAACAAATAACACCATTAAACTGCCGAAAATATCAATTAATCTCTTGTTTGCATTTCCCTGAAATGATGAATCAGCGATAGCCTATGTATGGACTGCCCAGAAATGAGAGCGAGGAGAAGATAATCTCTTACTGGAACAAAGAGGCTAGGGGGGACCGAACACAGAGGGGCATACAGTTACATAGACAGTTACATAGACAGTTAAAAGGGCAAGAAGAGACAAAAACAGCAGCAGCTGGTTGACTGTACATGACACACAATCTCCAGTATGACATTTCCAGCCAGACTTCATCCACCTCCAGTTTAACAGTTTGTACTTCTTCTGAGGAACAGAATATCCCCATCGATAACATGTGTTATCCTCTCTCAAAGGGGGAAATCTGCGGTTCAAACAATTAAAAATACTACACCCCGTCACTGTTTCAGTGAACAGCTGAGGGACAGGGCTGGAGAAATGTAACCACTCAAAATCATAAACAAAGTTATTGATGTAAGGACTGGCTATCCAGGAGATCTATTTGATAGTTTGAACCATGTGTTGAGGTTATACAGCATTTGTTTACAATTACATTGTTCACAAAATGGATTAAAACAAGTTTTATTTTTTGGGTTCTGTTGGGCTATGGCAGTTGAACTAAGCTCATGAGGCATTTGTAAATTATATTCTTCAAGAATCTGTGTATATAGCGTAAAAACAACAACATTATATTCTTCAAGAATCTATGAGTATATAGCGTTTAAAAAATACAAATAAAAGTTGTTAATTTAATTAACTCGATATTTGTAATTTTTTTCCTGGACTCTCATTATTGCTGTTAAATACACACATGAAAACATCAGATCAGACTGGAAAATGTGCTTCTAACAAACAGATAATTAACTTCAAGATAGAACTTCAAACAATGACTATTGTTCCAGAACATTCAGGCTACAGTTGGGCAACAAAGTTGAGTGACTTCTAAAGACAGGGAGATGTTACGTTAGCATTGAAGAAGTAATATACCCAAAATGCAAACATACTGTAGAAACATTTAGTCTATAATAATGCTGGCTCTGCTTGGGCTACATGGCCTCTTTCACTGGCAGTAGAGCTGTTTTGAATGTGCAGTCAATGTGTGACATCGGAATGCATGAGAGAGAGCCGTGATGGTGGTAAGAGGCGGTGGTACGAAGGCGATTTTGGCTGCAGTCTAGCTGGGATTGGCACATGTACATATCTCTCACGTACTGTGGGAAGGAAACAAGTGCTTTGCCTCCATCCTGAGAGTCACGATGTGCCCTTCCAAATCTCCCAGTACTAGTCAACATACGGAGTTCCTGTTGGTATTCCTTCTCAGTGCTTTAAAGGTTGGAAATAAACCATTTTAACGCAACTCAACCCCCCCCAAATACAATTACCTTCTACTGAGATCTGTTAGGACCTGTTAGAACTGAAAAGTCTATACGACACAAAGTTCTACCACACTTTCACTGGTCTCTCTGCCACCGATTTTGATCCATCTGAATCCCAAGTCAATTATATTGAATTCAACAACTAATTGATGGGCAAAATGTCCACTTTCAAGTGAGAATATGTAATAATGGATGAGGAATGCGGATTGCTGAGTTCTGTAATTCATAAACAATGCAATGTGAGGACCCTGCAGGCTAAGGGCTACGCTAAACATTTAGCCTCTGAAAACAGTGAAAGCTTTTGCATTACTTTAGCCAACCCAGGCTTGGAAGAAACCATTCCTTAAGGAGAAGAGGGGGAACCAGTGGGCGACTGAAGATTCCATGCATTCAAAGGGGAGAAGCCATTGCACCGAGGATGCACAGCGTTGCTGTGGGTTTAACAACAGCCAACTAGCTCAGGCTGCAGGGTCATAGTCAGCAGACTGAATCTTTTAAAATGCCCTGAGGTGTGGCATTTGGTTAGAGTTCTCACACGGAACCCAAACCGGCTGCGCGTGTGCGCCATCGTGCGCTCTCGTGCATACATTTATTTTGTCCCCCTACACCAAACATGATCACGACATGCAGGTTAAAATATCAAAACAAACTCTGAACCAATGACATTAATTTGGGGACAGGTCGAAAAGCATTAAACATGTATGGCAATTTAGCTAGTTAGCTTGCAATTGCTAGCTAATTTGTCCTATTTAGCTAGCTTGCTGTTGCTACCTAATTTGTCCTGGGATATAAACACTGAGTTGTTATTTTACCTGAAATGCACAAGGTCCTCTACTCCGACAATTAATCCACACATAAAACGGTCAACCGAATCGTTTCAAATCATCTCTCCTCCTTCCAGACTTTTTCATCTTTGAACGTATATGGTGATTGGCATCTACACTTTCATAGTATTACCACGACAACCGGCAAAACAGTTCGTCTTTCAATCACCCATGTGGGTATAACCAATGAGAAGATGGCACGTGGGTACCTGCTTCTATAAACCAATGAGGAGATGGGAGAGGAGGACTTGCAGCGCGATCTGCATCAGAAATAGGAATGACTTCTATTTTAGCCCTTGGCAACGCAGACGCTCGTTGGCGCGCGCGACCATTGTGGGTGCAATAATTGAATAACATGGATTTCAAAATTTATTTTGCGAAGCTCGCGTCACGTAGTCAGGGTATCAGGCTTAGCCCCAAGGGTTATGTGAGGCTACATGTTTCAATAGCAAGAAAGGGTGATGACACTTAACATACAACTATTCTATCTCTCACAACATTGAGATATGTAATAACAATTGTTATAAAAGTATAAATACCACCCGGCCCCGCCCCTCTGGTAACTCTCTTTCACAAAGCTACAGATCCGGATCACGTTCTACACGTGTACTTTTACGCACACGTTTTGTTCTAAGTAGCTGTTGCTCACCCTCTTCTGAACCATGATAATGTAGCCTATGTCTCTGCCTCATATTTCTGAATAGCTGAAATAAAAACCCAGCAGCGATTTGAATGAACATTCAAGGCCTTTATGAAGGCTACAATCCTTCTCTGCACTTCTCTGTCTGTTGTTGCCATATCTTAGCCACTCCGTATAAAAACCTATGGTACAATATAACTGCTTTCTTTGTCATGACACATGGAAGTGTAAATCTATCAATTTTCTAACACATTTATTGAGATGCTTCTTTGTGAAAGATGAGTTGGGTTGCTCATGAGATGTTATGACAAATTTACCAGTGTTGTTACGACAGAAGTAAGTTCACATTTTCTGCATCTCTCTTTATAGATCAAGATGATTTTATTGAAATGGGAGACTGAGTTTAATCTGTGAACGATTGAATGTTGCATTTAACCCATTTAGGTAGGAGGTAGATTGCTTTAAGACTATCCTGATGGAACAAAGGCTTGCAGGCAATTAAAAAAACATTCCATTTGGAGACCAGGATTGCTCTTTAAGTATTCTCTGAGATCATAACATGGAAGCAATTGTGTGTGTTTTCTAAGGTACTCCAAGTGCCTGCCAACTAGCCAAAACAAAGTCGGAGGGAAAGTATTTGTCACATCTGCTCCTGCCACACCCTCTATTGCTCATCCTGTGTCTCCTTGAACTGCCGCCACCCCCCCAGTGCTCGCTCTCTCTCTCTCTGTGTGTGTGTGTGGAGACAGGTGTGCTGAAGTCAGAGCAGATCCCCACCAGCTGCAATCTGTTCCATAATCAAGACCTCTACAAATACTCAGTCCTGCCAGATCGTAATCTCTGCTCAGTCAGTCCATGTTTCTAGCCGTTTGTTACTGTTGTGCCTGTTTGCCCTTGCCTGACGCTGTTTTCCTCTCCTCTACAGTTCTGCCCGCTATGACTCTGGTCCCTGTCTCCAGTCCGACTTCTTGTCAGTCCTGCTACTCTGTCCTGGATTCCCCACTCTACGCTCCCTTGGATTCCCCTCCAGACTTGCTGACCCTGTCCCAACACCTGGTTTCCGGCAACCCGCCCGAATTTCCCCAACTTCCCAGTCTCCTTTTCTGAGTCTACTCTTGGGTTCACCTGTTCCGCTCCGCGTCACAGTACGATCTGGCCAAAGACATGAACCCAGCAGACTCAGATCCTCTCCACCAAACCCTCGCTGGCCAAGGAGCCCAGCTTGAGCAACATGACCAAGCCCTGAAAACCCTTCTGGAGCACATCAAGGGGTTTTCACAGAGCCTGTCTGACCTACAGGGCCGAACCTTCGCCCAGAGCTTGCAATCAGCCCATAGTTCGCCTCCTCTGCTTTGTGAGCCGTTTGTTCCAGCCCCCGAGTGTTACGACGGCAACCTCGGCGCTTCAGGAGCCTTTTTGTTACAATGTTCGCTGGTATACGAGCAACAGCCCTATGCTTATGCTAGCAAATGGGCCAAGATTTCCTTCCTGATTGGCAGCCTCTGTGGAGCAGCGCTTTCTTGGGCCACAGCTGTGTGGGAGAAACAGTCCCCTGTCTGCTCCTCCTACTCCAGCTTCACGGAGGAGATGAGGAGTCTTTGACCACCCTGTTTGCGGTAAGGATGCCGCCAAGCGACTCCTGTCCCTCCGTCAAGGCTCCCATAGTGTTGCTTAGATGGCGATCGAGTTTAGCACCCTCGCCGCTGAAAGCGACTGGAATGAGGAGGCCTTTCAGGGAACATTCAAGAATGCTCTCACGAGAACTGTTATAATGACTGCAGTTCAATCAAAAATGTACTTTATATATATACACATTAGTGATGGGGGGAAAATCTATACAGCTACATACCGGGATAGAGAGAGAGACAAAGAGACACACAGAGAGAGAGATATTTTCATTTATTTAAGAAAGAGAGACACAGATTATATATATATATAGAGAGAGAGAGAGGGAACCTGAATGTAAATACATAAGAATCCATAGTCTCCTTCATGGTCCCATGAATGATTTCAGCACTCGTGCATATTCAGCGGAGTGCACTTTAATCAAGGTAAACGGTACAAAATAAAACATTGCTGTTTTGGTAGCATTCCATGCTTTACCAAGGCTGCCGACTCAATGTTGGGGCCCACATTGCAGTTGTAAGTACCGTAATTGCACTGTTGTGGTTTAGTTTTATGGTGCTTCCCCCTTTTTCTGAGTCCAAGTAACTATGGTAACCAACAAACAAATGTATAGACCTTGGATGGAAGGATATGGAATAATGTGCTCTAGTCAAATCTTTAGATCATAATTGCATGTTATTATAGGTCTTAAAAGGTCCTTTCTGGAATATCTAAACATCAAACATGGAATTCGTGCCCATCAGATTAATTTTCTCAAAAACCATACTGGGGTATTCCGTGTCATCTTTTTGCAGTCGCCCTGCAGATCTTAGGGGATTACTCTATCATATTAAAGAAAGGTGGGCGGAGCAATAATGCTCCTGACACTTGTGTCCTTTTTCTCTCCAGATAAAATAGTCTGTTCACCTGAAAACCATGAAATAATCAACAGAACCTTGTCACAAGCATTGCCATGATAAGCGAGGTGGCCATATCTACATTACATAGTCATTTATGTTACTATCATTCAGAATAGTTGTACATTACCTAAATTTGATTTGAACCAAAACTGCCAATGCCTGCACAATACTCAAAATTAAATGTATCGCTAAGGTTAAATCTATAAAATAAGTCCCATTTAATTAATAGAACAGTGAGCACTTTGTAAAAATAAAGCTGAAATGTACAAGAGGCAGCCATTTCTGTGAGCCTGGGAGGTTTGTTTCTTTTTTGACACCACACCATTAACACGTCAACTCCCTTTGGTTTGGATCTCTCTTTTATCTTCACAAAAGTCATCCTCCTCTATTCTGTAGTACGCCTCACCCCAGTTCTGAGAATGGAAGAGATTCACCACAACCGGTATTCTTAGAGTTATGGCAAATACCAGGCCCTATGGTCTGAATATATCGCTTGGTATAAATTTGGAATGCAGTGCAAGCTCTGTGCACTATTTTCTTTCTGCTATGTCTTTTTATAGTGTAGCAGAGAGATGCAGAGATGCATTTCATACCATGTACCCTAAAGGCTGTGGCTTTGTTGCCCTACAAGCCAGCAGATGTAGACATACATCGACAGCTAAAGTGTCGTAATCATTTCTCAAGAAATTCTCTGATAGAGGTGTTTGAGGTTGGGGGAGTATAAAGTCGTGAATCAACTGGTTCCTTCTCTCTCTCATGCACTCGCTCGCTCGCACGCACGCACGCACAAACACACACACACACACATTTACATACATACAAGTATTTAGGCAGCTGATATGCTACAGCCTTTGACATTCTTGTTGCTTCATATCCATCCGCAATTCAGCTTTTTTCTATTCCCCTGGTGTCAGTTGTCCAGTAATCATTTCCTGAAATGAAATGGCATTGAGAAACCGCTTCCTAAAATGGTGTCTTTTTGTGAATGGCCTGCACGACTTAAATCAAGTGGTCAAAACATGTTAATTTTCAAACTCATACTGACAAACACATTTCATTTTTACAAACACAACATATGATACACACTTACACGACCCCTACATTAACACTTTAATCTTGCAGAATTCACTCAACCTTTTTTTATGTGCTCAATAGCAAAGGCATAGTAGCACGTGATTTCAACAGAACTAAGCTGGTAGAAACTTGGGAATCATTGTATCAGCAATCCTGTGGCTTGACCTTTTGAAGAGGCGTTTGTTCACACCACAGCTCAGCTGATTGAAGCTCGAAGCCGGAAATGGAAGCTCAGCAATTACCTGGAAAGGGTTTTCTGGGTATTACCAAATACACACAGAGTTCTAATTAAGATAAAACTGGGCTGAACCACAAACCAAGAGAGAGAGAAAAAAAGAATGAGAAAAGAAAGCAAAAGTTTTTGACTTCCTGTTAACTCATTTTGTTCTATATAGTTTTATAGTTGTTCCATTTGGTCTGCAAAGTGATCCCAAGGTTGAGTTAACGAAGTAACATTTTATTTCTGGTCGCTAAGTCAACTACTACTTAGCTAAATGGCTATTTATTGAAATGTGACATATCCATGCCCAGAAATAAAATAATTTCAAAACAATATCAATATGATCTGTTGTAGGCCTATGTATCTTTATAATACATGTGTTTAATCGTTCAGTTCAAGATGGATGTTCCATCACAATACATGTGATCAGGTGTTGAATAGTAAGGAGCCATTTCCAGCAGTCAAAGGACCAAATCTCCCTCTAGTGGCCTCATGTGTGGAAGGTTATTCATATTTTTTTTTAAATAATTTCATTATAAATAAATATTATAAAAAAAAACTGCTGAAAAATGTATATAAAGCGTAATATTGGGATACAAACTAAAACTTTAATATATTTAAACTCTAAATCTGACATGGTACAGGTGTCTTCTATTTTTTAAGCCCATAACCATGTGTATGAGGTGTGTATTTTGTTCCAAAGTAATTTGTTTAAGACTACCAAGAAGCACTCTGTGTGACTCTGATTTAGCCCACTGCAATAAAAGGTGATAATACAGTACAGTACAAATCAATCTGAAATTACTTAACTTTTCCCTCATGTTAGTCTGCAATAATATACAAAACCTAACCATGACACTTCCCTAACCATGACACTTATGTAATATCTACCTAACCAGGCCGGATTCCCTTCTTGCTACTGTAAAACATCGAATGATTTCAAAGCAGTCTTCGCCCTTGCGTCCAAGTCTTCATGATATAGAACACATTGTCTCCACAACCTTTTGATGTTTGATTTGCTCACATTGAGATTTTTGCTAATTAAAAAGCCACAAATGGAGGGGCCAAGCAGTTTAGTACACTGTGGTTGAGTTGTTTGTGAAACTCCCATAGCCATTAATGGGAGCGGTAACAATTATGTGTTTCAGGAGAACTCTGGGCCTGACTTTGAAGTGGGTAGACTGATGCACTCCATAATACATATTTTCACAGCGTGAGCAGCAGGTGCAACAAAGCATTCTGGATCCACCCAGATTTTGACCAATAAAGTGATGCGTGTTGCGCTAGCTCAGCTAAGATACATTATCCTCACTTTTTACACCTTGGCTTCAAAGGGGGTATTTTCTCATTCAAGTAATTTGGCTCGAATAAACCAGTTTCATATTCACTATAATGGCAAACCCCACTGAGTGAAACTCAGAGTTAGCATTGTGGTATCATGTAAAGTTCACAGTGAACCCACAGCGACGAGAAGACTGCGTCATACCGATAGACCATAATGCTTAGGGGAAAAAAATACCAAAACACAAACACAAGCACACGCTTCAAAACATATGTTTTCCGCTTTCCCCCTCCTTTTAAATCATACGCTCCAGAAATGGCAACCTTATCCCCTAGTGTGTTGCTATGAGTCAGCCAGTGCAAATAAGGGGAATGTCCCCTTCACCGAGCCACATAAATGAAGACATGTCTTTTCATCTTAAATGGGAGGGAATGAGTAGGAATGAATAACCACTAGTGATAGGGGAAAACATCGATACAGTTACATATCGCAATATTATTTTGGAAGATTTTATATCGATACTTTGACTGCATGTAACGATTAAATTAAAAAGGTAGGTAGCGTTACCTAGCGCTAGATCGCTGTACTTGCGCCAAAATGCCGGTATTGTTCATCCTATAGCTTGTTCTCCATCTTCTTTTTAAATAGTGAGCCAACATGTTTTCAGCACTTTTATTTCCATGACTGATCAAAACAAATTTTCGCAGGATCGCTCATCTCTCTGCAGCAGACATGTAGTGAGCAATATGTTTGGAACATCAAATCACAAAAATTAATCGCTGTATCGAATTGCAATACATATAGAATTGTGAGAATCATGAGTATCGCAATACATGTCGTATCGGCACCTAAGTATCATGATAATATTGTATCGTGAGGCCCCTGGCAATTCCAAGAATTCAACCAGTCCATTCTAAGAATGGAAGTGTCCTTAAGTGGATGTTGATGTTATCTTGGCGCTTGAACACGTTGCAGTGCTGGGACGTCCAATTTCATATCATGTGACCCACTAATCCATCCCTCTATGGTTGTTATGTTTCTATGCAGACATGCACACACACAGACACGCACACACACACACACACACGCACACACACACACACACACACACACACACACACACGCACACACACACACACACACACACACGCACACACACACACACACACACACACACACACAACCGCACCCACACACACACCCACACACACAGAGACACACAAGCGCATGGGGAAGACTATTGCGAAATGCTGTGTTTTTACCCCTTGGTTCAACATATTTTCATTATATAGAGATTTATGTAATAGCCAGCAATGTAGGATGAGCATATTTCTGTCCCATTTGTCGTAGGGGGAAAGGGAGGGGATTACATCACTGTAATGAAAACAATGCAGGGGAATGCTGTTGTGCTTTTCAAGGTTAATGAACTTCAGATGAGACATCAGAGGTTCGAATTGGACAGTATGGGAAATGTTTTAACAAGGACCAATATTTAAATACATTTGCCTTAATACATTTGCCTCATACATCTTCAATTAACAACAGCTATGATAATATAATCAACTTCTGTAGACATTACTTTGCAGGCATTTCAATTAGTGAAGATGATCCCAAATGCACAGAAAAAGGCATTTTCTCTCAGCATAGTCTACTCTATTCCATAGGATCAAGGATACAAATAACCACAAAAAAATTAACGAAGACAGACTGTTATGTTGAAAACAAAAAAGCTACTTTTGCTTTTACCACCAGGGAAGTCCACTTCCTGCCTACGCTCACCACCATAGCCTTTTCCTCAAGCCTGGGAATCCACACGCCTGCACAGGGTTACATTCTTTCATGTTGTTTCACATTCATCTGATTTTATACATCTCTGTGGTGAACAGCAACTTCCAACTGCGGAATAGACAAAAATACATGGAGGATAAAAAAGAAAGAAATAAAGAAAAAAAAAGAAAAAAAGAAAGAAAGAAAAAAAGAGAGGAAGGAAGAGAGAGAAAGAAAGACAGAAAGAGAGAAAGAAAATTAAAAAATGAAAGACAGAGAGAGAAAGAAAGAGAGAAAAGAAAGAGAAGTGCAAACGGAAGAAGAGGAACGGAAGACAGAACGAGAGATGGAAAGAGACAACTAGAAAGAACAATTATGAAAGCGAGAGAAAGACTGCCCACACAAGCTTTGTGGGGACGGTGACCAGACCACGTGGAGGCCCATTTCAGATGGAAAGATTCCCCTAGTACGGCCAGTCGAAAGAGAAAACATTTCTCCAGCATTAGCTCGGAAAAGGGGGATTGTTAGGTGGCTGCTGCTGGAAATGCTTCAATCTGGGACCTCATCTCATGTTTTCCCCCAACCATAGGCTGCGCGTGAGTTTCATGTTTGGAGAAGCTCATTTTCACCATAAAAACGCACCTTCATCATCGCATGTGCAGACTTATTATAATTATTTTTAATGGAACCTTTATTTAACAAGGCAAGTCAGTTAAGAACAAATTCTTATTTACAATGACGGCCTACATCGTCCAAACCCGGACGACGCTGGGCAAATTGTGCGACGCCCTATGGGACTCCCAATCACAGCCGGTTGTGATACAACTTATGTGAGCCTACTGTACTATTCCTAATGTGATGAGTTGATTCGATAGTCCTAATTTAAGCTAATAATGTAACTCAATCACTGTTCACAAAAAAAGACTGTTCAATGCCTGGCTGAGCGCGTATAGCGTAGAGTAGGCCTTGGCTATAGGCTAAAGGCCAGGGATCATCAACTACATTCAGCCACATTTTTTCTTGAATGGATGGTCAGGGGGCTGCAACATAAATACAAATAATTAGTTTCTTCTCCTTTCTTTGCACGGGAAGAATTTGGCCTTTTATAAACACATTTCATGCAATTCTACTACACTTTATAAACTTAGCAAAGAAAGAAACGTCCTCTCACTGTCAACTGCGTTTATTTTCAGCAAACTTAACATGTGTAAATATTTGTATGAACATAACAAGATTCAACAACTGAGACATAAACTGAACAAGTTCCACAGACATGTGACTAACAGAAATGGAATAATGTGTCCCTGAACAAAAGGCGGGGGTCAAAATCAAAAGTAACAGTCAGTATCTGGTGTGGCATTAAGTACTGCAGTGCATCTCCTTCTCATGGTCTGCACCAGATTTGTCATTTCTTGCTGTGAGATGGTACCCTACTATTCCACCAAGGCACCTGCAAGTTCCCGGACATTTCTGGGGGGAATGGCCCTAGCCCTCACCCTCCGATCCAACAGGTCCCAGACGTGCTGGGTTTGTGCCCATAGGCGACGTTGTTGCCGGTGATGTCTGGTGAGGACCTGCCTTACAACAAGCCTACAAGCCCTCAGTCCAGCCTCTCTCAGCCTATTGAGGACAGTCTGAGTACTGATGGAGGGATTGTGCATTCCTGGTGTAACTCGGGCAGTTGTTGTTGCCATCCTGTACCTGTCCCGCAGGTGTGATGTTCGGATGTACCGATCCTGTGCCGGTGTTGTTACACGTGGTCTGCCACGGCGAGGACGATCAGCTGTCCGTCCTGTCTCCCTGTAGCGCCGTCTTAGGTTTCTCACAGTACAGACATTGCAATTTATTGCCCTGGCCACATCTGCAATCCCCATGCCTCCTTGCAACATGCCTAAGGCACGTTCACGCAGATGAGCAGGGACCCTGGGCATCTTTCTTTTGGTGTTTTTGAGAGTCAGTAGAAAGGCCTCTTGTGTCCTAAGTTTTCATAACTGTGACCTTAATTGTCTACCGTCTGTAAGTTGTTAGTGTCTTAACGACCATTCCACAGGTGCATGTTCATTAATTGTTTATGGTTCAAGCATGGGAAAAAGTGTTTAAACCCTTTACATTGAAGATCTGTGAAGTTATTTGGATTTTTACGAATGATCTTTGAAAGACAGGGTCCTGAAAAAGGGCCGTTTCTTTTTTTGCTGAGTTTATGACTGGAGCCATTAGCAGAATCTTTTTTAATACGACAAATTACAGGGTAGCCTACTCTGCTGACACTGACAATGTCACGCCCTGACCTTAGAGATCCTTTTATGTCTCTATTTTGGTTGGTCAGGGCGTGAGTTGGGGTGGGCATTCTATGTCCTTTTTTCTATGTTTGGTATTTCTTTGTTTCGGGCCGAGTATGGCTCTCAATCAGGGACAGCGGTATATCGTTGTTGCTGATTGGGAGCCATACTTAGGCAGCCTGTTTTCCTTTGGGTTTGGTGGGTAGTTAATTTCTGTTTAGTGTGTTAAGATACCTGACAGGACTGTTTGGCTGTCGTTAGTTTTTTCTTTGTGAAGTGCCTTTTTTCATCCAAAATAAAAGATGAACAAATTCCACGCTGCACCTTGGTCCTCTTCTTCCAAAGACAGCCGTTACAGACAAACAGATCAATAAAAATAACGTTGTCCATAAATTAGGCGTACGAGAAGTGGAGACACAATTACAATATGACATCCTTCTAACTTGGATGAGGAAATTTTTGTCCAAAATCAAACTTTCAAGTGGCACTGACCCAAAAATTATAAAGAGTGAATATGCGCACTCACCGGGGATATTACCGATGCTCTCTCCATGCTCTCTATAGACCTACAATTAAGTTGAGAATTTGGATAACTAAAAGACAGATTAAAGTCTTTTCATTGTCTTCTCTTTACAGCAATACCCATTTTCTTTCCAAACTATGTTTTCCCGCGATTGTATTTTGAAATATTGCGATATGCCTGGCTGGGCCTCTACTTTTCACTGACAGTCGCATCTGAACAATCATCTATTTACTATTTGCAGCGAGCGCTGCTCAAATTGCCAACTTTAGGCAATGTGATTTAAAACAATCCACAGCTTACTTTTTTTGAATAAGCTCATGATCCTTTGTGGCCAAATCATGCTTTCTGGTGTAGGTGCCTATTTTGAATGATTTTTTTTTGTGTATAGATAGGAGTAGGCTAATGTGGCTATATAATCTTGGCAATTTAATTCAATTTACTTTAAGGGAAGCTTTATGGACGTGCCACCTATGCCCCCAACCACGATGTAAGCAGAGCTCACAACCAGACTGGCCTCTTCCACCCCCGCCAGCCCCAACTTCCCCTGACACCCACGCACACCTCCCCCTGACTGACTCCACCACTCCGTCAACACCCACTCCTTCCTCCCTCTTTGTCTGGGGCTGGAAACCAAGGAAAAGTTCAATGACCTCTCTTTAACTCTCTCTTATTCGTTCTGCGTGTTTTTGGGTATCAGCTGAGCTCATTCTGGCCATGTAAAGGAATGAGAGGAAAGCATTGATGTACGGGTGAGTGAGACAATCTGTCATTGTTTTGCTTTCTGTGTAATAAGCTTGTAGCTGGGTACCAGTCTGCTTAACTAACACTCCTCGTACTCTCTTTCATTATGACATGACAGGAGTGGTAAGGAGTGGAATGACTGGTAGCCAGGCTAATAGGCTTGGGTAGCCACATAGAGAGTTGAAGAAAGTGAGCGCAAGAAGAGAATCTGAGATGACCCTCACCCACTACATCATCCTCTCCTCAAGCTCTTCAGCGCCAAATCTCTTCTAACGTACATAAGAGGCTTCCCTGATCAACGGAACAATGGATACCCAAAACAGGGGCCATCCATTATTGAACCAAAAGAGCAACACTACTCAATCAACAGTACAGACAATACCGACTGGAATACCGCGACTCTCAAAATCAGCTACCAAAATGCTGTCACTGTCGAACGTTGAGCTTTTTCAGACACCTGAACAATTGCTTCAAACTCTACGAAATGTAGAACTTGGGGATTCTTGAGTATGCGAAATAACTTTTGAGGATCCCTTGATCTTCAATGCTTCAGAGAAGTTTCTCTTCTACTTGAAATGCAAGGTGAATCACAACCTCACTCTTCACTCTTCTAGTGAGTTATAGTTCTCATTAGAGGCAAGATCTTCTCTATGAATACCGTATTAAGCGTTGAGAAAACATGGCCAGCATGGGCTCCACCTCCATCTGGACCTTCAAACAAAAGTTGACAGAAAGCCAGAGTTGCCAATTAACACAGAATTATGTTATTTTCTCCCCAGTTATCGCTCTCCAAACAGAACAATGAGGATCAGCGGTTCAGGCCGACCCACGTTCCGGTTTCATGTTTCTGCTGCGAGGCCCAGTTTGTGTGAGCGTAATCCTTGACAAAGCAGCTTTTTACAAAACACAAAGAGCGATGCTGGAGCCAGTGACCTCATCACCAGATAAAAGTGTGGAACAAACAATTTTCCCCTATGAGGCAAACTGTCTGGTGTTATATCAGGGAGAGGTTTTTTCCATCCTTGCGATGAGTGCTGTGAAAACATGACTTCACCTGAGAGTGAAATGGGACTATCATATCTTGGATGTAGGATTGGTGTATACTGTTGGTTTGAATGACTGTTGCTTGTTGAAGAGATACTTCTGTTCAAAGGCTGCATTCAAAAACACACATTGTATTAATATCCAATAAAAAATACATTTCACAATATAATTCTGTCTTTTTTTGTGCACAATATTTCAGCGTTTACTGACACGTACCATTTGCAACAATGAGAATGTCCATTTGAAATGTGAAAATATTGTAACACTTCATTAGTCGTGTCATAAAAAATGTAATTCATATTCAAAATAATATTCAAGCGTCATCATGCATGTCTTATAGCTTTATAGTGGCTTTATTACCTATTGCCAGCTTTATGGTACTTAGAACTGAGCATCTTAACCCCCAGGGTTTCTATTATGATGTTTGAGTTTGTTCTCCTTTTGCAGGGGGGAATACCAAGGGGACTTTCAATTTCTGTCAGGTGAACAAGATGGTAAACAGAACAGAGATAATGCCTGAAAAAATGGGGATTTTCCACCTTTGCATATATTTGCATTCGCGTCAAAACAGGATAGTTGGGCCCTTTCTCTGTGTTTCAATTTGAAATACAGTTTAGAGACTCAAAACTTGTTTTCGAATCACTGCAAGAGCCAACTGGTTCTTTCAAACAGAGGCAATTAAAGAAAAAAACAAGAAAAAAAATTATCAAAACCCTCTTTGTCGCATTGTACCGTGCTAATATTTGGTTAGCATTTGATGACCTCTCATTCACAATGCATTGTACCATGCTAATATTTGGTTAGCATTTGATGACCTCTCATTCACAATGCATTGCCATTGTACCATTGGGCTCCCAAGTGGTGCAGTGGTCTAAGACACTGCATCTCAGTGCAAGAGGTGTCACTGCAGTATTTGGTTGAATCCAGGCTGCATCACATCTGGCTGTGATTGGGAGTCCCATACGGCGGCGCACAATTGGCCCAATGTCGTCCGGGTTTGGCCGGGGTAGGCTGTCACTGTAAATAAGAATTTGTTCTTAACTGACTTGCCTCGTTGAATAAAGGTAAAACAAATTGTACCGTGCTAATATTTGGTTAACATCTGATGACCTCTCCTTCACAATGCATTGTACATCTGCTAGGAAAGGTTAACATGGACAATGTGGTCCAGCCAAGTGCATTGTTGAAAAAGCTATATGACGCCCGCAGATATCCTGCCAAAGCCACAATAGTCCCTCTGGTGTGTTTAATACAAGGAATCTGGGTGCAACCACAGGTACCGTTAACGTCTGAGGGGTCAAGGTCTCCAAACTGATGTCAGCTCTCCATTCTCAAGGTCTCTCTCTCCATCTCTGTGTGTATAGCAGTGTCACTGAAGCCATAGTGCTAATACAACCGCTATCCTGCCGTCAAATATCCAACCGCTCCCATTGCGTTGTTAGCCTTTCAGTCTGGTCTTCTTCAGTGGCAGCCCTGGGGGCATCAAGTCACGGAGCTAACGCTCATTACTTAGACACCCACACTCCACACTCTCTCCCCTCTCTGAACCATATAATCACCCCCAAACTACCCAGCACCCCCCAACTAACCAGATATCTATTGGAGCTCCCAAAGCGCTTTGTAAACCAACCCCAGAAAAGCATATTCCAAAGCGTAGAATGACAGATTGGCCCTTCAGGGCCTGATGAGTGGGATCACAGAGCAATGTGATAAAAACAACAACCCTTGAAAGGAATACAAACACAAACACAGACGATGGTGTATTAAGCAGAGAGGAGAGAGTGTGTTGCTATGCATCTCGTCTGTATCCAGTCTTAGGTTGTAGGGCGCCCCTCCGGGCTCCCTGAATGCTAAATCACCCATCTGCCACTGTGTTCCCCTTATGTCCATCCCCTTGCCCCTGTGGAGCTACAGGTAACTGCCAGAATAAAGGAAACGCTTGAGTAAATGAGGGATACAAAGTATATTGAAAGCAGTGGCTTCCACACAGGTGTGGTTCCTGAGTTAATTAAGCAATTAACATCCCATCATGCTTAGGGTCATGTATAAAACACACAGTTACCCATTCTTTTGGCTACCATGGCTAGAAGAAGAGATCTCAGTGGTTTTGACAGAGAGGTTTCAAAGGAGCGTAGGGGTCAAAAGGGTGTGTGTGTGTGTGTGTGTGCGCACATGTCCCAGTCACCAGATCTCAACCCAATCGAACACTCATGGGAGATTCTGGTGCGATGCCTGAAACAGTGTTTTCTACCACCATCAGCAAAACCCCAAATTATGGAAATTTCTTGAGGAAGAATGGTGTCGCATCCCTCCAATAGATTTCCAGACACTTGAAGAATCTATGTCAAGGTGGATTGAAGCTGTTCTGGCTTGTGGTGGCCCAACACCCTATTAAGACACTTTGTGTTGGTGTTTCCTTTATTTAGGCAGCTACCTGTACAATCTCCTCTACAGAATATATATATGTATGTGTGTGTGTGTGTGTGTGTGTGTGTGTTTGAGTTTGAATAAAACAAGTCAGTTTGCATAAGAGAGGAAGTGTAAGCAGCGTACAGTGAGTGGACAAAACATTAAGAACCTCTTCCTAATATTGAGTTGCACCCCCTTTTGCGCTCAGAACAGCCTCAAATTGTCGGGGCATGGATTCCACAGGGTGTCGAAAGCGTTCCACAGGGATGCTGGCCCATGTTGACTCCAATGCTTCCCACAGTTGTGTCAAGTTGGCTGGATGTCCTTTGGGTGGTGGATCATTCTTGATACACATGGGAAACCGTTGAGTGTGAAAACCCCAGCAGTGTTGCAGTTCTTGACACAAACCGGCGCGCCTGGCACCTACTACCATACCCCATTCAAAAGCACTTCAATCTTTTGTCTTGTCTATTCACCCTCTGAATGGCACACATACACAATCCATGTCTCAACTGTCTCAAGGCTTAAAAATACTTCTTTAACCTTCTTATCTATACTGATTCAAGTGGATTTAACAAGTGACATCAATAAGGGATCATAGCTTTCACCTGGATTCACCTGATCAGTCTATGTCATGGAAAGAGCAGGTGTCCTTAATGTTTTGTACACTCGGTGTATGCGTGCACTGGTATTTTGTGTGTGTGTGTCGGCATATTATGCCCAGCTTGTGTTGTGCCGTTGTCAACAGCATCAATAGTTCTAGCCACTTGTGATTGACTGTTACTTTCCATCACTATCACAGAGGTGTTGAACTGCCTTCATGTGTGAGATGACTGTGTTTCACTCTTACAAAAAAAGGTGCTATCTAGAACCTTAAAGGGTTCTTCGGCTGTCCTTATAGAATAACCTTTTTGGAACTCTTTTTTATAAGTGTGTATGCCAGTGAAATTAATAGACTATCAAAACAAACAGAAACAGTTCCACACAAAATGTCTCCACCACACAGTCTGTGGTTAAAACGCAGACATTTGCCTCCACCGATCCATCCTACATGTTGAAGTTAGTGCTATAATGTCACCTAATGACAAAACATTATAGGTCCCTTTTAAAACACCATGGATTCATTTTTAATTCCACCTTGCCCTGGTCTTTACTTTACCATGGAACCACGTCTAGACAACTCTATGCTTCATTTTCCCAGACTGCACTTGCTCGAGGAAAATCCCAGGAAGTGAACCCGAAACACACCACATGAGTTAAATCTTCAGATTGAAGGCGTGTCCCTCCATAAAAATGCTGATACTTTAATATGTCGACCTAACCACTGTGGTTTAGCTCACACTCGCTGTATACTTTTCAGCTCAGTAGAATGGCATTCAAACAAGAAATATATGTTTTTTTATTTAACCTTAATTTAATTAGGCAAGTAAGTTAAGAACAAATTCTTATTTACAATGACGGCCTACCTCAGCTAAACCCTCCACTAACCCAGACGACGTTGGGCCAATTGTGCGCCGCCCTGGTTGTGATACAGCCCAGGATCAAACCAGTGTCTTTAGTGACACTTCTAGCACTGAGATGTAGTGCCTTAGAACGCTGCGCCACTCGGGAGCAACTCCTGGGACCAGTATACAGCCTTTTATTACATACTCTTGGGCCTGAATGTGCGCACACATCTTCCATTGAAATCACTGCATGATTCACCCAAAAGTCTGAGTTAAATGCGCACCTTTCCAGTAAGAATTCAGGCCCTCTGTGCATTATGACAGTCCATGAAATACATAAAAGCTATCGCTACATTCATAATGCATTAGTACAGTTAGGCCCAGGGTAGAGCCAGCTCACTAGAAGCCAATAGCATCAGGGATGGTGAAGTTTATCCAGACAGATTCTGTTTCTGAAGCTAAGCTGGGCAGAACAACCAGAAAGCAGCTAGTGGGAGGAATTAATTTCTCAACGTTCCCAAGAGTGTTCTCTGCCAAACAAACACGAGGATGAGTGTGAGGTGTCCGCTTGACAGCAAAGTACAAATGTGTATGAGTGTATGTGTGAGTACATACAGTTGAAGTTGGAAGTTTACATACACCTTAGCTAAATACATTTAAACTCAGTTTTTCACAATTCCTGACATTTAATCCTAGTAAAAATTCCCTGTCTTAGGTCAGTTATGATCACCACTTTATTTTAATATGTGAAATGTCAGAACAATAGTAGAGAGAATGATTTATTTCAGCTTTTATTTCTTTCATCACATTCCCAGTGGGTCAGAAGTTTACATACACTCAATTAGTATTTGGTAGCATTGCCTTTAAATTGTTTCATTTGGGTCAAACGTTTTGCGTTGCCTTCCACAATAAGTTGGGTGAATTTTGGCCCAGTCCTCCTTACAGAGCTGATGTAGCTGAGTCAGGTTTGTAGGCCTCCTTGCTCGCACACACCTTTTCAGTTCTGCCCACAAATTCTTTATAGGATTGAGGTCAGCGCTTTGTGACCTTGACTTTGTTGTCCTTAAGCCATTTTGCCACAACTTTGGAAGTACGCTTGGGGTCATTGTCCATTTGGAAGACCCATTTGCGACCAAGCTTTAACTCCCTGACTGATGTCTTGAGATGTTGCTTCAATATATCCACATAATTTTCCTCCCTCATGATGCCATCTATTTTGTGAAGTGCCCCAGTCCCTCCTGCAGTAAAGCATCCCCACAACATGATGGTGCCACCCCCGTGCTTCACGGTTGGGATGGTGTTCTTCAGCTTGCAAGCCTCCCCCTTTTTCCTCCAAACATAACGATGGTAGTTATGGCCTAACAGTTCTATTTTTTTTTCATCAGACAAGAGGACATTTCTCCAAAAAGTACAATCTTTGTCCCCATGTGCAGTTGCAAACTGTAGTCTGGCTTTTTTATGGCGGTTTTGGAGTAGTGGCTTCTTCCTTGCTGAGCGGCCTTTTAGGTTATGTCAATATAGGACTCGTTTTACTGTGAATATAGATACTTTGGTACCTGTTTCCTCCAGCATCTTCACAAGGTCCTTTGCTGTTGTTCTGGGATTGATTTGCACTTGTCGCACCAAAGTACCTTCATCTCTAGGAGACAGAACGCGTCTCCTTCCTGAGCGGTATGACGGCTGCGTGGTCCCATGGTGTTTATACTTGCGTACTATTGTTTGTACAGATGAAAGTGGTACCTTCAGGCGTTTGGAAATTGCTCCCAAGGAAGAACCAGACTTGTGGAGGTCTACCATTTTTTTCTGAGATCTTGGCTGATTTCTTTTGATTTTCCCATTTTTTCAAGCAAAGAGGCACTAAGTTTGAAGGTAGGCCTTGAAATATATCCACAGGTACACCTTCAACTGACTCAAATTATGTCAATTAGCCTATCAGAGGCTTCAAAAGCCATGACATAATTTTCTGGAATTTTCCAAGCTGTTTAAAGGCACAGTCAACTTAGTGTATGTAAACTTCTGACCCACTGGGTTTGTGATACAGTGAATTATAAGTGAAATAATCTGTCTGTAAACAATTGTTGGAAAAATGACTTGTGTCATTCACAAAGTAGATGTCCTAACCGACGTGACAAGACTATAGTTTGTTAACAAGAAATTTGTGGAGTGGTTGAAAAACAAGTTTTAATGACTCCAACCTAAGTGTATGTAAACTTCTGACTTGAACTGTACATGTTCTTGTATGTTGTTATACGCACCTATATGTGTATTTGGGTGCATGCAAGGATGTGTGTCATGTTAATGATACATGCTCCATCATTGTGTGTGTGTGTGTGTGTGTGTGTGTGTGTTTACGCATGCAAGCCTATGAGAAAGTTTGTCTTCACTCGACTACATCCCAATACATTGGAATGTCACAGTTCCCTCGCTTTCATCTCCCTTCATCACTCAGGTATACCCCCTTCTCCCCATCCCCGTCCCTCCCTGGCACTTCAAACCCCATCAGCTTTCATCAAAAGCCGTGGGGGGAGCCCAAGTCAGCCTCTGAGAGGACTCCAATCTGCTGCCACCACCTCCACTGCCACCAGCATCACCACCACCTGCACTATTTGCCAACTTAAAAGGAGATTAGATGCTTATCAATCATGATGCTGCCCAGGAATCTGAAGGTAGATCCTGCCTTCCTCCTCTCTCTCAAGAAAGCCCTTGTCTGACTGAATACCGACTGTAATACCGCGACTCTCAAAGATGCCCGCTGCAGAATAAATAAGGGATGGACAATGTTTTGCTTTACGCTCTTCCAGTACATGACCAAAAGTATGTGGACACCTGATCGTTGAACATCTCATGGGCATTAATATGGAGTTGGTCCCCCCCTTTGCTGCTGTCACAGCCTCCAGTCTTCTGGGAATGCTTTCCACTAGATGTTGGAACATTGCTGCAGGGACTTGCTTTCATTCATCCACAAGAGAATTAGTGAGGTCGGGTACTTGGGCCTGGCTCGCAGTCGGTGTTCCAATTCATCCCAAAGTTGTTTGATGGGGTTGGGGTCAGGGCTCTGTTCAGGCCAGTCATGTTCTTCCACACCGATCTCAACAAAAAATGTCTGTATGGACCTCACTTTGGGCACTGGGGCATTGTCATGCTGAAACAGGAAAGGGCTTTCCCAAAACTGTTGCCACAAAGTTGGAAGCACAGAAATGTCTAGAATGTCATTGTATACTGTAGCGTTAAGGTTTCCCTTCAATGGAACTAAGGTGCCTAGCCGGAACCATGAAAAACAGCCCCAGAACATTATTCCTCATCCACCAAACTTTACAGTTGATGCTATGCATTGGGGCAGGTAGGCATTGCGCCTGGTGATCTTATGCTTGTGTACGGCTGCTCGGCCATGGAAACCCATTTTATGAAGCTCCCGACGAACAGTTATTGTGCTGACGTTTCTTCCAGAGGCAGTTTGGAACTCGGTAGTGAATGTTGCAACCGAGGACAGACAATATTTACGTGCTACGCGCTTTAGCACTCGGCGGCCCCGTTCTGTGAGCTTGTGTGGCTGAGCTGTTGCTGCTCCTAGACATTTCCGATTTGCAATAACAGCACTTACAGTACAGTTGACTGGGGCAGCATTAGCAGGGCATCCTATGACGGTGCCACGTTGAATGTCACTGAGCTCTTCAGTAAGGCCATTCTACTGCCAATATTTGTCTATGGAGATTGTATGGCCGTGTGCTCGATTTTATACACCTGTCAGCAACGTGTGTGGCTGAAATAGCTGAATCCCCTAACTTGAAGGGGTGTCCACATATTTTTGTATATACACAGTAGTGTATTTGACAGAGGCATTGAATGAGAATTGTCTTCTTTAGTTGCCATAATGAATCTTGATCATAATTTTTATTTGATCATACCAGCATCTTTATGAAGTCACTTGTCTCTTGGTGATGATGTCATATACCAAACACTTTAATTGAAGCTGCCGACACTAGTCTTGTCTATTTTTAGACGGCCTACTGTAGCCTTTCTGAAGCCTCAGCTGCGGCATGGATGGTGAAAATGTGTTGCCCAAGGCAGGGGTAACCTGGAGGCTATAGGAGGAAGACATAGTGGAGCCCCATACAGCCTCTTCCTATTCCATTCTACTTGTGGCCAAGTTTTGACCCCATTACGACACAGTTTCCAAATTGTTGTGATAATACCCATGATGGTATGCGAATGCAGCCGGGGCCAACTAACGACCCTGGCGCGCGCCTCACACTAATCCAGCAGACGGCACCGACCATGGCTTCAGCATGATCCAGGAAATCCCTCTTTAATCCCCTGACACAATGAAGATTGAGGGTAGGGTGAGGTTGGTTTGGAATGTCCTCAGTCTTACGAGTGGACACTACTTTTAGACCAGAGGTGTCAAACTAATTTCCCTGTGGGCCGAATTCGGTCTTCACCAAGGTCCGTAGGGCTGCAGTTAAAATGTATACTTTTTCCTCACTGTCAAAATTTGCTTTCGAAATGTTCAATGCTCAGCAAGCTGGACAGAGTGAAGAGACTATAAATGTAGGTTTATTATCATTTCTACACAGTTTCGAATTTGATTTTAGTAACGTCAATGTCGATTGAGAACGTCCCCCCCCCAAAAAAAACCCAACTCAAATAAAATTCTTAAAACAGTGCGGGCCTTGAGTTTCACATGTGTGATAGAGCTTGGTGATCGCTGAGGTTGAGTAACAAAGTTTTAAGCCAGGATTTAAAATAGTAGTGTATTTTCACTTCCGATTCCTCTGGAAGATACAATTGAATCCATTGAGTCAAAGTATTCAACATTTCCCCTAAAGCCCTACAACATTACCACATCAACGGAACATTACCAGATGCTTCCTCATTGGCCTATATTTACAGACAGTAATGGAGGACAATAAGAGCAAAGCAGGAGGACTTCTGTACATTGCATGTTAATACATTCATGAATGTGACCTGCGGGATGTGTACACTGCACTGCTGGGGTTTCTATGTTCAGCAACCGCCGACTCACATGCCTCAAAAAAAAATCCCAGCATGCTTGCTATCAACCCTCCGTATGACATCTTGTGATGACACGTATCTGTGAAGAGTGGACACATCCTCGCTTCCAGCTGCGTCCTCATGCAAGAACATGACCGTCCAGCATAGAGTAGGACATGGCCCTCTTGTTGTGAGGGCGGCCCGTTTAGGCTTGGATGTTAGCATCACTATGAATTATTAATTTACAGGAAAGGGTTGAGGGAAGTAAAAAGGGAGGAGAGAAACAGACAGACAGACAGACAGACAGACAGACAGACAGACAGACAGACAGACAGACAGACAGACAGACAGACAGACAGACAGAAGTGATGCAATATTTACAAGACCGAAGCCTGCAAGTGATCTTGTACTTCCACCAGCTTTTATGGAAACCTTAGTATCATTCATTTTTATCAATTACTGATTACATGCAGCTAATAGAATCATCATGATGCATCCATGTGCTGAAGAGCAGGTCAGTGGAGAGTAGATGGGTAAAAACTCTAAGGCTGTGTTCCAAATGCACCTGTTGATTTTTGGAGCTTTTACTAGAATGTTTTCTTCTAAGAAGAGATGTCTTCGAGTTTGGGACACACCCTAAATGTGAGCTTTAAATGGCTCAAACTCAAAGCACCACTTTCTTTTATCCCCCGTCCCCCCAAAAAATAAAACACCATTGAAGCACTGAGTAATATCTCAGCCCTATTGACTGACCAGAGGCATTACCCAGTCAAGAGAGACTTGATCAAGGGGAAGCAGAATTGTAATCATTGCTAGTTAATGAGCGACTTCAATTTTCAAAAGACAGTATGTTTAATGTTAACAGGAAAAGACTGCCTCCTTCGCCGGCATGATGAATAATTCATTGCACATCGGAGGGAACCTAAAATACATAATTACGGGTTGACTTATCTAAGCTTTGATTCTGCCATATCTGACATCAGTGCTGCCTAAACTTTGCCGTATCTTTTTAATAACGGCTTATTAGCATTCAACAGGGGCAGTGAGCAATGGCTCCTGGGTAGAATATTGTTTTTTTGGAGTATTGCCCTCTGCGTTTTACAGAGGGTACAACAGAGTAAAGTGCACACAAAATTACGTCAAAACCACAATGAGGGAACAGACCTATTATTGTCCAAAATCATTTCAGTTGTGAATTTGGAGCCGAGTTTCTGGTCTTCTGGCTATCTCTAGTCCTGAGGGAGAAGCTTACTGTGGACATATGAAAGAGGGGGATTCATGTTTTGAGGACTGTACTGAGCTCCAGTTGGACCGCTGGTAGAAAATGTAATTTTTTGTGTGCATGCTTTTTTTGGGATCACAGGCCCTGCGGTGGCGGGTGCAAACGGTACACCAGATGGCGAGCGACAGAGCCAGAACCCAACCCGGCGGTACCGGAGAGGGGGAACACTTGGCTTCAGCCCCTCTTCACTGTTTTAAGGGCACCCAGAATCTGTTTCCTTTAGACAACATAAGCCAAGGGAATAAAGGACTTGGAATGGGTGCTTGTGCCCCGCCACACATTTGACAAGAACTCCACTGAGACAATTTGGTCTGTAATGACATGTTCATGAAAACAGTAGTTAGTTAGATTTATAAGGAGAGTTTCTTGTTTCTTCCTGATTAGTGCAGAGCAAAGTTGAGAAATGCTATTATATTTTCCATAATTGCAATGTACAGGTACATCATTCCATTTCTAGCAACTAGCGCACCTCCTTGTGTTTAAAAAGATCCAAAGACAAGATAGCATTGAAATGGATAATAAAACAAATTAGTGCTTCTGCCCAGAGAGAAACAGAGAGACAAAGGAAGCACACAATACTGTAGCCTATAGCACAAAATGAAAACAAGCACAAAAAAACAACAAATGTGGTGGATAACCAGTATTTACATGAACAAGTAAGAGAGACTTTTATATTGGTTGTATATTGAGGAAATAAACAAATCACAGAATCGAGACTGAGGCAATTGTAGAACAGTAGAGAGAGAGAGAGAGACTGTTTAAAAGCAACACATCTAAGGGAACAAGGCAATCCGTACCCTGCTCCCAGACTAATTCCATTACAGCAAGCCACACAAACCTGCCCACACACCCTCCCACATGTAAGAACCGTGGTGCAGAATGCACACCAAACACAGTGTTTATATTCGTCTGAACATCTGAGTGTGTCTTTTTCCCATTTCTGTTTTCAATGTGTGGACCTGTCCAACTCTGTGTGTGCGTATTCAATGTTAAATCTCTGTTCTTATGCAAGTCTGTGTACTTTTCATGTGTGTATGTCCTTTTGTGTAAATACCAGTCGGTTGAGTCTTTGTACTTGTTTGTTTATATGTATGTGTCTGTACCGTCTGCATCTGTCTGTCCCGCTTTGAGCGGGAGACATGGATTTACAGTTAAATGCTCCTATGTGCCAACTGTCAGCGTTGACAACTTTTGTGTGGGTGGTTGAATGAACCGTGTTTTGACGGGAAGCGGGGTGGATTGCATGGTGCTGGCAGGGTTTTTTTTGTCAAACAAAATCGGATTTCCCTTTGTGCAGGGGACAGACGACTCCACAGCTACAGGAGAAAAAATTGTTTACTTGACAGGGTGCTTTGTCCCTATCTCCGTGCAAGATGGAGACAGTCGTTGAATACCTTAGTGCTGCCGAAATACATAACACTCTACGAAATGAAACTGACATCTTCAGTTAACCCTAAAAGCGACAACGGGGGTAATTTTTTATGAATTAATGATTGCAAAGAGACACTGTCTGTCAAGCATTAACACTTTACTTTATTAACCTTTTGTAACACAAGTAAATTGTTTAAATTACCCTAAAATAAAAATATTTCTTAAACGAATTCACACATTTTAGTCAAATTTGATGTTTCAATCAAAATAGACGTTTTTTTTAATACTTTTCGCATTTTGAACATATTTTCTTAAATTAATTTAATCTATAACCACTTGCTATGAACATTAGTCTGTTGTTCATTCAAAGTGTTGTGTTTCTGTGATACTCAGAGGCTGAGAAATTGCTGATTGAGCTGATCTGACATACAGGTATGACCTAAGATGGCCACCGACATGCGCGATATGGGCACCGGTGCCATCAGACTTTTAGCTCGGACTCCGGAACGCTATGGGATATCAACTCAGTTCCAATTGCATCTGAAATATGACACTCGACTTGGTATAAAGACATTGACTGGAAGCTAAATATGTATTTACAACTTGTATTTTTCAGTTATAGTGGCTGCCATGCCCAAATCTGGGGTGGCTCCATATCTATATTTTTTCAGGGTACATACATCTACCTCTGTGCCAAATTTGGTCCTTTATCACAAAGTTTACTATTGAGTCCACGTTTTCAGTTTAGTATATCACTGGTATACAAAAGAGAGATTATTTCTCATTTAAAAATAGGTTTAAAAATGATGACATTATTTAACCCTTGTGCTCAAAATGTACCCGTTTATCTTCAGGCTACATTCCAAACAGTAGTCGTTGATGGGCAAAGGGTTTGATGTTGATGTCCCATATAGCATGGGTTAAGCCGGAACAAAGCCTATGGCCTTCTTGTTTGGTCCCCAATGGCAACTAGCATTTGTCAGGAGGTGGATGATGGTTTGTCATTCATCTAATGAGTCTGGAAATGTGTAGAGTTTGAAAAACAAAATGTTTTCGTAAACATTTTCTAAATCCTAACGCAGTCCCAGAAACTGTAATTATGGCTTTGTACAGTATGTTGACAACCCTTCTGAGGTATGTTGTTGTACATATCCTCTCTCTTAATCTCTCACGTTTAGTCTCTTTCCCATTCACTACATTTTCTATTTTGGTATGAACCTAACACCTGCTGTGTGGACACCTTTGGTCATACACTCTCAGAAAAAAAGTTTCCAAAAGGGTTCTTCGGCTGTCCCCGTAGGAGAACCTGTTTTGGTTCCAGGTAGAACTATTTTGGTTCCAGATAGAACCCTTTTGAGTCCCATGTAGAATCCTCTGTGGAAAGGGTTCTACATGGAACCCAAACAAAAAGGGTTCTACCTGGAACCTAAAAGGGTTCTCCTATGGGGACAGCCGAAGAACCCTTTTGGAAACCTTTTTCGGAAGAGTTTACCAGCTTACACAACCAGGCATATAACCAACTAAGAGGAAGAAAACCAACCAATTGGAAGCTGGTGTGGAGCCACAGCAGATGGACAAAAGTCTTGTAACACCCATACGACTAGTCCATTACTTTAAAATGGGATATAAATCAATTCCGACCAGATTACAGATATCCACAGTCCTCACAAAAGGCAAATCTGCTTTGGCCAACAAAGGATCCCTGAGCCAGTCTGGAGCTGAGACAGGGGCCCAACCTGCTGTATACTACAGTATACAGACCTTTATTGTACTTGGCATCGGATCTGGGTTCAAATACTATTTGAAATCATTGCAAATACTTTAGCTGGATTTGTTTCAGCTTGCCTGGCAAAATGGAACTAATACAATAGTCCCAAAAGTGTAAGCACCGCCTATCTGGCACTTCAGGCAGGCTATAACAAATGCTCAAATAGTATTTGAACCCAGATCTGCTTGGCCTTTTACATCAATAGTAATTTGGGGGGTGTGCAGATCATTGTGTATTTATATATGTTAGGGGCTTTACCCAGACACAAAACTTTCTTAAACAAAATGTGACCACATTTACATTTAGCAGAAAAGGGCGGCTCTGCAGAAGGACCGATTAATAAAAACACAAAGAACTTGGTGGCAACAATAAGGTTTTTAGGGTATTTTGTGACTCAAAGCTAAAAAGTGAAATGTTCTGTTAATCTCTAGATGTGTGTTCAAGGTTACTCTGGTATTTCCCCTACGGTTTTTACTTTCTACTGAGACCACCTACTGTAGCGCACAGTTCCTCCCTCTCTGTGATCTTGAAAAGTAGGTACTCTGAATTCTTTTAGAAATGGTTTCTTTAAAATAAATATCTGAGCTTCTCTGTGATTAATTCTGTCAGATGTTTGTGATTTGTGCTTTTCATCTTTTTTTTTCTCATCTCCATAACGATGTCATGCAGAGATACAATTCCCCAAAATATTATACAGGTGTCTGTTCCTTGTATTCCATTAAAATCCTGGTATTATCTAGGTCAATGGGTCCCATACATTGCAGTCTGCATCGTAAGCCGGACACAGCGACGGCTGACCCACGGATCTCCTCCATCCATCTACACTTCACTTTCTCTTCCTTTCCTCGTCTCCCTATACCTCTGCAATCAGCTTGGCTCTCTTCTCCTTTCAAACTGCTCCTGGTTCTCCTCTCTTCGGCCCACACCCCTTTCTTACCACTGCCGTCCCTCTGTTCTCTCCTCTCTTCTCTCTCCTCTGCCCTGATAGCCTGAGGGTAGGTACGGCAACTGCACAATATGCAGTGGGTTTGTTTGAAGCTATTATTTCTTAGGAAACATCAGAAAGAGAAAAGCTCCCGCTTGGTCTTTCTTGTCTTTATCTCTGGGGATTTTCACATACCGATCTCAGTGTCGAGTTCGCTTTTATAAACAATGTCACTTGAAAGCTCTTGGTAAGAGGCACATACACAGGGAAATGAATACCTGAGTGACGTTTCACTGATTGAAGCACTTTTCTTTTTCTTTCCCTTTCAACGCCCCTTCCTCTACTACCACCACAGCAATACCAACCAGGTCAAACATGCCTCATTGAGCTCCACCTGACAGTAAACATAGCCAATCAGCATCCTTCATTGAGACAAACAAATGCCAAGAGCCACAGGTATGCACTGTGTGGGTCGAGCACCTGAATGACTCTAGCCTACTCACACAAACTAAAGAGCAAACTGATGAAAGGTTGGTAACTTATTGATACAGAGAATGTAACCCAGAGTGATTAAATGAGAATACAAAATACATTTACTATTACATTTGCAGAGACATTTGTGCCCTGCGTACACAGTCATTTGTTATCACTCATTATATTTGATTGAGCTCAAATGCCCTGTCCAGACAAATGAATGGACATTATTTCAAATGTTTTTAATAGCAACAGGCTAACCACAATCAGCTCAAACTGAGCCAAAAGGGATGAGCAGTGGAGTACATTAACGAGCAGCTCAATCCCCTAAATTCATGTAATTACTCCCTCATCCACATTGTAGGCAGTTAGGAACATGTACAGTAACTACGATAACCAACAACTATAATTTGTAGCATGACAAAACACATTCAATGATTTAGAGATTAGCAGTAAGCAGACAATGAAACCCTCGTTAGGCAAGCTGCAAACGACACACTCACCTGTCCTCATTTGCATACCCAAGTAGTTTCCTGCCAATGTTATTTTAGTTTGTTTGCTAAAAAGTGTAAAAATCTGGTTGGTGATACTGAAATTTCCAGTTTGCTGATTTGAACTATTTGACCATTTGGGGTAAACTACAGTATGATGAGGTATAGTGGTCATCTTCATGCCAGGCATGTCCTACCTTGACACAATCCTAACTACAGAGTACAAAAGAGTGAGTGACTTTAAATTTGAGAAGGCTTTTGTTCGTTTTTTTTTCTTTTTTACATTTAGACATGAAAGAGCAACGTCGGCTCCCTACACCCTCACGCCAACAAAGAACAAAGCTTGAATCCAAGACCTAAAGAATGTCAAAAGTCTTCCAATTAATTGGAGGCAACTATATGCAGCTCTTATTGTGATTAAAAGTTTTCCTGACACATAAAGCAGAAATGGAAAATCTTCCCAGCATGGAAGACGTTGGCCAAAAAGAGACGATCCATAATGGGCCCCCAGAGCATACTCTGGCTACTCTGCAATAACAGAGATAGGGAATCGAAGTTCATAATTGTGGCCCATACTAGGCCTTACTTACAGTATAAAACATATGTTGTTATTATAACTAGAATGTAACTCTGGACAATTTTTTGTAAAGGGGTCATAGAAATGAACAAACTGGATCGCAAGCCACCCACAAGGCAAAGCATGATCCTGTTGCCATGGTGTCAAGTGACCTTTTCCTGCCTGTAAACATTCCCATCCTTTTTCCACCTTATTTACTACGGATGTCATCAGCACTGATTTGTTTGGGCTGGAATCCCCCAGACAAAAGGGCTATCAAAACAAAAACAATAATAGCATTCAGTCAAAGTCAAAATCTTCTCGGGGTAATAAATAATAAACGCAGGTTAGCTATGTTCGTCATGAATCTTGTTCTGGAGGCAGCTCTGCAGTGGTCAGTAGCTGGCACATTTTAAACCTAACTTTCACCCTAACCCTAACCACACTGCTAACCTTAATGCCTAACCCTAACCACACTGCTAACGTTAATGCCTAACCCTAGCCTTAAATTAACACCAAATGCACATTTTTGTTTTCATAAAAAAATCATATTTTGCCAATTCTGACTTTGCATTTGGCCTATCTAATCGCTCAGTTCTGCCTCCAGTCCAAGACTCATGGGACTAAACGTCAACCTGCAGAATAAACAACAAAATAAGTCACCACAAACAGTTACCTGTAGACTAAATACAAAAAAGATATGTAGGCAATTCTTCAGAAACTCAAAATAAAACAGAAATGTAATTGGGCTAATACAAGACAAAGGGTCTTGATCACAGGCTGGTAAACTAGGGTTGTCCCAGCAGGGGATCTGAAATAACAGTAGTACTGAAAAGGCACAGGGTAGCGCAGCTGAATCATGTATTCTCCACAGACGGTGCAATTATTCGGCAGGCTTTATCCGAGGATTAATGAATCACATGGATTCAAAAGAAAGGATAATAAGTACAGCTTAGCCATAAGGGGAAAGGGCAATTCTTCTTGACAAATAAGCTAAGCCATCTGACCAATTTAGAGCGTGCATCTGACTGACATGGCCATTCTTTGGTTGTAACGCATCGTTTCAAGATGTCTTTGTGCCAGGAGGACACATCAGAGGAATTGTGGGAAAGACCATGATCAGCCCAAAATGTGATAGTGAACAACCTTTCTCTATTACCTTACCTGTACATCGATGGCCAGAACGGAGCAAACGGAATGGCATCAAACACCTGGAAACCATTTGTTTGACACCATTCCACTGATTCCGCTCCAGTCATTACCACAAGCTCGTCCTCCCCAATTAAGGTGCCACCAACCTCCTGTGCTGTACATACAGTGAAACAGACAAGATGTAAGGAATACCCCCAAGACAGTACGTTCCTCGTCCTCGCAATTGGATAACAAGATTTAAAGGTCCAGTGCAGTCAAAAATGTAATTTTCCTGGGTTTTGTTTATATCAAAACAAATTGTATATGTCACATGCGCCGAATACAACAGGTGTAGACCTTACTGTGAAATGCTTACTTACAAGCCCTTAACCAACAATGCAGTTAAAGAATTAGAGTTAAGAAAACATTTACTTAATAAACTAAAGTAAAAAATAAAAAAGTATATTACCACACGATGAGGTTGGGATACTACTGTAAAATTGTGAAAATTATGTTAATCAGTGGAGGCTGCTGAGGGGAGGACGGCTCATAATAATGGCTGGAACGGAGCTAATGGAATGGCATTAAACACATAGAAACCATGCGTTTGATACCATTCCACTTATTCTTCTCCAGCCATTACCATGAGCCCGTCCTCCCCAATAAAGGTGCCACCAACCTCCTGTGATGTTAATGCCTTTTTAGTATAAGAGCTGTTCGAAAAGACCACCTGAAATTTTAACCTGTTGTGGTGGGATGGAGTTTTGGCCTGCCCGGTGATATCACCAGGCGGTAAATAAGTTCATAGACCAATAAGAAAGAGAGTTCCAAACCTCTCTGCCAATAACAGCTAGTTTTCAGATTCCCCATCCCCACTCAGACAGTTCGAGCAAAATTATTGCTTGAGAAATTGCTCTTTGTTAAGAAGCTATTTTTGTTTATTTTTGACCATTTTAATTTGAAAACCATCACAGTAAGGTACTTAATTGTTACCCAGAAATGATTTGATATTGAGATAAAAACAACTGCATTGGACCTTTAAAGCTTCAACTGTGACCGTGCAAGAGCATAAAAAAACTCAGTTGTCTCATTTACTGTCACATCCATACATACACTAGTGGAATGATGCAAGCCTGTCTTTGCATGACAACACGCTGTACCTGTACGTTATGTGCAGAATCTGATGTAACTGACACCACACAGGCAAAATCTATGAACAGACGGCCAGTGGCCAGATGCCCATTTGGACAAACCTCCATCTCCAGTGTACTGATTTACCAACCAGACTGAGACAAGACTCACCCAACATATTTGAACAGGTGTCAAATATAGAAAATGAAATTTAACAACCAGCTCTCTCAGCAATACAATATACAGTATATTGTATACAGGCATTAGTAATAACTATAATATATCTACATATAAAATCTGGTCTTGCTGGAACAATGCTAATGATAATGAATAGCTACTGGAAAGAGTAATTCATGGATTAAATTAAAAGAGTGTAAATGCTATTTTAACTGGAACTTGTCTTCCTCTGTGAACATAGTCTTAATACAAATGCAAAATGGTTATTTTGATGACAAAATTAAATAAATTAATCATTGATTGGCTCGAGATGGGAGTGCTGGAACCTTCTGAATAATACAAACCAATGAAAAGTACCTCAGTGTTGATTGCGTCCTAATTTTCCTCTAATGGAAAAAGTAGAAATTATCACTGCTATGCAAAAATATTATATAAACACAAGTACGCACACACACACACACACACACACACACACACACTTATTGTTTTTGCAGAGCAAAGACATCTTCAATAACGCCAAGAAACCACCAAAATAACACACAACTTTATAATGAAAATGTGATTTCCCTAGCAGCCCTGGTGATGGTGGTTGAAGTGTATAGCCCCTGCTATTTATTCTGCTCCAGTTGTTGCTCAGTCCAGACAGCTACCACCTCCACTCTCCTTTTCCACAGCAGTCTATGCATACAGTATCTGTCTGGCCAGCAGACAAATGGCAACATCTGCCTGTGTCTTGGGAACCACGCAAGCCACATTAATCATGATGACGGGTCAAGTGATGGGTCAAGTAAAGAGGACATGAAAGATATTGCCTTATCAATATCATGACATTTAAATAAACTTCGTTCTAAATCAAATGTAAACATGCTGACCAAAATAAAGGTACACATACATGTTATTCAATAATTTCATTGAAACAAGCGTGCGTCAACAGGCGTAGCCAGACGCTAAAATAGATAGTTATATTTTAGACGCGCTGCAAGTCCCGCCTCTCCCATCTCCTCATTGGTTTTTAGGAGCATATACACACGTGGGTGATTGAAAGATGAACTGAGGTCCCCACTCCAGTCCAGTTGGTGGCGGTAACGCACCTTAAAGTTGGTTGCCAACCACCATATAAAATCCATAGAAGAAGAATATACAAGGCAATATTAATCAAAGAAAACTAAATAAAAACTAACTAGGTTTGCACTTTTATATGTGGATTAATTGTCGGAGTAGAAAACACACATTTTGTGTGACTCAATCGGTCAACATTCTGCAAAGATCTAGCAAAAAAAAGGACCATATGCATTTCAGGTAAAATAACAACACAAACAAATTAGCTAGCAACAGCAAGCTAGCTAAATGTTAGCTAAATTTACATGGATGTTTCATATGTGTTTTGACCTCTCCCTTAATTAATATTGTTGGTTCATAGTTGGTCTTGGTATTTTAATCTGTGTGTCATGAATGCGTCAGGTGAGGATAGACGAAATCAGCATGCGCATGATGGCGCACGGGGACACACCCATGGAACTGATTTGGTCATCATGTCCCTGTAACCAGTGCTTCTCTATTTGAGCAGTTCATTTGCTCATCTGTGATTATGCAAATGATCAATCAAAGAAAAAGAGGGTGAATTAACTACCAAATGAGGAGTGCATTCGTGATTATGGTAATCTAGGCACAGACTCTACTACACCAAGATGGGAGTGTATGAAAGCATGGTGTGCCTGTTGTAATTTCAGCCATAAATTATTCAACGCTAGAGCGATGCAGTAAAACAGACAGACAGGATGTAAAGAACTATGAGGAGAGACTGAAACAGGGGAGGGTTTTTTCTCCATTTGATGTGGAAGCTAAATAGGGAAATGCTCTGTTCATTCATTCAAACTGGAATGGTGGAAACCTGCCAATTTTCTCTTTGAGGACATCATGCTGTGTAGTAGTTCCACTCAAAGCACACATGTTGGGGGAGAGAAATTATGTCAGCCGTTTCCAAACATCTGGCAAACAAATTACAGAGTAAAATGCAGTCAAGCTCATTCAGTGTGTGCTTGACCTTCAGTCAGACTAGGTGTAGGGTTTCCCTAGACTGACTGAAATATTGGCCAGCAGAATAGGGACAGCAAAAACAATCAATCCATGTAGGCCTATACTGTCCCCATCATGTTAACAGGGTGGGCTGACATTGGAACCCAAATGTTAGACAATGGTAGTAGTCTGATTTTTGACGAGGGGGAGCATCCTGTCTGCATGCTCCCCTGAAGGAATTCATCCACTGTAAATGTATGTGCTTACTACTGATGCATTTGCAACTGATGCATATATGCCTATAGGTGTAATAGGTGGATAGAGGCTGAGCAAATGCGGAATGATTTATTAACAAACATACCCAGCCACCATTCTCCTGGATCCAGTTCTGTAGGGGTCCGTTCAAGTACTCCATCATCCAACGAGCGATGTTGTCTACCTGGGACGTCATCTCCCGGTTGACGCTCTCCACGCACATTGTCCCTCCAAACTCAAAGAAAGCCACAATCCGACCCCAGTTTACCCCGTCGCTGAAGAGCTCATCTATTACAGCGGTAAACCTTCTCTGTGCCGTGCTGGGTGTAAAATGCAACTGCCCCGACATCTCTGCAAAGTCCCGCTGATACATTCTTTCAATCTCGCCACCCGCCTCGCGCAGGACCCTGTGGAGCCTGGCATGTGGGTCAGGTTGCGGACTCCTGTTTTGGTAAGGAGGGTCGGTGTCCTCGCCCGCGGCGGTGGGCTGGGACCTCCGTGCAAAAACTTCGGGGGAGTTGGGTGTAGAGGGGTCCCCAAAGCCATTATTTGGAGAATCGTTTTCTGCTTGAAATTTCCATACAAATCCCATGTTCAACAGTTTGTGATGGATGTATTTTTCGACAATAAAGCGACTGTTGTAAGGATTCTCGTTTGCCATCATGGTTTTGTAATATCCAGAAAGCTGTTTACGCAAAATACATTTCCAATAGTTGTTTGAGACAGCCTAAAAGATATCCCCTAAAATGAGATATGGTGTCAGACGATCAAATGTATCGCTAACATTGGGCAACAGTGCATGATCTGCATAGCAACGCTTGTTCCAGCCGTGGTAGAAAAATAATACAAAGTAATCAAACCGTATTTCCAAATGACATATAGCCTATTCCAATAAGAGCATGTGGAAACGCTGTTTTCTTTTAAAAACATGCGCATTCAAATATTTCATCGGGTCAAATAAATGGGGCTATTCTAACATACATTTCGAGTTCCAGCAGCCAGTCAACTTTACAGTACAGAATGCGCCCTTGTAGTAGAATGATCTGCCCGCAATGTCTGCTTCTTGCATATGGTACGCCCCTTTTCAGGAATCCATTGGAACAGTAATGCGTTTTGGATATGCTTTCAGCTGATCCGCACTTGAACACGAGCGTATGACTGTCTCAATCGGTTGCTTCAATCAACATTGTGTAGCTAGGCCTATTTGTCCCGAAAAAAAGTAGTCTTTGATTCAGTTACATTATTACGTTCTGGGGTTGAATCCTCTGACATTAACTACAAAGTCCCAGAAAGACGGAAGAGAAATGATTTGCAAGGCAGCTCTCGAAATAGCCTACTCTTATTTCACAGAGAAATGCACACAAAAAAACTCAAACGGAAGCACCAGACAGAAGGTCCAAGATTTATACGGATAGAAAAGCGCAGGTTACTTGTGTATTGTATGCAGACGATATCAGCGACGCTCCTCTCATGCAGTGAGTTACAGTAGCCCTCAGCTTTCTCTCGTCCACTCCCTCGTAGGCGAGCCACTCACTCCCACTCAGGGAGGTACTTCCTTCTAGCTACGTCACTCTCATTCAAGCTTTTCTTGTATTATGTTAAGTGAAGCCATATGGCCATAGGATGATATGATGGTCATCTGTTTATGTTCGCACAATTTAACACATTACATATGTTATAACAGAGTAGCTAGCCCATAAAGTGGAATAACTAGGGACAGTAGGTTCTACATACTACATTATTACCATGTAGTTACAGGATAAGCCTATGATAAGACATTATAAACATCAAAATGTATAGAACAAATGGACATCAAAATGTATGGTAACAATGTTAAAGTAATGGTGTACTGCCCTTACTCTCATATGGTAGATGTATTATCAATATGATGGTTACAAAGAACTGATATATTTCCAGAACAAAATGAGAACTGATACTATAAAATCCCCTACTGTACCTCCAGTTCACTGACCCATATTAAACAACAGACCCTCACTACTGTCCTCTCCTGTAGCTCTTGGTTTGGGCTACAGCTCCTCACATGAAACAGAATCCCTCAAACATATCTGTCTTGCACAACACATGTTCATCATTTTTCTACACTGTTGAGATGTGTGTGTGTGTGTGTGTGTGTGTGTGTGTGTGTGTGTGTGTGTGTGTGTGTGTGCGCGTGTGTGTGTGCACGCTAGTAGTGGATGGTGACTTAGAAAGCCTAAAAGAAACCTAACAGAAAGAGTCATGTTGCAGAATACTAAATAACATGACACAACAAAGCTATTGTATGCTCCCAAGCGGCCCAGCGGTCTAAGGCACTGCATCTCAGTGCTGGAGGCATCACTACAGACACCCAGGCTGTATCCAACCGGCCGTGATTGGGAGTCCCGTAGGGCGGCGCACAATACGTCCAGTGTTGTCCGGGTTTGGCCGGTGTAAGCCGTCATTGTAAATAAGAATTTGTTCTTAACTGACTTGTCTAGTTAAATAAAGCTTAAATAAAAAAACTTTAAAAATCTAACATCGACTGAATGAGAACCCCTGTCTCACTTGAGAACATGAATTCAATTACATGAAGCATTGGGGTGCGCCATTGCAATAGTGATGTATTCCTCTTCTTGAAACAATGTCCCCAAGCCTTCTCTGCACTGGCAGTTACTTTAATAGGCAACTGGCATACTGGAAAGGAATGCACTGAATGTGTCCAGAGAGACAAGTGACAACATTTGGGGCCCTATGGAATTGAGGCAAGCATGGCTGCTGGTACTACACACCATATGGTTTGTAGTCATTGTTGTGTTAACTTGTCATGCTTTACAATATATTTACATTTCAGTCAATCTTATCCAGAGCAACTGGAGATAAGTGCCTTGCTCAAGGGCAGATTAATAGTTTTTTCAACTAGTCGGCTTGGGGACTCAAACAAGCAACCTTTTGATTACTGGCTCAATGCTCTTAACCACTATGCTACCTGCGTTGTTCCCTGTGTTTCCTGTAGACAGGTAAGGTAATGTGATGTAGAAGTATTCAGTGAAAGAAGGTACTCTAAGCAGGTTTTTATATGTTAGATTTGTCGTACTGACACCTGTATGTGAATCTCTGATCAGTTATTATGAAATGTTGATCAATCAAGTTGCCCCTAAAATTATATGATTATTGATTATAAACCCTTCAAGATTTCCTTTTCACTCATGATTTCATTATATCACTTCCGATACAATCATATCGTCCCAACATGGAATGCACCTTTTAATTAAAATTATTATTATTTTTCATTTTAGTCTGTTTTTCACCATAGTGCATTTCTGAAATGCTGGTTTTATTAATTAAATTAATGTGACTTATTCATATAGGAGACCAAGAGACCAAGCCATGCAGTTAGTAAGCACAGAAGGATGTCATATAAAGTTTTTACTCATAAAGTGTCAGTGGGTGCAAATCAGTAGCCATTTATTTTGTCTTTCAGCCATCTGTACATTGGATAACATTGATGAGTGAACAATTGTCTCTTCTAAACATTAATTTGAAAACACACTATCTTCACAAGTGTCAACAAGTGTCAATAGTTGTACCTTCAAGTTCATAAAAAAACTAGCTACCATGATCATTTTTTTTCTTCAAATAATCACTTATACATCCTAATCACAGTTTAAACCAATTATCTTTTTTAATTAAGCTACAGCTATCTACTGTATCTTACTGCTCAGAATTTATAGCAGCACTCTACTCTGCTTGTTGTATGCAGGTCCCTAACTGATAATCCAATGGAAATGTATATCATTACCTTTAAAATGATGAGGGATGAGATTGGGATTAGCTTTAAATCCTACATCTGCACTTCAAAGACATTGTAACTGGAGTGCTCTGCCTGCCTAACTATATTGTTGTAAACTATGCATAGTTTGCCATCTGGTGGACTAAGCATTCAACACAAATCTGAACTGAAATGTAGCTGCAAGCAGCAACAAAGGCTCTTAGCCACAACATCTTTTGAATTTGAATGACATAATCACTGGGAGTTCTACATATATTACATTTCTAATAAGTTATTATTGCCCCATGAGGATTCGGCCCAAAATATGATAACAGTTTAGGTTCACAACAGACAGGGCGATACCTAGTCAGTTGTACAACTGAATGCATTCAACTGAAATGTGTCTTCCGCATTTAAACCAACCCCTCTGAATCAGAGAGGTGCGGAGGGCAGCCTGAATCGTTGTCCACGACTTCTGCAACCGGGGAACAGTTGGTTTGCTGCCTTGCTCAGGTGCAGAACGACAGATTTGTTACCTTGTCAACTCTGGGATTCAATCCAGCCACCTTTTGGTTACTGGCCCAACGCTCCTACCTGCCAGGCTACCTGCCACCCCACAATTTCATCCTGTTTCCATGTTGTTGAAAATATCAACATGTTTCAGAGTAAACCTAACTTGCAGTGCCCTTAAGCCCCACAGTCAGTATCAATTGGATGGATAACAGAGAAGTTGAGTAGTTGGGTTTAGTTGGGTTTGGGGTGGGAACATTTACTTTAGTTTTTCCAAAATTGACATTTTCTCTCTCATCTTTTGACAAAATTCGTTGCTTTTTACAAACACAGTACAGACTTGCTTTGCTATGTGGCTGGGCTGAGCTTTAGAATTTAAGTGCTTATTATAGCACCACCTATGGGCCATTCAGTTCAGGGTTTAGCCCTAAAATTACTCTATTGGTGTTCTGCTTGTATGCATATTTGTATAATTTTTTGACAATCTGCGATTGAGATATTGGCCCCATGCAAGGAGACTGTAACCTAAACCATAAGGTTACCAGCCGCTATGTGTCTAGGAGCCTTAATTCTACAGCTCAGATTAATTGTTGCTTGTTTAAATAAAGAATTGTGAGAAAAAAATCTATATTAGTAAAATATACAACAGTAATATATTGTAATGTATGTTTAGTGACACAACCAGAATCAAAATGTCAATTTACCACTATGTCTTGCGTGACTAGTCTCAGAGTCTATGGTCCACATTTAGGAGAACTAGGTTGTTTTATATGAAATCATTTTTAAAAGAAAGGACTAGACAGTAAGGATCATTCATGTACACATTTATTTAAACTTGGTAATAGTTTCTAACTTTGTGCTGCAGGTATTTTAAAATCTTACTTGAAGATGTTATATATAGGGCAGCAGGTAGCCTAGTGGTTAGAGCGTTGGGCCAGTAACCAAAAGGTTGCGAGATCGAATCCCCAAACTGACAAGGTAAAAACCTGTCATTCTGCCCCTGAACAAGGCAGTTAACCCACTGTTCCTAGGCTGTCATTGTAAATAAGAGTTTGTTCTTAACTGACTTGCCTAGTTAAATAAAGGTAAAATATATTTTTTTGGTATTCTAAACAAAGTTAATTACTGTATTGGTGTCAGTATCTTCACAGATCCACTAGAGACAAAAAACCCAGGATAGAGGGGGTGTGAATGTGGTCTGGACTCTGTGGAGGAGGGTCATTGTGTCAGAGACACTGTAGAAAGACACAGTTCCTGCCCTGTGGTCTAGGTACACTCCTACTCTGATGAAGCAGGGGACAGATATGTCAGTCCGTTTACTATTGTGATAGAAGGAGCAGCCAAAGACACTACACATCAAACACCAGGCCTGATTACTGATGATAAACCACTCATCAAAACCTCCCCTGCTTGTCCCTTTATATGAGACAACTATTTTACCCCCCACCCACTCCACTCTACCTCCCAGTAGCAGTCCCTCTCTACACAGACCCTCTCTACACAACACCTGGGGGTAGAGGGTACATCTGTCTGGATGGTCAGGATAGGACTGGACCTTATTACTCCATGTCACTTTTCTGTTCCCCTCAGAAAGACACAGGTATTTATGTGCTGTGTTGGGATCCAATGTGAGCTGACAGGAATCTAAAGATAAATAATAAACAACTGGTGAAATGTATTTGTGCATCCAGGTGTGTGTGTGATTGAATGTGTACATGCAGATGCACAGTATGTCCTTTACTCACATTCCAAGAACTCCTCTCTGGTCTTGGGTTCAGGCCTTGTCTCCTGACAGGTGATGTCTTTCCTACATGATGCTAGTCCTCCAACTGACAGTCCAGACTGAGTCCTCCCAAATGACGGAGGATAATGGGGCTCAGAAGGTGTAACAATGTGGGCGTTTGTCACTATGGAGACACAGGAAATCAAATATCACAATACTGATCATGACATAAACATAGTAGAAAGTCAAAGGGGTCAGTGATTGAAAGAGGTTTAGGTCATTTGTTTTAGTAGTTAGTTATATCAATCACCAGATGGACTCCGACTGTATTTATTTGGACAGTGAAGCTATGTATAAATTTGTCTTTATACTCCAACTGTAACGTCTGCTTCCAACTCACAGTCTCAAACACATAGATCCCCTGAACACAGTTCACTCTCCAGATCCCAATCACCTGAATTCTGATCACCTGTTCACACACCTGTATGTCATTATCACACCTATTTAGTTCAGTTCTTTGCACCCTGTCATTGTGAGGTATTGTTTGTTTTGTGACACACGTCTATTTGAAGCGCTGAGTTTCCCGTAATTTAATCCTCCCGTCTAGGATAGTTTTTGCCTACCTCACTAATGATGCCTTTTACCTATTCCCTGCCTGTACTTTAGCCTATCGTATTTCTTCTTATCAACCTATTGCCTGATCTCCTGAATTACGTTACTAGCCTTTTCCTTGCCTGTACTGTCGCCTTTTTTGGACTTCCTGTGTATGACCTTCTGCCTGCCCCTGGACCCAGCTACCTGCCTCCTCCTGTGTATGACCTTCTGCCTGGCCCTGGACCCAACTACCTGCCTCCTCCTGTGGTCCTTTACAATAAACACCTGCTGCGTCCTGCACTTGAAACCAGCTCTCTGTCTCCCATCGTGTTAATTTCACCAGCATTTTGGATTTGATATCAAATGTTTGGTATACGGGCACAGTATATAATGTCACATTTCATTTGAGGGCATTTTCATAAATATCTGTTTTACCATTTAGAAATGAAAGCACTTTATGTATCAATTGAATACATATATTTTGGGGACAAATTCAGTTATAGTGTATTGAAGTATTAAAAAGTTTTGTATTTGGTCCCATATTTTTAGCACACAATGAGTACAAACTTCTTAGGGCTAGGCCCCTTTTTTCTCCATTTCTGCCTGAATGAATTGCCCAAAGTAAACTGCCTGTTGCTCAGGCCCTGAAGCCAGGATATGCATATAATTGGTACCATTGGAAAGAAAACACATTGACGTATTTAGAAATGTTAAAATAATGTAGGAGAATATAACACAATAGATATGAAGGAGAAAATCCAAAGAAAAACCATCCGGAATCTTTTTGTTGTTGTTGAGAGACCATCCTCTTAGAAAGGCAAGTAAAAGATCATATTGAAAATCCCTGGATGCAATTCCTATGTCTTCCACTGGGTGTCAGCAGTCTTTGTTCATCGTTTCAGGCTTGTAACTTCAAAAACGAATAAGACATATTAGTTTTAGTACAGGGACACAGTCTTGGAAATTCGTGTTTGCGCACGCCATGAAGACAAGACGCACCTGCTAAAATCGGTTTCCTATTGAACATACTTATTTACGTAAGAAATATTATAGTTTAATACATTTTAGGGTATCTGAGGAGTGAATAGAAACGTGTTTTGACTTGTTGAAACAAAGTTTAGGGGTAGATTTTCGGATTCCTTTCTCTGCATGTTGAACGAGTGGATTACTCAAATTGATGGTGCCAACTAAACTGACTTTTTGGGATATAAAGAAGGATTTTATCTAACAAAACAACACTACATGTTATAGCTGGGACCCTTTGGATGACAAATCAATCAGAGGAAGATTTTCAAAAAGTAAGTGAATATTTAATCGCTATTTGTGAATGTATGAAACCTGTGCCAGTGGGAAAATATTTTGATGTGGGGAGCCATCCTCAACCAATTGCATGGCATGTTTTCGCTGTAATAGCTACTGTAAATCTGATAGTGCAGTTAGATTAACAAGAATTTAAGCATTCAACTAATGTAAGACACTTATATGTACCTAAATGTTTAATATCCATAATATTTATGATTATTTTTTTGAATTGCGTGCCCTCCAGTTTCACCGGAAGCGGGGTGCCTATCCCTAAGATTAAAGCTTGTGACTGAAAGCGTTTTGGATGCATTTGAAGTTTGTTTTGGTTGTGTTTCAGATTATGTTTTGCCCAATAGGAACTGAATGGACAATACTATATCATTCCATTTTGGAGTCACTTGTTTCTGAACACTTCTAAATTAATGTGCATTTTTTTGGGGTGCATGATGTTTGTTCCTCTGTAACCTTATCACTCATCATTATTCACTATTCATTCACGATTATCCATAATCATGGTAGCATCCACATTAATGTAGAAGTGAAAACAGAAACATCCTCTATTCTTATTTACAATAAGTGACTCCAAAATGACGCAATAAAGTTTTCACCATTAATTTATTTTGGGCGTAACATAGTCTGAAACACAACCAAAACAAACTGCTAATGCAGCCAACAAGTTTGTCGAGTCACAAGTTTGATGTAGTCATTGTGTGCTCGGAATATGGGACCAAACACTGAAGTTTTGACAATAATACACTATAAGTGAATTTCAAATTAAATAACATTTTATTGGTCGCATACACATGGTTAGCAGATGTTAATGCGAGTGTAGCAAAATGCTTGTGCTTCTAGTTCTGACAGTGCAGTAATATCTAACAAGTAATCTAACAATTCCCCAACATCTACCTAACACACACAAATCTAAAGGGATGAATGAGAATATGTACATGTAAGTATATGGATGAGCAATGGCCGAGCGGCATAGGCAAGGTGCAATAGATTGTATAAAATACAGTATATACACATATGATATGAGTAATGTAAGATATGTAAACATTATTAAAGTGGCATTATTTAAAGTGGCATTGTTTAAAGTGACTAGTGATCCATTTAATTAAGTGGCCAGTGATTGGGTCTCAATGTAGGTAGCAGCCTCTCTGAGTTAGTGATTGCTGTTTAGCAGTCTGATGGCCTTGAGATAGAAACTGTTTTTCAGTCTCTCGGTCCCAGCTTTGATGCACCTGTACTGACCTCGCCTTCTGGATGGTAGCAGTGTGAACAGGCAGTGGCTCGGGTGGTTGTTGTCCTTGATGATCTTTTTGGCTGTCCTGTGACATCAGGTGCTGTAGGTGTCCTGGAGGGCAGGTAGCTTGCCCCCGGTGATGCGTTGTACCAAATTTCTTCAGCCTCCTGAGGCTATCTGTGTGGGTGGACCATTTCAGTTTGTCTGTGATGTGTACGCCGATGAACTTAACACTTTCTACCTTCTCCACTGATGTCCCTTCGATGTGGTTAAGGGGGTGCTCCCTCTGCTATTTCCTGAAGTCCACAATCATCACCTTTGTTTTGTTGACGTTGAGTGAGAGGTTATTTTCCTGATACCACACTCCGAGTGCTCTCACCTCCTCCCTGTAGGTTGTCTCATCGTTGATGGTAATCAAGCCCACTATTGTTGTGCCATCTGCAAACTTGATGATTGAGTTGGAGGCGTGCATGGCCACGCAGTTGTGGGTGGAAAGGGAGTACAGGAGGGGGCTGAGTATGCACCCTTGTGGGGCCCCAATATTGAGGATCAGAACAGTGGAGATGTTGTTTCCTACCTTCACCACCTGGGGGCGGCCCATCAGAAAGTCCAGGACCCAATTGCACAGGGTGGGGTTGAGACCCAGGGCCTCCAGCTTGATGATGAGCTTGGAGGGTACTATCGTGTTGAATGCTGAGCTGTAGTCAATGAACAGCATTCTTACATAGGTATTCCTCTTGTCCAGATGGGATAGGGCAGTGTGCAGTGTGATGGCAATTGCAATTTCTGTGGACCTGTTGGGGCGGTATACAAACTGAAGTGAGTCTAGGGTGGCCAGTAAGTTGGAGGTGATATGATCCTTGACTAGTCTCTCAAAGCCCTTCATGCTGACAGAGGTGAGTGCTACGGGGGGTAGTCATTTAGTTCAGCTATCTTTGCCTTCTTGGGTACAGAAACAATGGTGTCCATCTTGAAGTATGTGGGGAAAGCAGACTGGGATAGGGAGCGATTGAATATGTCCGTAAACACACCAGCAAGCTGGTCTGCGCATGCTCTGTGGATGCGGCTTGGGACGCTGTCTGGGCCAGCAGCCTTGCGAGGGTTAACACATTAAAATGTTTTACTCACGTTGGCCACAGATAAGGAGAGGTGGGGTGGTGCAGTCCTTGTTAGCGGGCCGTGACGGTGGCACTGTATTATCCTCAATGCGGGCAAAGACGATGTTTAGTTTGTCTGGAAGCGTGCCGTTGGTGTCCGTGACGTGGCTGATTTTCTTTTTGTAGTCCGTGATTTCCTGTAGACCTTGCCACATAAGTCCCGTGTCTGAGCCGTTGAATTGCGATTCCACTTTGTCCCTGTACCAGCATTTCACTTGTTTGATTGCCTTGTGGAGGGAATAACTACACATTCAGCCATATTCCCAGACCTCTCCATGGTTAAATGCGGTGGTTCGCGCTTTCAGTTTTGCGCGAATGCCGCCATCCATCCACGGTTTCTGGTTAGGGTAGGTTTTAATAGTCACAGTGGGTACAACATCTCCAATGCACTTCTTTATACATTTACTCACTGAGTCAGCGTATAGATCGATGGTGTTCTCTGAGGCTGACCGGAACATATCCCAGTAATCGTGATCAAAACGATCTTGAAGCGTGGATTCAGATTGGTCAGACCAGCGATGAAAGGTTCTAGTCACTGGTACACCCTGTTTGGGTTTCATTCTATAAGACAGTAGGAGCAAGATGGCATCGTGGTCGGATTTGAGGAAGGGTGGGTGGGGGAGGGCATTGTGTGCTTCGCGAATTTGTCAAAATACTTATGAAAAAAAATCTTTATCAAATGGGGGACTAGACACATAGCGTGCCTTCATTTCTGAAACATTTATGTATAAAAATGTCCTAAAATTAAAGGTGACAGTCTGAGCTGTCACCTCATAAAACATTTGATCTCAAACCCAAAATGCTCGATTATAGAGAGACATTTACACATTTTAGCTTCACTGTCCAAAAAGTGTATGTTACCAACCGTTTACAGAGATTTTGGCAATTTCTCCAGAGCAAATCTTTTCAACTTGACATTTCAGCCCAGAGACGGATTTCTTAACATCCTCAAATGAGATGTGCTGGTTGACAGTGATGCAGGGTAAGGCCTCAGATCCAGGAGAGACACAGAGAGACTGGAAACTCTACAGCAACAGATCAGAAAACAGGGAAAGATTATTGTTGAGAAAGAAAAACATTTCACTTTTATCAGAATCTCCTGATGCTGTGGACAAAGATCCAGTGATGTCACCTGGAGGAATGTGATGTTGTCATCTGTGTGTGAGAGCTGCTCCAGCTCAGCTTCTCTCCTCCTGAGCTCAGACATCTCCTGCTCCAGTTGCTTCAGGAGTCTTTCAGCTCGACTCACTTCAGCCTTCTCCTGGGCTCTGATCTGCTCTTTCACCTCAGACCACCTTCTCTCAATGGAGTGGATAAGCCTGGTAATGATCTTCTCACTGTCTTCCACTGCTGCTTGTGCAGAGTTCTGTTAAGACAAACAGATAGATAGAAAAAAATCAACAGGCGAAGGTGAAAATGGTGCCATCTGGTTTGCCTAATATAAGTTATTTGTAATTATTTATACTTTTACTTTAGCAATTACATTCACAGCATGTCTAACCTCCTGTGTCTCTTTCTCTCTCATCTGGATTCTCTGTTTGAATTTCTGTTGTTTCTCCGCCAGCTGGCTCTGCATGTAATTCCATGGTTCATTTGTACAAGTGATTCTTTCTGTCTTAGTGAAAACAGATGAAACTTTATGATAGGTCAGAGTTTATGCATAATGGGGGAAAAGCAATGTGTGTGTCTGTGTGCGTCTGTACGCATGTGACAGATCGGGTTCAATCCCGGGTATCCTGCATGCCAGAAAAGTGCATTAGACTGCTAACCCAAAGCCTAGGCATTAACTGAAAGAGGCAATGCAACTCTTCAGGTCTCAGTAAATATTATATCACATGAGTGTGAATATTAGCACAGCTAGATTATTGGGTGTTGGCTGACTTCCAAGCTATCAAATCAAATTTTATTTGTCACAGTAGTCACTAATATTTAACCTTGCGCAATACCCTAGATGCAGTTGCACCCCTAAAAATTAAAAACATCTGTCATAAGAAACTAGCTCCCTGGTATACAGAAAATACACGAGCTCTGAAGCAAGCTTCCAGAAAATTGGAACGGAAATGGCGCCACACTAAACTGGAAGTCTTCCGACTAGCTTGGAAAGACAGTACCGTGCAGTATCGAAGAGCCCTCACTGCTGCACGATCATCCTATTTTTCCAACTTAATTGAGGAAAATAAGAACAATCCGAAATTTCTTTTTGACACTGTCGCAAAGTTAACTAAAAAGCAGCATTCGCAAATGGAGGATGGCTTTCACTTCAGCAGTAATAAATTTATGAACTTCTTTGAGGAAAAGATCATGATCATTAGAAAGCAAATTACGGACTCCTCTTTAAATCTGGGTATTCCTCCAGGGCTCCATTGTCCTGAGTCTGCACAACTCTGCCAGGACCTAGGATCAAGGGAGATACTAAAGTGTTTTAGTACTATATCTCTTGACATAATGATGAAAATAATCATGGCCTCCAAACCCTCAAGCTGCATACTGGACCCTATTCCAACTAAACTACTGAAAGAGCTGCTTCCTGTGCTTGGCCCTCCTATGTTGAACATAATAAACGGCTCTCTATCCACCGGATGTGTACCAAGCTCACTAAAAGTGGCAGTAATAAAGCCTCTCTTGAAAAAGCCGAATCTTGACCCAGAAATTATAAAAAACTATCGGCCTATATCGAATCTTCCATTCCTCTCAAAAATTTTAGAAAAAGTTGTTGCGCAGCAACTGACTGCCTTCCTGAAGACAAACAATGTATACGAAACGCTTCAGTCTGGTTTTAGACCCCATCATAGCACTGAGACTGCACTTGTGAAGGTGGTAAATTACCTTTTAATGACGTCAGACCGAGGCTCTGCATCTGTCCTCATGCTCCTAGATCTTAGTGCCGCTTTTGATACCATCGATCACCACATTCTTTTGGAGAGATTGGAAACCCAAATTGGTCTACATGGACAAGTTCTGGCCTGGTTTAGATCTTATCTGTCGGAAAGATATCAGTTTGTCTCTGTGAATGGTTCGTCCTCTGACAAATCAATTGTAAATTTCGGTGTTCCTCAAGGTTCCGTTCTAGGACCACTATTGTTTTCACTATATATTTTACCTCTTGGGGATGTCATTCGAAAACATAATGTTAAATTTCACTGCTATGCGGACGACACACAGCTGTACATTTCAATGAAACATGGTGAAGCCCCAAAATTGCCCTCGCTAGAAGCCTGTGTTTCAGACATAAGGAAGTGGATGGCTGCAAATTTTCTACTTTTAAACTTGGACAAAACAGAGATGCTTGTCCTAGGTCCCAAGAAACAAAGAGATCTTCTGTTGAATCTGACAATTAATCTGGATGGTTGTACAGTCGTCTCAAATAAAACTGTGAAGGACCTCGGCGTTACTCTGGACCCTGATCTCTCTTTTGAAGAACATATCAAGACTGCTTCAAGGACAGCTTTTTTCCATCTACGTAACATTGCAAAAATCAGAAACTTTCTGTCCAAAAATGACGCAGAAAAATTAATCCATGCTTTTGTTACTTCTAGGCTCGACTACTGCAATGCTCTACTTTCCGGCTACCCGGATAAAGCACTAAACAAACTTCAGTTAGTGCTAAATACGGCTGCTAGAATCCTGACTAGAACCAAAAAATTTGATCATATTACTCCAGTGCTAGCCTCCCTACACTGGCTTCCTGTTAAGGCAAGGGCTGATTTCAAGGTTTTACTGCTAACCTACAAAGCATTGCATGGGCTTGCTCCTACCTATCTTTCCGATTTGGTCCTGCCGTACATACCTACACGTACGCTACGGTCACAAGACGCAGGCCTCCTAATTGTCCCTAGAATTTCTAAGCAAACGGCTGGAGGTAGGGCTTTCTCCTATAGAGCTCCATTTTTATGGAATGGTCTGCCTACCCATGTGAGAGACGCAGACTCAGTCTCAACCTTTAAGTCTTTACTGAAGACTTATCTCTTCAGTAGGTCCTATGATTAAGTATAGTCTGGCCCAGGAGTGTGAAGGTGAACGGAAAGGCTGGAGCAACGAACCGCCCTTGCTGTCTCTGCCTTGTCGGTTCCCCTCTTCCCACTGGGATTCTCTGCCTCTAACCCTTTTACAGGGGCTGAGTCACTGACTTACTGGTGTTCTTCCATGCCGTCCATGGGAGGGGTGCGTCACTTGAGTAGGTTGAGCCACTGACGTGGTCTTCCTGTCTGGGTTGGCGCCCCCCCCCTTGGGTTGTGCCGTGGCGGAGATCTTTGTGGGCTATACTCGGCCTTGTCTTCGGACGGTAAGTTGGTGGTTGTAGATATCCCTCTAGTGGTGTGGGGGCTGTGCTTTGGCAAAGTGGGTGGGGTTATATCCTGCCTGTTTGGCCCTGTCGGGGGGTATCATCGGATGGGGCCACAGTGTCTTCTGATCCCTCCTGTCTCAGCCTCCAGTATTTATGCTGCAGTAGTTTATGTGTCGGGGGGCTAGGGTCAGTCTGTTACATCTGGAGTATTCTCTTGTCTTATCCGGTGTCCTGTGTGAATGTAAATATGCTCTCTCTAATTCTCTCTTTCTCTCTTTCTTTCTTTCTTTCTTTCTCTCGGAGGACCTGAGCCCTAGGACCATGCCTCAGGACTACCTGGCATGATGACTCCTTGCTGTCCCCAGTCCACCTGGCCATGCTGCTGCTCCAGTTTCAACTGTTCTGCCTGCGGCTACGGAACCCTGACCTGTTCACCGGACGTGCTTGTTGCACCCTCGACAACTACTATGATTATTATTATTTGACCATGCTGGTCATTTACGAACATTTTAACATCTTGACCATGTTCTGTTATAATATCCACCCGGCACAGCCAGAAGAGGACTGGCCACCCCTCATAGCCTGGTTCCTCTCTAGGTTTCTTCCTAGGTTTTTGGCCTTTCTCAGGAGTTTTTCCTAGGGAGTTTTTCCCAGCCACCGTGCTTCTTTCACATGCATTGCTTGCTGTTTGGGGTTTTAGGCTGGGTTTCTGTACAGCGCTTTGAGATTTCAGCTGATGTACGAAGGGCTATATAAATAAATTTGATTAATATTCAGTTATGAATGGTATTTTCACAGTGATACTCTGAAAGAGCAGCAATTACAGATTGTCCTTACCTGTATCTCAGTCCTTTCTGATTCAGCTGTGACTGTATCATGACCTTTATGTTCACCCACCACACACAGCAGACAGATAAACTGCTGATCAGTACGGCAGTACATCTCCAGTAGTTTGTCATGACGAGAGCAGATCTTCTCCTCTAGTTGTGTGGAGGCTTTGACCAGCTTGTGCTTCTTAAAACTTCTTTGGGATAGGGGCCAGTATTTTCACGGCCGGATAAAAAAACGTACCCGATTTAATCTGGTTACTACTCCTGCCCAGAAACTAGAATATGCATATAATTAGTAGATTTGGATATAAAACACTCTAAAGTTTAATAAACTGTTTGAATGGTGTCTGTGAGTATAACAGAACTCATATGGCAGGCAAAAACCTGTGAAGATTCCATGCAGGAAGTGCCCTGTCTGACAATTTGTTGTCCTTCTGTTGCATCTCTATCGAAATTAACGCATCTGAGCTGTTACGTGACACGTTTTAAGGCTTCCATTGGCTCTCTAAAGCCGCCAGAAAGTGTAATGGGGTGTCTGCTGTCTCTGGGCAAAGTATAGGAGCAGAGTTTGTAAGTGGTCAGCCTGGTGACATCGAGACTGGAGATGCACGGTCACGAGAACTCGCCATTTTTTCTTTCTCACTTTGAATGAATACAACAATGCCCGGTTGGAATATTATCGCTATTTTACGAGAAAAATAGCATAAAAATTGATTTTAAACAGCGTTTGACATGCTTCTAAGTACGGTAATGGAATATTTGTTATTTTTTGTCACGAAATGCGCTCGCGCATTACCCTTCGGATAGTGACCTGAACGCACGAAAAAAACGGAGGTATTTGGATATAACTATGGATTATTTGGAACCAAAACAACATTTGCTGTTGAAGTAGAAGTCCTGAGAGTGCATTCTGACGAAGAACAGCAAAGGTAATCCAATTTTTCGAATAGAAATTCTGAGTTTAGGCTGTCCCGACGTTGGCGGGTCTGAATAGTTAGCCTTGATGGTCGAGCTATGTACTCAGAATATTGCAAAATGTGCTTTTTGCCGAAAAGCTATTTTAAATCGGACATAGCGATTGCATAAAGAAGTTCTGTATCTATAATTCTTAAAATAATTGTTATGTATTTTGCCACCGTTTATCATGAGTAATTTAGTAAATTCACCGGATGTTTTCGGTGGGTATGCTAGTTCTGAACATCACATGCTAATGTAAAAAGCTGGTTTTTGATATAAATATGAACTTGATTGAACAAAACATGCATGTATTGTATAACATAATGTCCTAGGAGTGTCATCTGATGAAGATCATCAAAGGTTAGTGCTGCATTTAGCTGTGGTTTTGGTTTTTGTGACATATATGCTTGCTTTGAAAATGGCTATGTGATTATTTGTGGCTATCTACTCTCCTGACATAATCTCATGTTTTGCTTTCGCTGTAAAGCCTTTTTGAAATCGGACAATGTGGTTAGATTAACGAGAGTCTTATCTTTAAAATGGTGTAAAATAGTTGATTGTTTGAGAAAATTTAATTGTGGTATTTTAGTTGGTTTTGTATTTCGCGCCGTGCGATGCCATTGGCTGTTGGCTAGGGGTTCCGCTGGCGGAACGGGGTTCCGCTAGCGGAACGTCTGTCCTCAACAGGTTTAAAGGCAGGATATTCATAGTGAGGCTGGAGGTGAGTCTCACAGTAAGAGACCAGACACACCAGACAGGACTTGACAGATTTTAGTTTTCTCTCAGTGCAGACATCACACGCCACATCTCCAGGTCCAGCATAATAGTGAGTAGGAGGAGCAGCTTGGAGTCCTGTCTTCTTCAGATTCTCCACCAATTCTGCTAGCAGGGTGCTTTTCTTCAGAACAGGCCTCGGGATGAAGGTCTGTCTGCACTAAGGGCAGCTGTAGACACCCTTCTGATCATCCTGATCCCAGCAGTCCTTAATACAGCCCATACAGTAATTGTGTCCACAGGGAATAGTGACTGGATCCTTCAGTAAATCCAGACATATTGAACAACTGATTGAGTCCATGGCTGCTGCCATTTTTGTGCACACCAACAGACTAAGCTAACCTTGATAACTTTAGTTTCTCTATAATTGTTTGCGTTTATGAGTAGGAACATTTCCTGGTTTTGTGTGTGTACTCTGTGTTTATACAAGGTGTGGCATTGGATAGAGACCAGAAAATAGTGGTTGTAATTGGACAGAGGTCTTTGAGGAAGTATATTCCTCAATAGACAATTCACTAGACACAAACCACACCTCCAAGTACATAGTTATTACAACATTAATTGAGGAACACTGAAGTGACGATTCACGAGAACAAATTCAGTAGGGGGTATGGTGGAAGATCAGGGGGACACTGGAGTATGTGAACTGGGCTTCCATTTCACTTGGTACTGCATCAATGGTAATCCATGGTCATAGACTGACAGTGTGTTCAAGGGGATCGCTATGAGCAAGGTGCTGTGAGAACATAATGTGTAGTTATTCAGCTGATCCTGTCAAACAGGTTAGTTAGAAGATAGAGGTTGGAGAAAGGAGGGAGGCTTCCAAACACTGCAGACATGATAAAACCCTATTCTCCATACTATACTCCACAAGCAATTTTTTGTTGAATTATTATTGTTGACAACACAACACTGTGGCAGTATTATAACATGGGAAAGTTTTGAAAAGCCTATTGACTTGGTCACATACAGCCAGGGCCGGTTCTAGGCATAATCAACATAATTTCCCTTAATTTCAAAAGGGAATGTCATATTGAGACTAGTCTCTTTTGCAAATGAGCCCTGCACAATACAAAAACAAACACATCAATTAACATAAAAATACACACTATACACATTAAATGCACATTAAGATGCAAAACACATTCAATTAAAACAAACACATCCTTCATTTTAAAAATCCTCTGTTAACTGTCTAATTGCCCTTTGGGACACCAAAGCTTCCAATCGTAATGTATTTTGGAGATTATTTCAAACATACGGTGCCAGGTAGTTAAAGGCTGATTTACCTAAATCTGTAGTTACTAAAGAAATCTCCAGAGTTAACCAACCCTGTGAACGGGTTTGATAACTTGTCATTTTAAATCTTAACAGTGGAGTTAGGTAAATTGGAAGCTTATGGAGCAGAGTTTTGTAAACAAAAAGAGTGTAATGATGTGATCTACATGACTTTAAAGAGGTCTAGCCAACCTTTTGATACAGGAGGCAGTGGTGAGTATTAAAATTGTCACCTGTGATAAAGTGAAGGGTGCTATGGAAGACATTATCCAGGGGTTTAAGAGTAGTGGCAGCTGCAATTTATTACCTCATGTCTCATTCTGAACGTCGCAAAATTCTTAGATATCGGCACGAACCCTAGTCTAAATTATGACTCAGCGATACACAAATTGGCTTAATTATTTATTTACTAACAAACTAAATAATCACACAGAAATACATAAACACACACACGGTATATGTTGATTTGATTACTAACATAATGCAATGAAAATACCCTAGAGACTAACCCGATATGACGACTTGTTACCCAATGGAAGGGAGGGGTAAGATACACATATATTTACGCTTGTAGGCCTTTGTCATCTCTCTGTTGAAAACACGCATCCGTCTATGGCGAGTAGTTCGATGTAAGACTCTGGTTGTGTAAGTCTCTGGTTGTTCACCAGAGGTAACAATGTCATCAGTAGTAGTAATAGGCTTCTTTGTCTCTGAGTGTTCGTTAGACTGGTTACATCAGAGGTACACACGCGGTGGTCTTGGTCGAGTTTACTAGACTGAAGTACTTAAACAGCTGCAGACTGAATGTTCCGGAGTAGTCTTTAACTTCTTTACTTGAGAGTTACCATTGTCTGGTCTGATAGTTTTAAACCATTTCATCGTATTCAGCTCGCGCTGCACGTATACTGGTCTTGTAGTTTCAAACCATTTCAACGTGTAGCCACCGCTCCAAGCTTTCTGGTCTGATATGTTAATTCTTCAGCAGGTCCATTTAAGCACTCGCCTTGGAGGGCAGTTCCATCACGTTGCCACAATGTCTGTGCTCACGTGGGCGTGGTCACTGACTCAGCAAGAGCTTACATGAAAAACAATTATCCTCTAGAAGGCTAAAATCCCATTTCATCTTCACACAAATAGTTTCATTTTTTATCATAGAAGTTTTACAGGACAGGACATATACGTTTGTAGAGTTACAGTTATTTAGTTATACCGTCCTTAATGATATCATAAAACAATAACCTTTCGACAGGGTTTATTGTTTGGATCCCCACCAACCATTTCCCACATTCTTTATGTTAGGAATATTGTTTCATTATCCACTTTTGGATGTTGGAGTTTTGGTGGCAGATTCTCTCTCTACACATATCAGATTCCTTTGTTCAACGGGTCGTTAAAATCATAAGATCGGCCCACTTCCCCCCTTTCTCTCTGGGGAAGGGGGGAAGGGGGGAAGTTTTGTACAGTCATGACACTGTACAATTTTGGATTGTAGCCTTGTAACATCCAGGTCAGCAGTTGGGCCAATTGCGTCCATAATAGTATCATCTGCATATAAATGAAATGTACAACTATAAACAGATTGACCAACAGCCTTTATATAAATAGTGAAAAGAACAGGTCAAGGAATCGACCCCTGCGGAACATCTTTATGTTTTTCAAGAAATTCGGACTTAACCCCATCAATCACTATGGCCTGAGTTCTGTCATTTAGATAATCATAAAACCAAGAGCAGGTGTCAAAGCCCAGGCCAATCAAGGACAACTTGTTCAATTAAATAGCAAAATCAACTGTAATCCAACGGTTTTTACAAAACAATCAAATCAATTCTAATCAAATTTTATTGATCACATACACATGGTTAGCAGATGTTAATGCAAGTGTAGTGAAATGCTTGTGCTTCTAGTTCTGACCGTGCAGTAATATCTAACAAGTCATCTAACAATTTCACATCAATTACCTTATACACACAAGTGTAAAGGAATGAATAGGTCCACAATCAAGGCAGCACAATTCATTTTAGCATCTACGGCAGTGACAATATCATTAACAACTAATATGGATGCTGTGATAGTGCTGTGCGCTGGCCTATACCCAGATTTATTTATATTAAAAATATCATAATCGGATAAAACAGTGTTGCCGATCAGATTCTTAAAAACAGGCAAGGACACTAACTCCCCTAACTTTAATATCTTTTGAAGCATGTTCCAGGATGAAGGGGCATTATGGGAAAAAGATTGTTTCCCCATCTCGGTTCTAGCCTTAGGAACAGACAAGGACAGCAGCGACTGTGAATGAAGAGGGTATTGAGTGACTAATCTGATCAGTAAGGAACAGAGACTCAAAGGGAGTTGTCCTATCAATGCTTTGTGCACAAAAGTGTGCCAGTGCTTTAGCCTCCTGGTGGAGATAGAGGTCCATTGCACCATACAAATCACATTGATGGGTGAGTGATCTAGCGTTTATAATAGATCTTAAAGCACCACATTGATGCGTGAGTGATCTAGCGTTTATAATAGATCTTAAAGCACCATGATACACTGTTTCCAGAGTTTTCAAGGTACTTGCTGAGGCCTGCATATAGACAATATCACCAAAATCCAGCACTGATAAAAAAAAGTGCTTTGAACAAGATCTTTTCTGGCTAACATCGAAAAGCAAGATTTATTCCTAAAATAGAAACCCAATTTCAACTTCAGTTTCTTGGTCAAATTATCAACGTGCTTGTCACGACTTCTGCCGATGTCGGCTCCCCTCCTTGTTCGGGCGGCGTTCGGCGGTCGACGTCACGGGCCTTCTAGCCATCGCCGGTCCATTTTTCATTGTTCCATTTGTTTTGTCTTGTTCCCCGCACAACTGGTTATATATTCCCGCACACCTGGTTATATATTCATATATATATTCCTCTGTTCTCCCCATGTCTATGTGTGGAATTGTTTTGTTACGTGTTTAGTGTTACGTGCCAGACTGGTTTCCCCGGGTATCGTGCTTTGACCTGTAGTATGTTTATTGTCATACATTTGCATTATTGTGTCACGATTCCCACCGACGGTGGCGCCCTCTCCTGCTCGTGTGGGGCTCGGTGGTCGTCGTCACCGGCCTATTAGCTGCCACCGATTCCCTTTTGCTTTTCCCTTTTTTTTATTTTAGACACCTGTGGTGAATTAGCCATTAGAGGGGCTATTTAGTTTAGCTGGCCCGCTCCTTGTCGTGCGGGATTAATTGTTGTATTCGACTGTCTAGTTCGTGTCGGCTTGGCATTGTCGTACCTTGTATTTATTCCCCTGTGTTTGGGAACTTTGTTTTCTTCCTTCAAAGTGTTATTAAAAAACAACACTCCCTGTGCTCGTTGCTTCCTGCGCCTCATTCCTAACAACATGACTACCAACTGCGTTACATATTGTGAGGGTTTTCGCGCTTATTCACTTTTGCCATTGGCTGGAGTTTTTTTTGACGCAGTTGCATCTGTCTTTTGTGCTTCTGCCAAATAAAGTGCGCCTGATCACAACCCTCTGCTCTCCTGCACCTGACTTCTTACCTGTAGAGCACAACCTTGACAGTGCTGTTTAAAATGTAGCTTTTCATCTAACCAAATCCCAAGATACTTATAGGCAGTGACCCTATCAATTTGCTGGCTTTTTATAGTTAAAATCTGCAAGTGATTCCATCTGTTTACTTTAAGGGAAGAGAAAACCATACATGTAGTTTTCCTTGCATTAAGCACACATTTAAATTCAAAAAGCTGCCTTTGAATAACATCAAAAGCCAACTGTAAGTCCTGAAAAGCCTTCTCAATATTAGATGCACTAGAATAAATAATTGTGTCATCAGCATACAGATGGAGATTGGCAGAGTCAACGTGATCAACACAAAGGAGATGATTGTGGACTACAGGAAAAGGAGGACCGAGCACGCCCCCATTCTCGTCGACAGGGCTATAGTGGAGCAGGTTGAGAGCTTCAAGTTCCTTGGCGTCCACATCACCAACAAACTAACATGGTCCAAGCACACCAAGACAGTCGTGAAGAGGGCACAACAAAACCTATTCCCCCTCATGAGACTGAAAAGATTTGGCATGGGTCCTCAGATCCTCAAAAGGTTTTACAGCTGCACCATCGAGAGCATCCTGACGGGTTGCATCACCGCCTGGTATGGCAACTGCTCCGTCTCCGAACGCAAGGCACTACAGAGGGTAGTGCGTACACTGGGGCTAAGCTTCCTGCCATCCAGGGCCTCTATACCAGGCGGTGTCAGGGGAAGGCCCTAAAAATTGTCAAAGTCTCCAGCCACTCTAGTCATAGACTGTTCTCTCTGCTACTGCATGGCAAGCGGTATCGGAGCGCCAAGTCTAGGTCCAAGAGGTTCCTAAATAGCTTCTACCCCCATGCCATAAGGCTCCTGAACAGCTAATTAAATGGCTACCCAGACTACTTGCATTGCCCCCCCCCCCGGAACGCTGCTGCTACTCTCTGTTATTATCTATGCATAGTCATTTTAATAACTCTACCTACATGTACATATTACCACATTACCTCGACACCAGTGCCCCCGCACATTGACTTTGTGCTGGTTCCCCCTGTATCTAGCTCCGCTATTGTTATTTACTGCTGCTCTTTAATAATTTGTTATTCTTATCTCTTACTTTTTGTTTGGTATTGTCTTAAAACTGCATTGTTGGTTAAGGGCTTGTAAGAAAGCATTTTACTGTAAGGTCTACAACTGTTGTATTCGGCGCATGTGACAAATACAATTTGATTTGAACAGTCTTCCCTATATCATTTATGTACAGTGTAAAAAGGATCAGACCTAAAATTGAGCCCTGGGGAACTTGTCAGCATTCACTTAGGGGTCATGATTTGGGGCTGTACAAATGTTTGATGTATTAGAATAATTGATTATGCTTATGTTATAACCCCTCCTCTTCTATTAATGTATATATATACATTTATAGGGTCCTAGACTACAGATTAACAGTATATATATTCATTATATAGTTTTAGAATTGGTCCACAGTTTGCTCTTTCTTTCTCTCTCTCTCATAATGTGTGACTGAGACAGAACTCTGCAGTGGAGATAAGAGACTACTCAGACATTCCACAATAAGTCAACTTTGGGGAGGGGACATTTATTGCCTAGCTTTTAGATAAAAACTGAAACTCTATGTTTGTATAGCTATGGATGCAGGGTTTTGGTCTCAGGAGTAAAAAGGTAATGATGTAGTCAGTGACATCACTAAGGCGGGACTTCGGTTTAATAAAACAACTTGAGACCTTTTGTTTGATGCAGAACTTATTCAGCAACATTCGTGCTATGTTCCTGTTTGTCAACTTCTGTCTGCAATTGCATTAATAAGGGTTTTTGAATGATTTAATTAAAGATATTGTCATAATGCTAATTTCACCAATGAGACAATGATGATTGACAAGGAGGAAAGGAACGAACCTAACAAACTCCTTTTGGAAGACTGGAGTTAAGACGATAATAATCAAGATCACTACTATCCCCACACTTATGGAGTGGCAGCACATAAGCTGTTTTGCATACTTTTGGAATATTTCATGATACCTATTTATATATAAGATATAGGTTACTGAGCCAGCAATGAGGGGGCAGCACACTTGAGCAGACCCGGCTCCAATTGGTCAGCTCCTGTGGATTTCTTGGTATTTATAGCAAGTAAGGCATCAAGGAATATTTTATTTACTTCACAGTCATTATGTCCTGCATGAAGCAGTAATAACAAACTTCAGCTTAACTTTTTCAAGACTTCACTACCATTTTCAGAGTCGTTGATGCCTTACTGCAAAATGTCAATCAGTGTTTAGCCCAATCTTAGAGATATTAGGGTCAGACGTTCTTTCAAAAAGATAGCGTGTTGAAATAAGATGATGATTAAATGCATCAATTATGGTATTTTTGTCCGTAATGGGGCCAGTGTCTGAATTAATTTGTTGGGTCAGAGAGGAGGAAGTGTAATCCTTTAGAGTTTTCCAGAATTTAGCCTGGTTCCCATTACAATCAGAAAGAGTGGTAATAATCAGATTTAGACATTTTGGTCAGTATTACATATTGATTCCTCAGTTGGCTAAAAGATTGCCAGTCCTTGACCCAGGCAACATTTCTCTTATGAATGACTTTGGATAATTCAGGAGTGAACCAGCCTTGGTTTCATGCATGTTAACATTAGAAGCCTCCTCCCTAAGTTTGTTTTATTCACTGCTTTAGCACACTCTGCCAATCCGGATGTCCTAGCCGTGTCTGAATCCTGGCTTAGGAAGACCACCAAAAACTCTGAAATCCTCATCCCTAACTACAACATTTTCAGACAAGTTAGAACGGCCAAAGGGAGCGGTGTTGCAATCTACTGCAGAGATAGCCTGCAGAGGTCTGTCCTATTATCCAGGTCTGTACCCAAACAATTTGAACTTCTACTTTTAAAAATCCACATCTCTAAAAACAAGTCTCTCACCATTGCCGCCTGCTATAGACCACCCTCTGCCCCTAGCTGTGCTCTGGACACTATATGTGAACTGATTGCCCCCCATCTATCTTCAGAGCTCGTGCTTCTAGGTGACCTAAACTGGGACATGCTTAACACCCCAGCCATCCTACAATCTAAGCTTGGTGCCCTCAATCTCACACAAATGATCAATTAACCTACCAGGTACCACACCAAAGCCGTAAACACGGGCACCCTCATAGATATCATCCTAACCAACTTGCCCTCTAATACACCTCTGCTGTTTTCAACCAAGATCTCAGCGATCACTGCCTCATTGCCTGCATCCGTAATGGGTCAGCGGTTAAACAACCTCCACTCATCACTGTCAAACGCTCCCTGAAACACTTCAGCGAGCAAGCCTTTCTAATCGACCTGGTCCGGGTATCCTGGAAGGATATTGACCTCATCCCGTCAGTAGAGGATGCCTGGTTATTTAAAAAAAATGCCTTTCTTACCATCTTAAATAAGCATGCCCCATTCAAGAAATGTAGAACCAGGAACAGATATAGCCCTTGGTTCTCTCCAGACCTGACTGCCCTTAACCAACACAAAAACATCCTGTGGCGTTCTGCATTAGCATCGAACAGCCCCCGTTATATGCAACTTTTCAGGAAAGTTAGAAACCAATATACACAGGCAGTTAGAAAAGCCAAGGCTAGCTTTTTCAAGCAGAAATTTGCTTCCTGCAACAGGAACTCAAAAAAGCTCTGGGACACTGTAAAGTCCATGGAGAATAAGAACACCTCCTCCCAGCTGCCCACTGCACTGAGGCTAGGAAACTCTGTCACCACCGATAAATCCACTATAATTGAGAATTTCAATAAGCATTTTTCTACGGCTGGCCTTGCTTTCCATCTGGCTACCCCTACCGCGGTCAACAGCACTGCACCCCCCACAGCTACTCGCCCAAGCCTTCCCCATTTCTCCTTCTCCCAAATCCAGTCAGCTGATGTTCTGAAAGAGCTGCAAAATCTGAACCCCTACAAATCAGCCGGGCTAGACAATCTGGACCCTTTCTTTCTAAAATGATCTGCCCAAAATTTTTGCAACCCCTATTACTAGCCTGTTCAACCTCTCTTTCGTGTCGTCTGAGATTCCCAAAGATTGGAAAGCAGCTGCGGTCATCCCCCTCTTCAAAGGAGGGGACACTCTTGACCAAAACTGCTACAGACCTATATCTGTCCTACCCTGCCTTTCTAAGGTCTTCGAAAGCCAAGTCAACAAACAGATTACCGACCATTTCGAATCCCACCGCACCTTCTCCGCTATGCAATCTGGTTTCAGAGCTGGTCATGGGTGCACCTCAGCCACGCTCAAGGTCCTAAACGATATCGTAACCGCCATCGATAAGAAACAATACTGTGCTGCCATATTCATTGTCCTGGCCAAGGCTTTCGACTCTGTCAATCACCACATCCTCATCGGCAGACTCAATAGCCTTGGTTTCTCAAATGATTGCCTCACCTGGTTCACCAACTACTTTTCTGATAGAGTTCAATGTGTCAAATCGGATGGCCTGTTGTCCGGGCCTCTGGCAGTCTCTATGGGGGTGCCACAGGGTTCAATTCTTGGGCCAACTCTTTTCTCTGTATACATCAATGATGTCACTCTTGCTGCTGGTGAGTCTCTGATCCACCTCTACGCAGACGACACCATTCTGTATACTTCTGGCCCTTCTTTGGACACTGTGTTAACAACCCTCCAGATGAGATTCAATGGCATACAACTCTCCTTCCGTGGCCTCCAACTGCTCTTAAATACAAGTAAAACTAAATGCATGCTCTTCAACCGATCGCTGCCTGCACCTGCACGCCTGTCCAGCATCACTACTCTGGACGGTTCTGACTTAGAATATGTGGACAGTTACAAATAGCTAGGTGTCTGGCTAGACTGTAAACTCTCCTTGCAGACTCACATCAAACATCTCCAATCCAAAGTTAAATCTAGAATTGGCTTCCTATTTCGCAACAAAGCATCCCTCACTCATGCTGCCAAACATACCCTCGTAAAACTGACCATCCTACCGATCCTCGACTTCGGCGATGTCATTTATAAAATAGCCTCCAATACCCTACTCAATAAACTGGATGCGGTCTATCACAGTGCCATCCGTTTTGTCACCAAAGCCCCATATACTACCCACCACTGCGACCTGTACGCTCTCGTTGGCTGGCCCTCGCTTCATACTCATCGCCAAACCCACTGGCTCCAGGTCATCTACAAGACCCTGCTCGGTAAAGTCCCCCCTTATCTCAGCTCACTGGTCACCATAGCAGCACCCACCTGTAGCACACGCTTCAGCAGGTATATCTCTCTGGTCACCCCCAAAGCCAATTCCTCATTTGGCCGTCTCTCCTTCCAGTTCTCTGCTGCCAATGACTGGAACGAACTACAAAAATCTCTGAAACTGGAAAACACTTATCTCCCTCACTAGCTTTAAAGCACCAGCTGTCGGAGCAGCTCACAGATCACTGCACCTGTACATAGCCATCTATAATTTAGCCCAAACAACTACCTCTTCCCCTACTGTATTTATTTATTTATTTTGCACCCCATTATTTATATTTCTACTTTGCACTTTCTTCCACTACAAATCTACCATTCCAGTTTTTTACTTTCTATATTGTATTTACTTTGCCACCATGGCCATTTTGCCTTAACCTCCCTTATCTCAACCTCATTTGCTCACATTATATATAGACTTATTTTTCTACTGTATTATTGACTGTATGTTTGTTTTACTCCATGTGTAACACTGTGTTGTTGTATGTGTCGAACTGCTTTGCTTTATCTTGGCCAGGTCGCAATTGTAAATGAGAACTTGTTCTCAACTCGCCTACCTGGTTAAATAAAGGTGAAATAAAAAATAAAATAAAAAAACAGGCATTCGATCTACCTTTAACTCTCAAAGTTGAGAAGGGGGCATGATTATCTCCAATAGTATTGAAGACATTTGCAAAAAAGCTTAACGCTAAATCAAGTTCAGGTATAGCTGAGATACAATCAAGGTCCCTAAAATAAAGATCATGTAAAAAAGCTTATTCACTAAAGTTTTTGAAGTTCCTCTTAGTGATGTCACAAGGTTTAGATTTATGCATTTTTACATCTCTGACAGACAACTGGGCAATGGTCACTAAAATCCAACTGCAAAATCCCACTAGCAACATATTTATCTGGAGTATGTGTCAAAATAAAGTCGATTTTGATGTATCTTTAGAATTCGGCCATGTAGGCTCAGTTATCAGCTGAGATGGGTTTAACCTGTTGGGGGTAGGGGGCAGTATTTACACGGCCGGATAAAAAACGTACCCGATTTAATCTGGTTATTACTACTGCCCAGAAACTAGAATATGCATATAATTATTGGCTTTGGATAGAAAACACCCTAAAGTTTCTAAAACTGTTTGAATGGTGTCTGTGAGTATAACAGAACTCATATGGCAGGCAAAAACCTGAGAAGATTCCTTACAGGAAGTGGCCTGTCTGACCATTCCTTGAGCTTCTTGCCTGTTTATTGAAGACTGATGATCTTTGCTGTCACGTGACACTTCCTACGGCTCCCATAGGCTCTCAGAAGGCGGGAAAAAGCTGAATGATGTTATTCCAGCCCCAGGCTGAAACACATTTGCGCTTTTGGCAAGTGGCCGATCAGAGGACAATGGGCTTAGGCGCGTGCACGAGTCGACCCCATGCTTTATTTTCTTTCGTCTTTTTACCTAAACGCAGATTCCCGGTCGTAATATTATCGCTTTTTTACGAGAAAAATGGCATAAAAATTGATTTTAAAAAGCGGTTGACATGGATTATTTGGGACCAAACCAACATTTGTTATTGAAGTAGAAGTCCTGGGAGTGCATTCTGACGAAGAACACCAAAGGTAATAACATTTTCTTATAGTAAATCTGACTTTGGTGAGTGCTAAACTTGCTGGGTGTCTAAATAGCTAGCCCTGTGATGCCAGGCTATCTACTTAGAATATTGCAAAATGTGCTTTTCACCGAAAAGCTATTTTAAAATTGGACATATCGAGTGCATAGAGGAGTTTCTGTATCTATAATTCTTAAAATAATTGTTATGCTTTTTGTGAACGTTTATCGTGAGTAATTTAGTACATTTTTAGTAAATTCACCGTAAGTTTGCGGGGGGTATGCTAGTTCTGAACGTCACATGCTAATGTAAAAATCTGTTTTTTGATATAAATATGAACTTGATTGAACAAAACATGCATGTATTGTATAACATAATGTCCTAGGTGTGTCATCTGATGAAGATCATCAAAGGTTAGTGCTGAATTTAGCTGCCTTCTGGTTTTTGTGACATATGCTAGCTTGAAAAATGGGTGTCTGATTATTCTGGCTGGGTACTGCCTGCTGACCATAATCTAATGTTTGCTTTTGTTGTAAAGCCTTTTTGAAATCGGACAGTGTGGTTAGATTAACAAAAGTCTTGTCTTTAAATAGCTGTAAAATAGTCATATGTTTGAAAAATTGAAGTTTTCGGGTTTTAGAGGAATTTGTATTTCGCGCCACGCCCATCATTGGATATTGGAGCAGATGTAAGAGGTTAAAGTATTTGCTTTAACATTTTTAATGACATCACAAAATAACAAACAAAATTACATGAGTGTTCTATAGATCGCTTCTGACCATTCCCCACGTTCTATATTAGAAATATTGTTCCAGTATGGGCTTTTGAATGTGCTAGAGTTTCAGGGGGTAAAACTCTATTGAAACTAAGAACATTCCATGGTGACTCTTGAGAGCGCAGGCCTGAATCTTCCCCTTGATTTACAACAGGGTGTTAGTTGTTAACCCCAACTTGTTCTTTCCTTTCCCCTCTAGGATGAGAGGGGGTCTGATGGAAGTTATTCATTGCATACCTGATCTGACCTATTTGGATTCTTGTGGACAGTCATGACACTGGCACCATCCTTACGGTGAAGCATGGTGGTGGCAGAATCATGCTGTGGGGATGTTTTTCAGCGGCAGGGACTGGGAGACTAGTCAGGATCAAGGGAAAGGTGAACAGAGCAAAGTACGGAGAGATCCTTGATGAAAACCTGCTCACGACCTCAGACTGTAGCAAAGGTTCACCTTCCAACAGGACAACTACCCTAAGCACACAACCAATACAACGCAGGAGTGGCTTCGGGATAAGTCTCTGAATGTCCTTGAGTGGCCCAGTCAGAGCCCGATTTGAAACCCAATCAAACTGTATGGGAATAATAATGTATTTTATTTTGTAAAGTGTTTTCTTGCATCAAACACACAAACAAAATGTTCAGTCACCTCCTTGTCCGAGGGACAAGTGGATAAACAGGTAATGCCTGTATGTTCTTTTCAAAAGTCCTCATGGAATGTAGGCCTATATTGAAAACCACACTTTGGCTGCTACTGTAGGCTGAATGATAGAACCACTATTTAAATGTTAAAATGTTTATGGGATGCATTTCTCCATTGTTTTCGATGGTAGGCCACTCTGGTAGGCCTACATTACAATCAAATAGCCACAGTAGCTTACTTGGCCACTGTTAAAACAGTCAATTAAGCGGGTACAGACTCAGTGTTCACAGTAAATGTTGTGATGGAAGTTGCACAGAATTTTCACAACATTGAAGTTTGCGCTCAGCAGACCTGAAATTTGCTCAGCATCGAACATAATTATAGGGAACATTACTTATCATATATGCTGCTGCTACTGTTGATTATCAATCCTGTTGCTAGTCACTTTATTCCTAGTTATATGTACATGTCTACCTCAATTACATTATACCCTGCACATCGACTCCGTATTGGTACCCTGTGTACACTGAACAAAAATATAACCACAACATGTAGTGTTGGTCCCATGTTTCATGAGCTGAAATAAAAGATGCCAGAAATTTTCCAAACACACTAAAAGTTTATTTCTCTCACTTTTGTGCACAAATTTGTTTACATGCCTATTAGTTAGCATTTTCTCCTTTGCCACGATGATCCAAGAAGCTGATTAAACTGCATGATCATTACATAGGTGCACCTTGCGCTGGAGACAATACAGTTTCGTCACACAACACAATGCAGATGTCTCAAGCTTTGAGGGAGCATGCAATTGGCATGCTGACTGCAAGAATGTCCACCAGAGCTGTTGCCAGAGAATTGGATGTTAATTTCTCTACTATAAGCCGCCTCCAACGTTATTTTAGAGAATTTGGCAGTACGTTCAACCAGCCTCACAATCGCCGACCAGGTGTAACCACACCAGACCAGGACCTCCACATCCGACTTCTTCACCTGCGGGATCGTTTGAGACCAGCCACCCAGACAGCTGATGAAACTGAGGAGCATTTCTCTCTGTAATAAATCCCTTTTGTGTGGAAAAACTCATTATGATTGGCTGGGCCTGGCTCCCCAGTGGCTGCGCACCATGCCCAGTCACTTGGAATCCATAGATTATGGCCTAATGAATATATTTAAATTGACTGATATCCTTATGAGCTTAACTCAGTAAAATCCTTAATTGTTGCATGTTGCACTTATATTTTTGTTCAGTATATATTGCCAAGTTATCATTAATAAATATGTATTTATTTGTACTTTTCTAGTATTTCTTTATTTTCTTTTACGCCGCATTGTTGTGAAGGGCCCCTAATAAAGCATTTCACTGTTAGTCTAAACCTGTTGAACAAATAAAATTGGATTTTATTTTATTTTATTCAATAATCCCCAATGGACAATTCATTCGACACAGACCACACCTCCAATTATATACTGTAGATATTTGAAGATTTTTTAAAGCGACAAATCAGTAGGACAAAGTCACAAGGTGGCACAGGATGTATGAACAGGGGGAGTCTCTGGAGTATGTGAACCGGAGTCCTGAGAACATAATGAGTATGCAAAAGGGGAAGATTAGTAGAGTGCCTTACTCAGCTCATCGTGTCGAACGTGCTGTTACATTTAAAATGTAACTGATAGCAATAAACAACTTCTCTGAAAACGGCCTATACAGCATCGATATTTGTCAGAAACATTTATTCTAGTGTCAAAAAGTGGAAATAGGATAATTTTGTGCATAAAATCAGTCTCGTCCAAAACGGTTCGTCATGACTGGCGAGTTGGGTTTTGATTTCAACAATGCTCACTTACCCACTAACACATGATACAAAGCTGCGGTGATGGGGCTCTATCCAATCCTACCGCAGAACACAGAAACGGTGAGACAGACCTGCCCATCAGCGCAGCGGATCTAACTGTCAGCGCAGCGGATCTAACTGCGCAGCGGATCTAACCCATCAGCGCAGCGGATCTAACTGTTTACATAAGACAACACATCTTTTTTTTTTTCACTTGAGAAATACTGCACTAAACACCGTTAGCTAGATGTAAAATTGCATGACTAAAAACCTCTGCAAAAAACAAAAAAATGTATTACAGATTTATTTTAGTTATCTTAGATTCACTCTGACTATTTTGAGGAAACAATACTGGCTTTGTTCCTACGGTGTCTCATGGGAGACAAACCTCAGTGACGTCCACATACAACCACACCCCCAAGACTGAAATCTTGCTTTTCTTAAAGCTGCAATATGTAACTTTTTGGGGGACTCGACCAAAATGCACATGAAATCAAATCAAATCAATTTTATTAGTCACATGCGCCGAATACAACAGGTGTAGACCTTACAGTGAAATGCTTACTTACGAGACCCTAACCAACAATGCAGTTTAAAAAAATATGGATAAGAATAAAAGTAATTAAAGAGCAGCAGTAAAATAACAATAGCGAGACTATATACAGGTGGGTACCGGTACAGCGTCAATGTGCGGGGGCACCAGTTAGTTGAGGTAATATATACATGTAGGTAGAGTTATTAAAGTGACTATGCATTGATGATAACAACAGAGAGTGTGTGTGTGGGGGGGGGGGGGGCAATGCAAAGAGTCTGGGTAGCCATTTGATTAGGTGTTCAGGAGTCTTATGGCTTGGGGGTAGATGCTGTTTAGAAGCCTCTTGGACCTAGACTTGGCGCTCCGGTACCGCTTGCCGTGCAGTAGCAGAGAGAACAGTCTATGACGAGGGTGGCTGGAGTCTTTCACAATTTTAGGGCCTGCTCTGATGCCGCCTGGTATAGAGGTCTTGGATAGCAGGAAGCTTGTCCCCAGTGATGTACTGGGCAATTCGCACTAGCCTCTGTAGTGCCTTGTGGTTGGAGGCCGAGCAGTTGCCATACCAGGCAGTGATACTCTCGATGGTGCAGCTGTAGAACCTTTTGAGGATCTAAGGGCCCATGCCAAATCTTTTCAGTCTCCTGAAGGGGAATAGGTTTTGCCGTGTCCTCTTCACGACTGTCTTGGTGTGCTTGGACCATGTTAGTTTGTTGGTGATGTGGACACCAAGGAACTTCAAGCTCTCAACCTGCTCCACTGCAGCCCCGTCAATGAGAATGGGGGCGTGCTTGGTCCTCTTTTTCCTGTAGTCCACAATCATCTCCTTTGTCTTGATCACTTTGTTGTCCTGGCACCACACGGCCAGGTCTCTGACCTCGTCCCTATAGGCTGTCTCGTCGTTATTGGTGATCAGGCCTACCAACTTAATGATGGTGTTGGAGTCGTGCCTGGCTGTGCAGTCATGATTGAACAGGGAGTACAGGATGGGACTGAGCACGCACCCCTGAGGGGCCCCTGTCTTGAGGATCAGTGTGGCAGATGTGTTGTTACCTACCCTTACCACCTGGGGGCGGCCCGTCAGGAAGTCCAGGATCCAGTTGCAGAGGGAGGTGTTTAGTCCCAGGGTCCTTAGCTTATTGATGAGCTTTGAGGGCACTATGGTGTTGAACACTGAGCTGTAGTCAATGAATAGCATTCTCACATAGGTGTTCCTTTTGTCCAGGTGGGAAAGGGCAGTGTGGAGTGCAATAGAGATTGCATCATCTGGGGGCTGAGTCAATCTGTTGGGGCGGTAATGCAATTGGAGTGGGTCTAGGGGTTTCTGGGATAAGTGTGTTGATGTGAGCCATGACCAGCCTTTCAAGCACTTCATGGCTACAGACGTGAGTGCTATGGGTCGGTAGTCATTAGGGCAGGTTACCTTAGTGTTCTTGGGCACAGGGGACTATGGTGGTCTGCTTAAAACATGTTGGTATTACAGACTCAGACAGGGAAAGGTTGAAAATGTCAGTGAAGACACTTGCTAGTTGGTCAGCGCATGCTCACAGTACACGTCCTGGTAATCTGTCTGGCCCTGCGGCCTTGTGAATGTTGACCTGTTTAAAGGTCTTACTCACATCGGCTGCGGAGAGCGTGATCACACAGTCTTCGGGGAACAGCTGGTGCTCTCATGCATATTTCAATGTTATTTGCCTCGAAGCGAGCATAGAAGTAGTTTAGCTCATCTGGTAGGCTTGTGTCACTGGGCAGCTCTTGGCTGTGCTGCCTTTTGTAGTCTGTAATGGTTTGCAAGCCCTGCCACATCCAATGATCGTTAGAGCTGGTGAATTACGATTCGATCTTAGTCCTGTATTGAAGCTTTGCCTGTTGATGGTTCGTCTGCAGGGCATAGCGGGATTTCTTAGAAGCTTCCGGGTTAGAGTCCTGCTGCTTGAAAGCGGCAGCTCTAGCCTTTATCTCAGTGCGGATGTTGAATTATGATTGTTGCCAACACAACACTTTGACAACATTATAACGCACAAATATTGTGTGGGAAAGTTATGAAAAGCCTATTGACTTGGGCAGATAACCAAATATCTGATGAGGTGCAGATATGTCTGCAAATATTCAGGCCCTTCTCTTACAAAGCAATGGCCATGAATCAGCAAATCCTCAGTGATGCATTCCTCTCCATAGGGGATTACATTTTGCTTCACTGGGAAATGCACTTAACTGCCTATTCCCTCTAGTTCAGCTGTTGTGTAACTGTGGAATATTCTTTAGGTGCTGAAAAATATTGTTTATAAAATGTTAAATCTTACCAACATGGCTTCAGTCTTTGTCGAGGGCCTCCTTGGCAACAGGTAGAATGGGTAAGTATACCAATATGAACACTGTAGATTTGCATACAAACACACATACTTACGTATTAGTTAGCTACCAAAACTAAGACTAGATATCTACATTTCTATGGGGCTTGCAAACAGCTAGGCTAAACACAAGACCGTTTTGGCTTGCAATCTTCCTGATCTGGTAAAGAGTTATATAAACGTCTAAACAACGACATGAAAGTATTCATAAAACATAAAGGAAAGTTAAACTTACAGATGGTGCTAGCATAAGGGTTATGAAAGACAGGATGACGATGGATGGAAGATCACATTAGGGATTGTCAAAAACAGTAGCTAGCTAACAACAACCAACTACTTTCCTTTTTATTTTATTTTTTATTTTACTTATTTAGCTAGGCATATTTCTGAAGAGATGCACTACTGTATGTGAACACAGCAGCTGATCACGAGAGAAGCACGCAGAGCAAACAATCTCATCGTAGAAAGTTGTTTATTGGTGTTCACATAAGGACAGTGTCCGTCTTTTTTTTAATCTTCCTCCTTGGAAAACATAGAAAGATCCTCTTAATACCTGATCGATCCCCTTCAAAAAAATACAACCTGATTGATGCTCACCAGCATTGACAGTAGTGCATGGTGTAATCAATTCTGTGTTTACCCTCCATTCAGTACCCCTGAGAGACGAACATGTGAGTAGAATATTTTATAACACCTAACCAACAGTTGTGTCGTGCTGTAGTGGAGCAAACAGCCACAATGCAGACTTTGTCTGTTCCTATTTGTCCATCAGGTCAGAAATCCAACTGGCAAACTGTGACAGCAGTGGAACGCAGCACAGCACAGGGCCATTCATCATGTTCATTGGAGCCGTCTGTGCCACACTTAAGATTCACAGGCATTTGCCATGGAGGTATGACTTGGTTCACTGGCAGCAGGGTTGATTGAAATTCCAGTCCAAAACTCCCTCCGCCACTCCTCCACTAACCTGTCTCCGTTTCAGTGTGTACTAGGTTATCAGCCGGTCCTGGCACCGTGGCATCAGAGCCAGATCGATGCACCTGCGGTGAATGAATGGTTTCGGCGCTTGGAGGAGACCTGGGACGCTGCCAATGTGCGCCTGCAACGGGTCATCAGGTGACAGAAGGCGCTGACCGCCACCGCAGTGAGGCCCCGGTGTAATCACCGGGGGACCGGGTCTGGCTCTCGACCCGAAACCTGCCCCTTCGCCTGCCCAGCCGGAAGCTGGGTCCGCAGTTTGTGGGGCCATTTAAAGTCCTGAGGAGACTGAACGAGGTATGTTATAGGTTACAGCTTCCCCCTGATTACCGTATTAACCCCTCGTTCCATGTGTCTAACCTCAGGCCAGTGGTGGCTGGTTCCTCCGCCCCCTCGGCGTATACTGTGCGAGCCATCATGGACTCAAGGCGTCGGGCGTGGGGCCTTCAGTACCTCGTGGAGTGGGAGGGGTATGGTCCGGAGGAGAGATGCTGGGTGCCAGTGGAGGACATCCTGGACCCTTCCTTACTGCAGGAATTTCACCGTCTCCACCCGGATCGCCCTGCGCCTCGTCCTCCGGCTCGTCCCCGAGGCCGGTGTCGGCACACTGCTGGAGCCGCGCATCGGGGGGGGGGGGGGGGGGTCGGGGGGGGTACTGGCACGACTTCCGCCGAAGTGGGCCTCTCCTTGTTTCGGGTGCGGCGTTTGGCGGTCGACATCACAGGCTTTCTAGCTACCACCAATCTACGTTTCTTTTCCATTTGTTTGTCTTAATTGTATACACCTGGTTCCCATTACGTTTTAATTTATTCCATATTTAACCCTCTGGTTCCCACATGGTTTTGTGCGTGTTTGTTCTTTGTTTAGTGTTCTTTGTTTAGTGTTCTAGACTTCTGTGCGCTGGTGTGTTTTTCCCTGCATGGAAATTATTGTTTCTTTTTGGGTAAAGTACGTATTTTACTCAGTTCTATGTCCTGCGCCTGACTCCGTTCTAACCGTTGCACACCTGACAGGATGATACTGTTTAAGATGTTCCATGTGTCTGAATTATTGGGTTTAATTTTGAGCAACAATTAACTTCCCTAGTCAACAGCCAGTGGAATCACGTGGCGCGAATAAAAATACCTCAAAATGCTATAACTTCAATTTCTCAAACATATGACTATTTTACAACCATTTTAAAGACAAGACTCTCGTTAATCTAACCACATTGTCCGATTTCAAAAAGGCTTTACAGCGAAAGCAAAACATTAGATTATGTCAGGAGAGTACCCTGCTAAAAATAATCACACACCCATTTTCAAAGCAAGCATATATGTCACAAAAAACAAAACCACAGCTAAATGCAGCACTAACTTTTGATGATCTTCATCAGATGACACTCCTAGGACATTATGTTACACAATACATGCATGTTTTGTTTAATCAAGTTCATATTTATATCAAAAACCAGATTTTTATATTAGCATGTGATGTTCAGAACTAGCATACCCACTAGCAAACTTCCGGTGAATTTACTAAATTACTCATGATAACCGTTGACAAAATACATAACAATTATTTTAAGAATTATAGATACAGAACTCATTTATGCAATCGCGGTGTCAGATTTTAAAATAGCTTTTCGGCGAAAGCACATTTTGCAATATTCTGAGTACATAGCTCGGCCATCATGGCTAGCTATTTTGACACCCACCAAGTTTGGGACTTACTAAAGTCAGAATTACTATTAGAAAAATTGGATTACCTTTGCTGTTCTTCATCAGAATGCACTCCCAGGACTTCTACTTCAACAACAAATGTTGTTTTGGTTCCAAATAATAGTTATATCCAAATACCACTGTTTGTTCATGTGTTCAGGTAACTATCCAAACGGTGATGCGCGAGCGCATTTCGTGACAAAAAATGTCAAAATATTCCATGACCGTACTTCGAAGCATGTCAAACGCTGTTTAAAATCTATTTTTATTCGATTTTTCTCGTAAAATAGCGATAATATTCCAACCGGGCAACGTTGTATTCATTCAAAGGCTGAAAGAAAAAAATTGAGTAGTCTCGTGAATGCGCATCTCAGTCTCACTGTCCCCAGGCTGACCACTCACAAATTCTCCTGCTGTTCTTCGCCCAGAGACAGCAGACACCCCATTACACTTTCTGGCGGCTTTAGAGAGCCAATGGGAGCCTTAGAAAGTGTCACGTTACAGCACAGATGCTGTATTTTTGATTGAGATGCAACAGAAGGACAACAAATTGTCAGACAGGGCACTTCCTGTATGGAATCATCTCAGGTTTTGGCCTGCCATATAAGTTCTGTTATACTCACAGACACCATTCAAACTTTTAGAAACTTTAGAGTGTTTTCTATCCAAATCTACTAATTATATGCATATTTTAGTTTCTGGGCAGGAGTAGTAACCAGATTAAATCGGGTACGTTTTTTATCCGGCCGTGAAAATACTGCCCCCTATACCACAACAGGTTAAGAGCCCCCTGTTGCTATGAAATAGTGGGGTCATGATAGGCCAACCAGGGAAGCCCCAACACCACAGGAAACGCAGGAGAATCGATCAGGAAGAGACTAATTCTCTCCTCATGACCCTCCTGCGTTATCATACATAGTGATGCTGTGACCTCCCTAATCAGGCCCGACCCTAAAGGATGACTATCTAAGGCATGTACAGGGAAGGCACATCAACAGGAACAATAGGGATCCCTAATCTAAGAGGAAATGAACAGTCAAAAAAGTTCCCAGCTGCGCCTGAATCTACTAGCGCCTTATGCTGGGAATGCGGGGAACACTCAGGAAATTCTATACATACACGCATATGCGCAACAGGGAGCTCTGGGTGAGTCGCGTGCCTACTCACCTGGGATGATCCACCAGTGCCCTGCCTGCTGCCTCGACTCCCTGGGGAACCTCCCCAGCACCGACTAGCAGTGTGCCCTCTGCAGCCACAGGTGGTGCAGGGAACGGCCCCCCCTCCAGTCACCCTTAGAGCAGCACCTACGAGCCCCATAGTTGTAGGATTGGAGGTGCTGGGGGATGGAATGGACGGACCCCGATCCGGACGTCCGCGGGTGGCCAACAGGTTATCCAGCCGGATGGATAAATCCACCAGCTGGTCGAGGGTAAGGGTGGTGTCCCTGCGTGCCAGCTCCCGACAAACATCCTCACGTAGACTACACCGGTAATGGTTGATCAGGTTCCTGAAAACCAGTGCAAAGTCCTGTGCACTCCTCATCCCCTGTCTGAGATGGAACAAGCGGTCCCCCGCCGCTCTCCCCTCAGGTGGATGATCGAAGACCGCCCGGAAGCGGCGGGTGAAATCCTCATAGCGGACCAACGCTGCGTCTATTCCTCCCCATTCGGCATTGGCCCACTCAAGCGCTTTCCCCGACAAACAGGAGATGAGGGCGGACACACTCTCGTATCCCGAGGGAGCTGGGTGGACGGTCGCCAGGTAGAGCTCCAACTGGAGCAGGAACCCCTGGCACCCGGCAGCCGTCCCATCATATGCCCTCGGGAGCGAGAGCCAAATCCCACTGGGTCCAGGTGACGGAGGGGTGGACAGCAGTGTGGGTTGGGGTGAAGTTGATAGGGGTGTGGGAAAAACCCCTCTCTCCCATCGCTCCATGGTGTGCATCATGCGATCCATGGCTGTGCCAAGATTTTTGAGCATCGTCGGGTGCTGCTGGACGCGCTCCTCCACTGGTAACGGATGACTGGGTGCACCTGCTGACTCCATATGAGGTGCGTGTTTCTGTCAGGTGTCAATGTGCAGCGGTAGGACGGAGTCAGGCGCAGGACATAGAACTGAGTAAAAGACGTACTTTACTCGAAAAGAAACAACAATAAATTCCACGCAGGGAAAAACACAACAGTGCACAGAAGTCTAGAACACTAAACAAAGAACAAACACGCCGAAAACCATGTGGGAACCAGAGGGTTAAATATGGAATAAATTAAAACGTAATGGGAACCAGGTGTGTACAATCGAGACAAAACAAATGGAAAAAGAAACGTAGATCGGTGGTTGCTAGAAAGCCGGTGACGTCGACTGCCGAACGCCGCCCGAACAAGGAGAGGCACCAATTTCGGCGGAAGTCATGACACATCCACAATGGGGCAAAACTAAATACAACTAATGAGCTAAATAAAATGTAAAAACTGAACAATAATTAGGAATAAAATCTGAAAAAAATACGATACCAAACAAATATTACAACCTATATTACAGAACTGCTCCTGCTGCTTCTCGCTTTTGATGCTTATTTTGTAGGTGGATGCATCATAGTGTACCTCCTATTTTTAAAGGTGGCAAAGCGGTCAATGTCACTATTGTGGCTTACTGGCCAAAGCACTTCACCCTCAATGGACATGGACACCCTCAAGACTTACAAGCTTTTTCTGACCCATTGTCTTACGCAACCATGAGTGCAGCCAGCGCAGTGCACTAAAGGACCTTTCACAGGAGCAGCTGCTCACAGGAATTGTGAGGGCAACCTGAATGATTTTCTTCAGAGAAGGAGGCATTCCAGGAGGTTATGCACAGCTAGCAAATCTTTGGGAGGACGTCCAGCCTCTCTTTTCCGGGCAAGAAAGTTTCTGGCAACCCACATCTCTTCTGTTTTAACATCAATACCGTAGTGCTTGGCAAACTCAGTCTCTGGGGTATGTGGGACACACTCGCCAACAGCCAGTGAAATAGCAGGGCGCCAAATTCAAAACAACACAAATCTCACAATTCATATTTCTCAAACACAACTATTATATTCCATTTTTAAGATACACTTCTCGTTAATCCAACCACAGTGTCCGATTTCAAAAAGGCTTTACGGCGAAAGCATAACATTAGATTATGTTAGGACAGCGCCTAGACAAGAAAAACCACACAGCCATTTTTCAAGCAAGGAGAGGCGTCACAAAAACCAGATATACAGCTAAAATTAATCACTAACCTTTGATGATCTTCATCAGATGGCACTCATAGGACTTCATGTTACACAATACATGTATGTTTTGCTCGATAAAGTTCATATTTATATCCAAAAACCCCATTTTACATTGGTGTGCAATGTTCAGAAATGTTTTACCTCCCAAAACTGCCGGTGAATGAGCACATCAATTTACAGAAATACTCATCATAAACGTTGATAAAATATACAACTGTTATTCAAAGAATTATAGATACACTTCTCCTTAATGCAACCGCTGTGTCAGATTTCAAAAAAGCTTTACGGCGAAAGCAAACTTTGCAATAATCTGAATACAGGGCTCAGACATCAAAACAAGCCATACAGATACCCTCCATTTTGGAGTCAACAGAAGTCACAAATATCATTATAAATATTCACTTACCTTTGATGATCTTCATCGGAATGCACTCCCAGGAATCCCAGTTCCAGAATAAATGTTAGTTTTGTTTGATAAAGTTCCTCTTTATGTCCAAATAACTCCATTTTGTTTGCGCGTTCAGTCGAGTAATCCAAATGCACTGTGCTCGCGCAGTAAGTTCAGACGAAAAGTCAAAAAAGTTATATTACGGTTCATAGAAACATGTCAAACGATGTATAGAATCAATCTTTAGGATGTTTTTATCATAAATATTCCATAATATTCCAACCGGACGATTCCTTTGTCTTCAGAAATGAAATGGAACTCCCCTAACTCTCACGGGAATGCTCGCGATTGAGCTCATGTCATTTTCTCAGTCATCTGACTCCATATGCTCTTATTCTCTCCCCATTCACAGTAGAAGCATGAAACAACGTTCTAAAGACTGTTGACATCTAGTGGAAGCCTTAGGAAGTGCAAAATGACCCCACAGACACTGTGTATTAGATAGGCAATCACTTGAAAAACTACAAACCTCAGATTTCCACACTTCCTGGTTGGATTTTTTTCTCAGGTTTTTGCCTTCCATATGAGTTCTGTTATACTCACAGACATCATTCAAACAGTTGTAGAAACTTCAGAGTATTTTCTATCCAAATCTACTAATGATATGCATATCCTACCTTCTGGGCCTGAGGAGCAGGCAGTTTACTATGGGCACGCTTTTCATCCGGACGTCAAAATACTGCCCCCTACCCAAGAGAGGTTAAGCATGATGTATCTAGGACATTTTTTGAGTTGGGGCTGCATGCCTGTATGCCTTTGAGCAGACCTGCATCTAAAGTCGAGAATCGCTGGTCAAGCTCACAAACCATCCTGTCCAAGCAGGGGAGCAACAACCCTGTTTTCATTGTTTGGGAACATGACAATTCTGTGTCTAAACCCAATGAGGTCTCCACCACAAAATATCCAATTTTCCTTTGTTTGCGCTTTCTTGCTGCATCTGCCACTGGAATATTGTGAATTTCACAGAGTGCTTTGGTTCTGTCATAAAGTTCTGTGGCAAATGCGTCTGTGCGTTTGTCTATCAGTGTGTCACATACGGCTTGTTTGCCCGAAACAAGCTTCTGCCAGGTCTACAGTCTCTTTCTGGAGGAACTTGTGTAGTCCCTCAGTTATAGAAAGAAGGGACTGAAATATCAGTAGCAATACATGGTGGAGAACTTATGAAGCTTTGCTCTCAGACCAACAGCCATGGGGGATCCAATGGCAGATAGACAATCAAAAATAGCAGTTAAAGTGTCCAGGACTGCATTTATGGACCGCAGCTGGCATGCCCAGCGAGTGTTTGAGAACTGTACAAATTCAGCTGATGCTATTCCAAGTTTGGACTGAGCTTCGTTGAACTTGTGGTGGTTAACTAGGGATGTATTGAAAAACAAATACACATTCTCCAAGAAACTGAAAACTCAGCAGCCTCCGGAATTGCCCTGCAAGTATCACACAACATCAAATTAAACACATGAGCAAAGCAATGTACATAAATTGCCTCTGGATTCAGCACTCTGAAATGTGCTTGCACACCTCCTTTGGACCCACACATGACAGCTGCACCATCATAGGTCTGTGCAACGCACTTTAGGCCTGCTACCCCTCTCATTTGGAGCTACTGTTGCAACTCATTTGCTATCGATTGGGCATCAAATGGCTTGATTTCTGCTAGTGCTATTAAACACTCCTTAACTGTCCCCTCTGTCACATACACACAACAATTCAGACTGGGCATCCCTGGCCTCATCCGCCATAATGGCATACATTCCAGACTTTGACATCTCAAAGACTATGGTGTCCATAATCTCTTGAGAGTAGCATTCGATCATGTCATTCTGAGATTCTGGAGAGAGAGACGTCGCATTTGATGGAGTATTGTACTTTTGCCAGAAAGGGTCAAACTCCTTCAAAAGCTCCGTACATTCAAGAAAGTTCCCTCTATTTGTGCTTTCACTAGATTCATCATTGGCATGAAAAGAGAGTCTCTGTCTTCCTAACATTGATGTGACCGCAACAATTCTCCTCAGATACTCTCATTTCGCTGCAATATCACCAGCATGGCCAGATGTTAAAATCTGAGCAATGTTCCCATGATTGCTAGTTGCCTGGTAGCTTTGCCATGCCACAACACTGTCTCTGTGTGTTTGTGCCATCTCATGTTTACCGAAGATAAACAAATATTTTTGTTTAAAACTCTACATGGAAAGCAGAAAGCTGTGATCAACACTATGTCACCTTTTCTACACATGACCTACTGATAATTGTTTTGCAATGGCCTACTGAATGAAAGCAATTGAGTATGAAAAGAAATGTGCATGATGCCATTATTGAAACATAATAAACGGCTCTCTATCCACCGGATGTGTACCAAGCTCACTAAAAATGGCAGTAATAAAGCCTCTCTTGAAAAAGCCGAATCTTGACCCAGAAATTATAAAAAACTATCGGCCTATATCGAATCTTCCATTCCTCTCAAAAATTTTAGAAAAAGTTGTTGCGCAGCAACTCACTGCCTTCCTGAAGACAAACAATGTATACGAAACGCTTCAGTCTGGTTTTAGACCCCATCATAGCACTGAGACTGCACTTGTGAAGGTGGTAAATGACCTTTTAATGACGTCAGACCGAGGCTCTGCATCTGTCCTCGTGCTCCTAGATCTTAGTGCCGCTTTTGATACCATCGATCACCACATTCTTTTGGAGAGATTGGAAACCCAAATTGGTCTACATGGACAAGTTCTGGCCTGGTTTAGATCTTATCTGTCGGAAAGATATCAGTTTGTCTCTGTGAATGGTTCGTCCTCTGACAAATCAATTGTAATATTCGGTGTTCCTCAAGGTTCCGTTCTAGGACCACTATTGTTTTCACTATATATTTTACCTCTTGGGGATGTCATTCGAAAACATAATGTTAAATTTCACTGCTATGCGGACGACACACAGCTGTACATTTCAATGAAACATGGTGAAGCCCCAAAATTGCCCTCGCTAGAAGCCTGTGTTTCAGACATAAGGAAGTGGATGGCTGCAAATTTTCTACTTTTAAACTCGGACAAAACAGAGATGCTTGTCCTAGGTCCCAAGAAACAAAGAGATCTTCTGTTGAATCTGACAATTAATCTGGATGGTTGTACAGTCGTCTCAAATAAAACTGTGAAGGACCTCGGCGTTACTCTGGACCCTGATCTCTCTTTTGAAGAACATATCAAGACTGCTTCAAGGACAGCTTTTTTCCATCTACGTAACATTGCAAAAATCAGAAACTTTCTGTCCAAAAATGACGCAGAAAAATTAATCCATGCTTTTGTTACTTCTAGGCTCGACTACTGCAATGCTCTACTTTCCGGCTACCCGGATAAAGCACTAAACAAACTTCAGTTAGTGCTAAATACGGCTGCTAGAATCCTGACTAGAACCAAAAAATTTGATCATATTACTCCAGTGCTAGCTTCCCTACACTGGCTTCCTGTTAAGGCAAGGGCTGATTTCAAGGTTTTACTGCTAACCTACAAAGCATTACATGGGCTTGCTCCTACCTATCTTTCCGATTTGGTCCTGCCGTACATACCTACACGTACGCTACGGTCACAAGACGCAGGCCTCCTAATTGTCCCTAGAATTTCTAAGCAAACGGCTGGAGGTAGGGCTTTCTCCTATAGAGCTCCATTTTTATGGAATGGTCTGCCTACCCATGTGAGAGACGCAGACTCAGTCTCAACCTTTAAGTCTTTACTGAAGACTTATCTCTTCAGTAGGTCCTATGATTAAGTATAGTCTGGCCCAGGAGTGTGAAGGTGAACGGAAAGGCTGGAGCAACGAACCGCCCTTGCTGTCTCTGCCTTGTCGGTTCCCCTCTTCCCACTGGGATTCTCTGCCTCTAACCCTTTTACAGGGGCTGAGTCACTGACTTACTGGTGTTCTTCCATGCCGTCCATGGGAGGGGTGCGTCACTTGAGTAGGTTGAGCCACTGACGTGGTCTTCCTGTCTGGGTTGGCGCCCCCCCTTGGGTTGTGCCGTGGCAGACATCTTTGTGGGCTATACTCGGCCTTGTCTTCGGACGGTAAGTTGGTGGTTGTAGATATCCCTCTAGTGGTGTGGGGGCTGTGCTTTGGCAAAGTGGGTGGGGTTATATCCTGCCTGTTTGGCCCTGTCCGGGGGTATCATCGGATGGGGCCACAGTGTCTTCTGATCCCTCCTGTCTCAGCCTCCAGTATTTATGCTGCAGTAGTTTATGTGTCGGGGGGCTAGGGTCAGTCTGTTACATCTGGAGTATTCTCTTGTCTTATCCAGTGTCCTGTGTGAATGTAAATATGCTCTCTCTAATTCTCTCTTTCTTTCTCTCTTTCTCTCGGAGGACCTGAGCCCTAGGACTACCTGGCATGATGACTCCTTGCTGTCCCCAGTCCACCTGGCCATGCTGCTGCTCCAGTTTCAACTGTTCTGCCTGCGGCTACGGAACCCTGACCTGTTCACCGGACGTGCTTGTTGCACCCTCGACAATTACTATGATTATTATTATTTGACCATGCTGGTCATTTACGAACATTTTAACATCTTGACCATGTTCTGTTATAATATCCACCCGGCACAGCCAGAAGAGGACTGGCCACCCCTCATAGCCTGGTTCCTCTCTAGGTTTCTTCCTAGGTTTTTGGCCTTTCTCAGGAGTTTTTCCTAGGGAGTTTTTCCCAGCCACCGTGCTTCTTTCACATGCATTGCTTGCTGTTTGGGGTTTTAGGCTGGGTTTCTGTACAGCACTTTGAGATTTCAGCTGATGTACGAAGGGCTATATAAATAAATTTGATTTGATTTTGATTCAGTAGTGGGCATAATGATGATGATGTGGTTGTCATAGCCTGACAGAGAGCTTGGTGGCTAGAGGACAACAGACTCCCTTAAACCAGGACATGCATTTTTATTCTGTTCTTGGTGAGCAATTCTGGCCCACCCTCGCCATCTTGAGGCTCATTCATGCACATGTCCGTCACAATCATCATCTATTCAGTAGGTGAAAGAGGAGAGGGTAAGAATGTGATTGCATTTAGGAAGAAAAATCTAGACATCAATGTCATGATTGAATTTATTCACATTTTTTCATATTTGATCATGATCCCCAGACATGTGAGGACACAAACCATCTATGTTGTTTACTGCAAGTCCAATGATTTTTCTCTGCCATAACTATCACTCCCATACAAATAAAGTACAGTATGTATAACAAAGTATAACATCCAGTATAACAACATTATATACATTAAGATTTCATACAAATATTGGGATCCATGGCCCCTGAATTTTGTAACAGTTTGTTAGTTTGTACATTACAGTGTATTGATGAATTTAATGTGTATCCCAGATCTACCACTAGATGGCAAAAAAGTATTTATAGTTGTCCGTTTTACCCCTCAGTACTTTGATGGAGCATATCATGGTTTGAGCGTTGTGCCGGTACCCAAGATGAAAAATCTGTCGATGCGCCCTTGAGCAAGGCACTTAACCCTAATTTTCTCAAGGGGTGTCACAAGGTGGTACTGTCTGCTTTGGCACTACCCAAAGTGGGCGACAAAAAAAGTTTGATAGTTGGGATGAAAAATGATCTGGAATAGAGATGTACAAGGTGGTAATTTTGTCATGATTCATGGCCATCTCACTTCATTCACACCGGAATGAAATGTTTACTTTTTGAAAGGCATTTGCACTCCTGATTAATTGTACTCATTTGCCAACGTCATTACGCATCTATGTAATCCAACAAAACCATTGAATCTCAGCCTATGCTACCCTCCAGTCCCTAGACTTCCTGGCGCTGACGGAAACATGGATTACCACAGATAACACTACTACTCCTACTGCTCTCTCCTCGTCTGCCTACGTGTTCTCGCATACCCCTAGAGCATCAAGCCAGCGGGGTGGTGGCACTGGAATCCTCATCTCTCCCAAGTGGACATTCTCTCTTTCTCCCCTGACCCATCTGTCTATCTCCTCATTTGAATTCCATGCTGTCACAGTTACCAGCCCTTTCAAGCTTAACATCCTTATCATTTATCGCCCTCCAGGTTCCCTTGGAGAGTTCATCAATGAGCTTGATGCCCTGATAAGTTCCTTCCCTGAGGATGGCTCACCTCTCACAGTTCTGGGTGACTTTAACCTCCCCACGTCTATCTCTGACTCATTCCTCTCTGCCTCCTTCTTTCCACTCCTCTCCTCCTTTGACCTCACCCTCTCACCTTCCCCCCCTTCTCACAAGGCAGGCAATACGCTTGACCTCATCTTTACTAGATGCTGTTCTTCCACTAATCTCATTGCAACTCCCCTCCAAGTCTCCGACCACTACCTTGTATCCTTTTCCCTCTCGCTCTCATCCAAAACTTCTCACTCTGCCCCTACTCGGATGGTATTGCGCCGTCCCAACCTTCGCTCTCTCTCTCCCGCTACTCTCTCCTCTTCCATCCTATCATCTCTTCCCTCTGCTCAAACCTTCTCCAACCTATCTCCTGATTCTGCCTCCTCAACCCTCCTCTCCTCCCTTTCTGCATCCTTCGATTTTCTCTGTCCCCTATCCTCCAGGCCGGCTCGGTCCTCCACTCCTGCGCCGTGGCTCGACGACTCACTGCGAGCTCACAGAACAGGGCTCCGGGCAGCCGAGCGGAAATGGAGGAAAACTCGCCTCCCTGCGGACCTGGCATCCTTTCACGCCCTCCTCTCTACATTTTCCTCTTCTGTCTCTGCTGCTAAAGCCACTTTCTACCACTCTAAATTCCAAGCATCTGCCCCTAACCCTAGGAAGCTCTTTGCTACCTTCTCCTCCTTCCTGAATCCTCCTCCCCCTCCCCCCCCTCCTCTCTCTCTGCGGATGACTTCGTCAACCATTTTGAAAAAAAGGCTGATGACATCCGATCCTCGTTTGCTAAGCCAAACGACACCGCTGGTCCTGCTCACACTGCCCTACCCTGTGCTTTGACCTCTTTCTCCCCCCTCTCTCCAGATGAAATCTCGCGTCTCGTGACGGCCGGCCGCCCAACAACCTGCCCACTTGACCCTATCCCCTCCTCTCTTCTCCAGACCATTTCCGGAGACCTTCTCCCCTACCTCACCTCGCTCATCAACTCATCCTTGACAGCTGGCTACGTCCCTTCCGTCTTCAAGAGAGCGAGAGTTGCACCCCTCCTGAAAAAACCTACACTCGATCCCTCCGACATCAACAACTACAGACCAGTATCCCTTCTTTCTTTTCTCCCCAAAACTCTTGAACGTGCCGTCCTTGGCCAGCTCTCCTGCTATCTCTCTCAGAATGACCTTCTTGATCCTAATCAGTCAGGTTTCAAGACTGGGCATTCCACTGAGACTGCTCTTCTCTGTGTCACGGAGGCTCTCCGCACTGCTAAAGCTAACTCTCTCTCCTCTGCGCTCATCCTTCTAGACCTATCTGCTGCCTTTGATACCGTGAACCATCAGATCCTCCTCTCCACCCTCTCCGAGCTGGGCATCTCCGGCGCGGCCCACGCTTGGATTGCGTCCTACCTGACAGGTCGCTCCTACCAGGTGGCGTGGCGAGAATCTGTCTCCGCACCACGTGCTCTCACCACTGGTGTCCCCAGGGCTCTGTTCTAGGCCCTCTCCTATTCTCACTATACACCAAGTCACTTGGCTCGGTCATATCCTCACATGGTCTCTCCTATCATTGCTACGCAGACGACACACAATTAATCTTCTCCTTTCCCCCTTCTGATAACCAGGTGGCGAATCACATCTCTGCATGTCTGGCAGACATATCAGTGTGGATGACGGCTCACCACCTCAAGCTGAACCTCGGCAAGACGGAGCTGCTCCTCCTCCCAGGGAAGGACTGCCCGTTCCATGATCTCGCCATCACGGTTGACAACTCCCTTGTGTCCTCCTCCCAGAGTGCTAAGAACCTTGGCGTGACCCTGGACAACACCCTGTCGTTCTCCACTAACATCAAGGCGGTGACCCGATCCTGTAGGTTCATGCTCTACAACATTCGCAGAGTACGACCCTGCCTCACACAGGAAGCGGCGCAGGTCCTAGTCCAGGCACTTGTCATCTCCCGTCTGAATTCCTGCAACTCGCTGTTGGCTGGGCTCCCTGCCTGTGCCATTAAACCCCTACAACTCATCCAGAACGCCGCAGCCCGTCTGGTGTTCAACCTTCCCAAGTTCTCTCACGTCACCCCGCTCCTCCGCTCTCTCCACTGGCTTCCAGTTGAAGCTCGCATCCGCTACAAGTCCATGGTGCTTGCCTACGGAGCTGTGAGGGGAACGGCACCTCCGTACCTTCAGGCTCTGATCAGGCCCTACACCCAAACAAGGGCACTGCGTTCATCCACCTCTGGCCTGCTGGCCCCCCCTACCTCTGCGGAAGCACAGTTCCCGCTCAGCCCAGTCAAAACTGTTCGCTGCTCTGGCACCCCAATGGTGGAACAAGCTCCCTCACGACGCCAGGACAGCGGAGTCAATCACCACCTTCCGGAGACACCTGAAACCCCACCTCTTTAAGGAGTACCTGGGATAGGATAAAGTAATCCTTCTACCCCCCCCCCAAAAGATTGTGATGCACTATTGTAAAGTGGTTTTTCCACTGGATATCTTAAGGTGAATGCACCAATTTGTAAGTCGCTCTGGATAAGAGCGTCTGCTAAATGACTTAAATGTAAATGTAAATGAATCACTTTAAAAAAAAGGACCAACTTTTACAAGGCAAATGCCTTTCAAAAAGTAAACATTTCATTCCGGTGTGAATGAAGTGAGATGGCCATGAATCATGACAAAATTACCACCTTGTACATCTCTATTCCAGATCATTTTTCATCCCAACTATCAAACTTTTTTTGTCGCCCACTTTGGGAAGTGCCAAAGCAGACAGGACAGCAGACAGAAAAGTTGTTATTTGTTATTGAGTGTTGTCATCGTCATACATTACACAACTATTGCATATTTGACCAAGACATAATGGCAGTTGAGACATTGTCAGTTCTATTGGTTTTGTTTCACCTAGGGCGGCAGAACGGCCAGGACTGTCGTTGTAGCCTTTTCAGATTTCCAGCCATTTGTATATTGGAAAGCCATTTCATAACAAAAAAATAACAGCATGAATTAGCGTAAATGCTAACAGTTTAGGTTAACAACAGAATTGCATCTTGTTTCCATGTTTTTGAAAATATCATGTTTCGAGTGTAAACCTTCCTTGTAGTGTCCTTAAGCCCCACAATCAGTATCAATTTGATAAATCAAATAGAAGTAGAGTAGTTTGGGTTTAGTTGGGATTGGGGTGGGAACATTTTCTTTTGTTTTGACAAAATCAACATTTTGCCATCTTTTGACGAAATTCATCGTTTTTTTACAAACAAAGCATAGACTTGCGTTGCTCGATTACAAACGGGACGGCTTATTATAGCGTCACCTATGTGACATTCAGTTCTGGGTTTTTACCCATAACTACTCCATTAGTGTTCTGCTTGTATGCCAATTTCTTTATAACTTTTTGACAATCTGGGCTTGAGATATTGACCCCATGCAGAGAGAATATAACCTAAGCCATAATGTTACCAGCCACTAGGTGTCTAGAAGCCTTAATTCTACTGCTCAGATTCATTGTTGCTTGTTAAAATAAATAAATTAGTAGAATATACACCAGTAATAGCTTGTAATGTGTGTTTAGTGACAAAACAATAATCAAAATGTGAATTCTACTACTATATCTTCCTTGACTTGTCTCGGAGTCTATGGTCCACATTTAGGAGAACTAGGGTGTTTTATATGAAATCATTTTTAAAAGAAAGGACTAGACAGTAAGGATCATTCATGTACACCTTTATTTAAACTTGGTAATATTTTCTAACTATGTTCTGCAGTGATTTTAAAATGTCATAAATACCATGTCTGTATTCTTAACAAACTGAATTACTGTGTCGGTGTCAGTACTCACTAGGAGTGGTAGGGTGAAATCAGGCGCAGGAGACCAAATATGCAATAGTAGAGCGTTTTATTTCCAGGGTCCAAACCACCAATAACAGGCATGAATAAGGAAAACCCAACCAGACAAAAATGTCCACCCCAAAAAGGGCCGGAACGCAGTCCAGAATAAAACGCCAGTCCACAAAATGATAATGATAATGATAAAGAGAAATACGTAAACCCCAAACCCATGACAGGTAACACAAAACAATCCCGCACAAAACCCAACCTAGAACAGCAAGACTAAATAACCCACTAATGAACCCAACTCAAAACAGGTGCAACACAAGACAGACAAAACCAAACGAAAAGGGAAAAGGGGATCGGTGGCAGCTAGTAGGCCGGCGATGACGACCACCGAGCGCCGCCCGAACAGGGAGAGGAGCCACCTTCGGTAGAAGTCGTGACAGTATGTTCAGAAATCCATGAGAGACATAAAACCCAGGATAGAGCGGCTGAGTGAATGTGGTCTGGACTCTGTGGAGGAGGGTCATTGTGTCAGAGACACTGTAGAAAGACAGAGTTCCTGCCTTGTGGTCTAGGTACACTCCTACTCTGATGAAGCAGGGGACAGATATGACAGTCTGTTTACTATTGTGATAGAAGAAGGATCTAGAGATACCACACCTCAAACACCAGGCCTGATTACTTTTTCCAAACCACTCATCAGGTCCCCTCCTGCTGATACCTTTATATGAGACAGCTATATTAACCTCCCACCCACTCCACTCTACCTCCCAGTAGCAGGATCCAGACAGACCCTCTCTACATAACACCTGGTAGTCGGTGGTAAATCTGTCTGGATGGTCAGGATAGGACTGGACCTTATTACTCCATGTCACTTTTCTGTTCCCCTCAGACAGACACAGATTTGTATGGGCTGTGGTGGGATCCAATGTGAGCTGACAGGAATCTAAAGATAAATAATAAACATCTGGTGAAATGTATGTGTGCATCCAGGTGTGTGTGTGATTGTCTGTGTACATGCATCTGCACAGTATGTCCTTTACTCACATTCCAATAACTCCTGTCTGGTCTTGGGTTCAGGCCTTGTCTCCTGACAGGTGATGTCATTCCTACGTGATGCTAGTCCTCCAACTGACAGTCCAGACTGAGTCCTCCCAAATGACGGATAATGGGGCTCAGCAGGTGTAACAATGTGGACTATAGTCACTATGGAGACACAGGAAATCAAATCAATACTTATCATAACATAAACATTACGCAAAGTCAAAGGACTCAGTGGTTGAAAGAGGTTTGGGTAAATTATTTGAGTAGTTAGCTATTTAAAAAAAAACAGATACATTCCCCTCAGTATTTATTTGTGTCACACCCTGGTCTGATTCACCTGTCTTTGTGATTGTCTCCACCCCCCTCCAGGTGTCGCCCATCTTCCCCATTATCCCCTGTGTATTTATACCTGTGTTCTCTGTTTGTCTCTTGCCAGTTTGTTTTGTTTCGTCAAGCCTATCAGCTTTTTTCCCTCTGCTCTTGTCTCTCGATTGTTTCTGTTTCCTAGTTTTCCCAGTGTTGACCATTCTGCCTGCCCTGACCCTGCTGTCCTGTACCTTTGCCACACCTTTCTGGATTACTGAACTTTGCCTGCCCTGACCCTGCCTGCCATCCTGCACCTTTGCCCCACTTTTCTGGATTACCGACCTCTGCCTGCCCTTGACCTGCTTTTTGCCTGCCCCTGTTCGATTAATAAACTGTTGTTACTTCGACGTTGTCTGCATCTGGGTCTTACCTGAAACGTGATAGTAGAACTGCACATGTCTGACCCAGCAAATTCTGACCAGCTGTGCGACGCCAACTCCTCCCAAGGAGCCACCATGGGTAGGCACAAGGAATTGCTTCGTGGCCTTATGGAGGGGGTCCACACCTTGGCCGAATGCCATGATCAGATGTTGGACATCTTGCTGGAGCAATTCTGCGGGTTGGCTGGGAGGCAGCCTACTACGATGGTAACCTCACAGCCCTTCAGTAACTCGGCTGTTAGCAGCACTGCCTCACCAGTCACTCCACCTTCCCGGGAGTCCCACTTACCTCCCCAGAACACTTCAATGGAGAGCCGGGTACCTGTCGGGGGATTTTAGCACAGTGTGCCCTCATCTTCGAGCTTCAGCCCTGCTCTTTCCCCTCTAAGATAGTGTACCTTACCACACTGATGTCCGGGAGGGCACTCGCCTGGGCTACAGCTGTATGGAAGCAACAGCCGGCCATATGCGTCAGTCTGGAGGAGTTTGTGGGAGAGGTCAAGGAGGTGTTTGATGCCCCATTCTCCAGGAGTGAGGCTGCCCGGAAGCTTCTCCAGCTTTGGTAGGACTCCTGCAGTGTAGCAGACTATGCGCTGGATTTCTGCATGTTGGCAGCTGAGAGTGCCTGGAACCAGGAAGCGCTGTTTGAAATGTTCCTACACGGAGTCTCGGAGGAGGTCAAAGATGAGCTTGAAGCCCGGGAATTATCAATGGATCTCGATTCCCTCATCGCCTTGACCATCAGGATCGATGGGCGACTACGGGAACGACGGAGAATTTCACCTCGCCTCCGAGGCATCCCGGAAGTCCCCGACGCCCGAGAGAAACCGAGGCTACCTGAGGTTCCCTGAAGACGGTCGAGTCACCGTTTCCCGAGCATATGCAACTAGACAGAGCTAGGTTGTCTCCAGCGGAACGGCTATACAGGCTCAACACTAAGAGTTGCTTGAATTGCGTGACTCGTGGTCATTTTCTGTCCTCTTGTCTGTTAAAAGACCAGGCTCACTAGTAGGAGCGAGTACTCTGGTGGGCCAAATGGAGAACTTTTCTGCTTCCCTTACTCGCACTCCATTTCATGCCATTCTACTGTAGGGAAACCAGTCGAAATCTCTCCGGGGCCTCATCGACTCTGGGGCCGATGAGAGCTTTTTGGACTCTACCCTGGCTTCCGAGCTGGGCATCCCCATTCAGCCCCTCTCCATTCCCACGGACGTTAGAGCACTGGATGGGCGCTCTATAGGCCGGGTCACCAACAACACCACTCCCATTAACCTACGTGTGTCAGGGAACCACGGCGAGCCTATCCAGTTCCTGCTCATTAAGTCTCCTCAGATTCCCATGGTATTGGGATTCTCCTGGCTCCAGCAACACAATCCCCTCATTAACTGGTTTCCTGACCCTGCCTGCCGTCCTGTACCTTTGCTCCAACTATCTGAATGACCGACCTCTGCCTGCCCTTGACCTGCTTTTTGTATGAAAATATCCTCAAATAAATGGTGACATTCTGAACTGTTGACTCATAAAACGTTTAATCTCAAACCCAAAATGCTGGAGTATAGAGCCGAATGTATACATTTTAGCTTCACTGTCCAAATAAATACAGAGGTGAGTGTATCTGGTCATTAATATAACTGATTACTAAAATAAATGACCTAAACCTCTTTGCTGGAGGATAGAGCCAAATGTACACATTTTAGCTTCTCTGTCCAAATGGTGTACATCACCAACCTTTTACAGAGATTTTGGCAATTTCCCCAGAGCAGATGTTTTCAACTTGACTTTTCAGCCCAGTGACTGATATCTTAACATTCTCAAATGAGATGTGTTGGTTGACAGTGATGCAGGGTAAGACCTCAGATCCAGGAGAGACACAGAGAGACTGGAAACTCTACAGTGGCAGATCAGAAAATAAGTAAAAGATGTTTGTTGAAAAAGACACATATTTAACTTTCATCAGAAGCACCTGATGCTGTGGATAAAGAGCCAGTGATGTCACCTGGAGGAATTTGAGGTTGTCCTCTGTGTGTGAGAGCTGCTCCAGCTCAGCTTCTCTCCTCCTGAGCTCAGACATCTCCTGCTCCAGTTGCTTCAGGAGTCCTTCAGCTCGACTCACTTCAACTTTCTCCTAAGCTCTGATCTGCTCCTTCACCTCAGAGCTCTTTCTGTCAATGGAGCAAATCAGCTCAGTAAAGATCCTCTCACTGTCCTCCACTGCTGCTTGTACGGAGTTCTGTTAAGACAAACAGAAAGAGAGGAGCGATTCCATTTCAGTGTCAGAACCCCAGACAGCCTGTTCCTTACAGTGGGGCTCAGTGGGATCGGAACATGGCCGAGAACTTCCCAGCACATCCAGTTTTACTGCAGCTTAGTTTAGGGAGAGTAAGTCACTTTAGAATAGACTAGCTGCTAAGTCAGGGTTTCCCAAACTCGGCCCTGGGACCCCCCTGTGTCCACGTTTGTTTTTTGCCGTAGAGCTACACAGCTGATTCCAATAATCAACTCATCATCAAGCTTTGATTACTTGAACCAGCTGTGTAGTGCTAGGTCAAGAACCTAAACGTACACCTTGGTTTCAGTTTTACTGCAGTTTAGTTTAGGAGAAGTAAGTCCCTTTAGAAAGGACTATCTGCTAAGTGAATACATATAAATGGTCAACACTCACCTTGAGTGACTTTACAGCCTGTCTCACCTCCTGTATCTCTTTCTCTCTCTTCTGGATTCTCTGTTTGAATTTCTGTTGTTTCTCCGCCAGCTGGCTCTGCAGCTAAACAAATGTCATTCCATGGTTAATTTGTGCAAGTGATTCTATCTAAGTTAAAACAGATCAAACTTTATAATAGGTCAGAGTCTACACATTATGGAGGAAAAGGTATGCATGTGTTTGTTTGAATGTGACCGATCATGTTCGATCCCGGGTCTCCTGCATGCCAGAAAAGTGCATTAGCCTGCAAACCTAAAGCCTAGGCATTAACTGAAGGAGCCAATACAACTCTTCAGGTCTCAGTAAATGTTAAATCATGTGAGTGTGTATATTAGCACAGCTAGATGATTGGGTGTTTGTTTACTTCCAAGCTATGTTGTACAGTAAGTAGTCACTAATATTCAGCAATGAATGGTATTTTTGAAGTAAGCAACAATTACAGATTGTCCTTTCCATAAAAGGTCATGATACAGTCTCAGCTGAATCAGAAAGGACTGAGAGACACTCAGTCCTTTCTGATTCAGCTGAGACTGTATCATGACCTTTATGTTCACCCACCACACACAGCAGACAGATAAACTGCTGATCAGTACGGCAGTACATCTCCAGTAGTTTGTCATGACGAGAGCAGATCTTCTCCTCTAGTTGTGTTGAGGCTTTGACCAGCGTGTGCCTCTTAAAGGCAGGAGATTCATAGTGAGGCTGGAGGTGACTCTCACAGTAAGAGACCAGACACACCAGACAGGACTTGACAAATTTGAGTTTTCTCTCCGTGCAGACATCACACGCCACATCTCCAGGTCCAGCATAATAGTGAGCAGGAGGAGCAGCTTGGAGTCCTGTCTTCTTCAGATTCTCCACCAATTCTGCTAGCAGGGTGCTTTTCTTCAGAACAGGCCTCGGGATGAAGGTCTGTCTGCACTGAGGGCAGCTGTAGACACCCTTCTGATCATCCTGATCCCAGCAGTCCTTAATACAGCCTATACAGTAACTGTGTCCACAGGGAATAGTGACTGGATCCTTCAGTAGATCCAGACATATTGATCAACTGATTGAATCCATGGCTGATGCCAATTTGGTGCACACACTCACAGACTGAGATTACTTTTGTTTCTCTAGAATTGTTTGTGCTTATGAGTGGAAACATTTCCTGGTTGTGGTGTACTCTTTACCTGCACAGAGCGGTTGTGATTGGACAGAGGTAGTTAAGGAATTTCCAGTTATGGAATGTGTTCCATGAAAAAAATTGACATTCCCCAATTGACAGTTTACTAGACATAGACCACACATCTAAGTACATAGTTATTACAATATTTATTGAGGATGATTGAAGTGACAATTCAGGAGGACAAAGTCAGTAGGCTGTGTAATGATAGATCAGGGGGAGATTCTGGAATATGTGGAATGGAGTTCTCGGCTGCCATTTCACTTAAAATCAATGGCAATCCTCCATGGTCATAGACTTACAGTGTGTTCAAGGGGATCGCTGTGAGCAAGGTGCTGTGAGAACATAATGTGTAGTTATTCAGCCGATCCTGTCAAACAGGTTAGTTAGAAGATAGAGGGTGGAGAAAGGAGGGAGGCTTCCAAACACTGGAGAAATGATAAAACCCTAACCTCCATACAGTAGTGTAGTGGTAATATTTATCAAATAAGCATATTATATATACCTCACATGCCACCCATAATACAATTGGCCTATGAAAGTGTTTATCTGACCCTGTCTCACAGATTGGTGAGATACACTCTCTTTCTCTTTCCACCTCAGGGACTTTTTAAAATAAACAATTATTTCACCTTTCTCCTGTTTCGGAAAGGTGTGCCGCTAGCGGGACACCTCAACAACATCCGGTGAAATTGCAAACCCCCTAATTCAAACTACAGTATTATAAATATTTAACTTTCATAAAATCACAAGTGTAATACATCAAAATAAAGCTTAACTTCTTGTTAATCCAGCCGCTGTGTCACATTTCAAAAAGGCTTAACGGTGAAAGCATACCATACGATTATCTGAGGACAATGCTCGCATACAAACATTTTCCAGCCAAGTAGATTAGTCACGAAAGTCAGAAATAGCGATAAAATTAATCACTTACCTTTGATGATCTTCATATGGTTGCACTCACAAGACTCCATGTTACACAATAAATATTTGTTTTGTTCGATAAAGGCCCTCTTTATATAAAAAAAACCTCGCATGTTGTTCAGTAATCCACTGGATCAAAGGCGGTCACAACAGGCAGACGAATAGATCCAAATAGTACTGGTAAAATTTGTCGAAACATGTCAAATTATGTTTTTTATTAATCCTCAGTTTGTCTATTGTCTTTATAATCCATAATATTTAAACCGGACAATAGCGTATTCAATTCAGAAAATGTTGTCATTCTTACTCATTTTTCAGAATAAAAGCCTGAAACAATGTCTAAAGACTGTTGACATCTAGTGGAAGTCGTAGGAACTGCAATCTAGGTCCCATCCGTTTATGTGGTGGATAGGCTTTCAATGGAAAAACACTCAATTCAAAAGAATGCCACTTCCTGGATGGATTTTACTCAGGTTTTCAGCTGCCATATCAGTTCTGTTATACTCACAGACATTATTTTAACAGTTTTAGAAACTTTAGAGTATTTTCTATCCATATGCATATCCTAGCTTCTGGGTCTGAGTAACAGGCAGTTTACATTGGGCACCTCATTCATCCAAACTACTCAAAACTGCCCCCGGTCCCAGAAAGGCTATTTAACCAGGTAGGCCAGTTGAGAACAAGTTCTCATTTACACCTGCGACCTGGCCAAGATAAAGCAAAGCAGTGCGACAACAACAACAACACAGAGTTACACATAAACAAACATACAGTCAATAACACAATAGAAAAATATATATACAGTGTGTGCAAATGTAGAAGAGTAGGGAGGTAAGGCAAAAAATAGGCCATAGAGGCAAAATAATTACAATTTAGCATTAACACTGGAGTGATAGATGTGCAGATGATGATGTGCAAGTAGAGATACTGGGGTGTAAAAGAGCAAAAGGATAAATAACAATATGGGGATGAGGTAGTAGGGTGTTCTATTTACAGATTGGCTGTGTACAGGTACAGTGATTGGTAAGCTGCTCTGACAGCTGATGCTTAAAGTTAGAGAGGGAGATATAAGACTCCACTTCAGTGATTTTTGCAATTCGTTCCAGTCATTGGCAGCAGAGAACTGGAAGGAAAGGCGACCAAAGTAAGTGTTGGCTTTGGGGATGACCAGTGAAATATACCTGTTGGATCGTGTGCTACAGGTGGGTATTGTTATGGTGACCAGTGAGCTGAGATAAGGCGGGGCTTTACCTAGCAAAGACTTATAGATGATCTGGAGCCAGTGTGTTTGGCGATGAATATGTAGCGAGGGCCAGCCGACTAGAGCATACAGGTTGCAGTGGTGGGTAGTATATGGGGCTTTGGTGACAAAATGGATGGCACTGTGATAGACTACATCCAGTTTGCTGAGTAGAGTGTTGGAGGCTATTTTGTAAATTACATCGCCGAAGTCAAGGATCGGTAGGATAGTCAGTTTTACAAGGGTCTGTTTGGCAGCATGAGTGAAGGATGCTTTGTTGTGAAATAGGAAGCCGATTGTAGATTTCATTTTGGATTGGAGATGCTTAATGTGAGTCTGGAAGGAGAGTTTACAGTCTAACACCTAGGTATTTGTAGTTGTCCACATATTCTAAGTCAGAACCGTCCAGAGTAGTGATGCTAGTCGAGCTGGCGGGTGCGGGCAGCACTCGGTTGAAGAGCATGCATTTAGTTTTACTAGCATTTAAAAGCAGTTGGAGGCCACAGAAGGAGTGTTGTATGGCATTGAAGCTCGTTTGGATGTTTGTTAACACAGTGTCCAAAGAAGGGCCAGATGTATACAGAATGGTGTCGTCTGTGTAGAGGTGGATCAGAGAATCACCAGCAGCAAGAGCGACATCATTGTTATATACAGAGAAAAGACTTGGCCCGAGAATTGAACCCTGTGGCACCCCCATAGAGACTGCCAGAGTTCCGGACAACAGGCCCTCCGATTGACACACTGAACTCTATCTGAGAAGTTGTTGGGGAACCAGGCGAGGCAGTCATTTGAGAAACCAAGGCTATTGAGTCTGTAGATAAAAATGCGGTGATTAACAGAGTCGAAAGCCTTGGCCAGATCAATGAAGACGGCTGCAAAGTACTGTCTTTTACGATGGCGGTTATGATATTGTTTAGGACCTTGAGCGTGGCTTGCGGCACAATGCCTCTCCCCTATTTGACCTAGTGAGTTTGTGTCTATGCATTGATATGCAGGCTACTGTATATCAGGCTACTGTATGCAGGCTATTATATGTATTTCTGTACTTGAGCATGAACATTTCTAACCATTTTTTAAAAGGGAATGAGGTAAAGAGATTTTTTTTGTCTTAAAGGCGCGGTGTTGTATTTTGAGATGGGCTCAAATTAGCTAACCAATAGGTAGAGGGTAGCATAATTTGTCTTGTTCTCTGTAATAATGGTATGGGATTAATAATGCATTTTCTTTTGTAAAGTGTTTTTTTTTGCACCAAACAACACAATAATATGTTCAGGCACCTCCTTGTCTGAAGGACAAGTGGATGAACAGGTTAATGTAAAGCCCTTCATGTTATTTTCAAAAGTCTCATGGAATGTAGGCCTACATTGAGTGGGTACATGTGGGTACATTTCCTGTTTGTGTGTGTATTGCAAGAAGAGCGTTGTGGTTGGACAGAGGTGCTTGTAGAAGTTCCATTTAAGGTATGTGTGCCAAGCACTGGATATATGAATATTTTTTTTTTTACTCAAGCCATCCAAGTCGCAGACTGTTCTCTCTGCAAGCAGTACCAATGCACCTGCAAGTCTGAAACCAAAAGGACCCTTAACAGCTTCCACCCCCAAACCATAAGACAGCTAATTAGTCTGGGTAGCTATTGGTTAACTATTTAACTATCTGCATTGACACTTTTTGTGACTCATCACTTATGCCGATGCTACTGTTTATTATCTATCCTGTTGCCTAGTCACTTTATTCCTAGATACATGTACACTACCGTTCAACAGTTTGGGGTCACTTAGAAATGTCCTTGTTATTGAAAGAAAAGCAAAAAAATGTGTCCATTAAAATAACATCAAATTGATCAGAAATACAGTGGAGACATTGTTCATGTTGTAAATGACTATTGTAGCTGAAAACGGCCGATTTTGTATGGAATATTTACATATGCGTCCTCAACTGGTTGAGTGTCTGGAGCATCAGCATTTGTGGGTTCGATTACAGGTTCAAAAATGTCAAAAACAAAGAACTTTCTTTGGCAGCTTCATTAAATAGTACCCGCAAAACACCAGTCACAACGTCAACAGTGAAGAAAGCGACTCCGGGATGCTGGCCTTCTAGGCAGAGTTGCAAAGAAAAAGTAATATCTCAGATTGGCCAATAAAAAGGAAAGATTAGGAAAGGTTGGGACCTCCGTGCAAATACTTTGGATATGTTGGGTGTGGAGGGGTCCCTAAAGCCATTATTTAGAGAATCGTTGTCTGCTTGAAATTGACAACAAAGTGACTGTCATAAGGATTCTCGTTTGCCATCATGGTGGTATAATATCCAACAAGCTTTTTACGCATTGATCACTGTTACGGATACAGGTAGTGTGTATCCTGTATGTGTATTTCTTTTCTCTCCTTCTCCCCTCACAGGTGACAATCATCATTCCCCAATCAGTCATCAATCAGAAGACACCTGCTCCTTTTTCACTTGCCCTACCCTTGATGGTAGATTTAAGTTGTCTGTGGTTATTTGTTCTCACTGTTACTTTTTCACTGTTATAATTTGCATGAGTTATGTTACGGGTCTCGTTGCCATCCCCCCTAGACTGCAGGGCCAAAGGGATTCGTAACAATCACCTAGCCCCTACAATCAGATGATTTATGGATTGTAAATCCTTCAGGATTTCCTTTTCACTCATTATTTCACTATTTCACTTCAGATACAATCATGTCATCCCAACATGGAATGCACCTTTCAATTAAAATTATTATTTTTAATTTTAGTCTGTTTTTCACTATAGTGCATTTCTGAAATGCTGGTTTGATTAATTTAATGTCACGCCTGCTTCCGCTCTCCCTCTCTGGCACTCGAGAGCGCCAGACTGCCTTCCTTGCGCACACCTGTCACCATCATTATGTGCACCTGCGCTTCATCATTGGTCACCATCACGCACAGCAGGGCATCATTGGACTCAGCTGGACTCCTTTCATTTATTTATTGCCCCTCCTATGTCTGTCTGTTTCTTTGGTTAAATCCCTGTGTCAGCATACATGTCGTTGTGTGTTCCTATCCAGATGCTGTCCTGTTCCATGTCCGTGGTTAATTAAATGTTCACTCCCTGTACCTGCTTCTCATCTCCAGCGTTGTATCTCACATTTAATTAATGTGACTTATTCATATAGGAGACCAAGAGACCAAGCCATGCAGCTAGTAAGTTCAGAAGGATGTCGTATAAAGTTTTAACTCATAAAGTGTCAGTGGGTGCTTGCAAATCAGTTCATAAAAAAAATAGCTACCATTATATATATTTTTCAAATAATCACTTATAAATCCTAATGTTTGTTTATTTAAAAATAAAATATTTCTTATTTACAATGACGGCCTACCAAAAGGCAAAAGGCCTCCTGCGGGGACGGGGACGGGGGCTGGGATTAAAAATACATTTACAAAAAATATAGGACAAAACACACATCACGACAAGAGAGACAACACAACACTACATAAAGAGAGACCTAAGACAACACAGCATGGTAGCAACACAACATGACAACAACATGATAGCAAAACAACATGGCAGCAGCACAAAACAGGGTAGCAGCACAAAACAGGGTATAAACATTATTGGGCACAGACAACAGCACAAAGGGCAAGAAGGTAGAGACAAAAAAACATCACGCAAAGCAGCCATAACTGTCAGTAAGAGCGTCCATGATTGAGTCTTTGAATGAAGAGATTGAGATAAAACTGTCCAGTTGGAGGGTTTGTTGTAGCTCTTTCCAGCCGCTAGGTGCAGCGAACTGAAAACACTAGCAACCCAGGGATGTGTGCGCTTTGGGGAGCTTTAACAGATTGTGACTGGCAGAATGGGTGTTGTATGTGGAGGATGAGGGCTGCAGTAGATATCTCAGATAGGGGGGAGTGAGGCCTAAGAGAGGTTTATAAATTAGCATCAACCAGTGGGTCTTGCAACGGGTATACAGTTTACAGAGGAGTATAGAGTGCAGTAATGTGTCCTATAAGGAGCATTGGTGGCAAACCTTATGGCCGAATGGTAAAAAACATCTAGCCGCTCGAGAGCACCCTTACCTGCTGATCTATAAATTACGTCTCCGTAATCTAGCATGGGTAGGAGGGTCATCTGAATCAGGGTTCGTTTGGCAGCTGGGCTTGAAAGAGGAGCAATGCAGTTTTACAGAGAGCTGAGAGAAGAACAGTGTACCATCTAGCCATACTCCCAAATACTTGTATGAGTTTAAACCACTAATCTTTTTTAAATTAGGCTACAGTATCTACTGTATCTTACTGTCCTCAAATTATAGTAGCACTCTACTCTGCATGTTGTATGCATGTCCCTAACTGATAATCCAATTTAAATGTATATCATTGCCTTTAAATTATGAGAGATGAGATTGGGATTAGGTTTAAATCCTTGATCTTTTCTCCTTGAAGCAACGAGGAGTTGCTTTGCAAGTTCATTTTCTTCGTTCAAATCGACCAGTAGTTTCCTTTGCTCCTGTCTTTGCTATTGTCCCTGTTTTCTAGTGTCCAGGTTTTGACCTTTCCTGCCTGCCATGACCCTGAGCCCACCTGCCGTCCTGTACCATTGCCCACCCTCTGGATTACCCACCTCTGCCTGACCTGAGCCCGCCTGCTGTTCCGGTGTCTTACACCCTCTCTGAATTATTGACCTCTGCCTGCCTTGACCTGTCTTTTGCCTGCCCCTGTTTAAAGTATGAACTTTCGTTTCTTCAACACTGTCTGCACCTGGGTCATACATTAAAATGTGATAGTATGAACTCGCCATGCCTGACCCAGCAGACTTGGACCAACTCTGCAACGCCATCTCCTCCCAAAGAGCCACCATTAGTAGGCACGAGGAGTTGCTTTGTGGTCTTATGGAAGGGGTTCCAGGACGTGGCCTAACGTCACGACCTAGCATTGGAAACATTGCGGAAGCAATTCTGTGTATTAGGCAGCCTACCACGACGGTAACCTCCCAGCCCCTCAGTAACCAGGCTGGTAGCAGTGTCGTCACCCCGGTTTCCCGGGAACCCCACTTACCTCCCCCGGAGTACTTTGAGTCGGGCACCTGTTAGGCGTTTCTTGCTCTGTGTTCCCTCGTCATGGAGCTGCAGCCTTCCTCCTTCCCCTCGGACCGCTCTAAGATAGCGTACCTCATCACGCTGATGTCCGGGAGGACCCTCGCCTGGGCTACGGCTGTTTGGGAACAATAATCAGCCGTATGCTTCAGTCTGGAGGGTTTTGTGGTGGAGGTGAAAAAAGTTTGAGGCTCCGGTGTCCGGGAGAGAGGCTACCCGGAAGTTACTCCAGCTTTGGCAGGACTCCCTCAGTGTCAGACTATGCGGTGGAGTTCTGCATGCTAGCAGCGGAGCGTGCCTGGAACCCGGAAGTGCTGTTCAACACGCTCCTGCGTGGATTATCAGAGGAGGTAAAGGACGAGCTTGCAGCCCGGGAACTACCGACGGATCTCGACTCACTCATCGCCTTAACCATCCGGATCAATGGACATCTACGCGAATGTAGGAGGGAGAAGAGGTCCCAATCGCTCACTCAAGGATCCCACCTTGCATCTGATGAACTCCAGAAGTCCCAGAGAGGATCCGAGCTTACCCAAGTTCCTCCAAGAGCCTCCGAAGACAGTCGATTTACCTCTTCCCGAGCCAATGCAGCTCGGCAGGGCTAGGCTGTCTCCAGCCAAATGCGTGCGCAGACTTAACACCCAGAGTTGTCTGTATTGCAGTACTGCCAGTCATTATGTATCTACCTGTCCCTTCAAGAGACCTAGCTCATTTGTAGGAATGAGTACTCTGGTGGGTCTTAAGGACAATTTTGCTTCTCCCCTTACTCGCCCCCTTCTCCACGCCACACTGCTGTGGGGGGACCAGTCCAAGTCTCCCCAGATACTCATCGACTCGGAGCCGATGTGAGTCTTATGGACATTACCCTGGCGTCCGAGCTGGGCATCCCCACTCAACCTCTCTCCATTGCCATGGATGTTAGAGTGCTGGACGGGCGCTCTATAGGCCGGGTCACTCACCATACCACCGCCATCAACCTATGAGTGTCAGGGAACCACAGCGAGACAATCCAATTCCTGTTAATTGAGTCTCTGCAGGTTCCCGTGATATTGGGATTCTCTTGGCTCCAGCGACACAATCCCTCGATTGACTGGTCTACTGGTGCCATTGTGGGCTGGAGCCCATTTTGCCACACTCATTGCCTGTAGTCAGCTCTGCCTGCCCCAGGAAGTCTTCCTGGGGGCTTTGAAATTGCCATGGACCTCTCCGCTAGCCCCACGGCTACACCCCCTGAAGCCTCCCACTCCTCTGCCTAGAAGGCGAGCATCCCGGAGTTGCCTCTTCACTGTGTTGACGTTAAGACTGGTGTTTTGTGGGTACTATTTATTGAAGCTGCCAGTTGGACTTGTGAGGTGTCTGTTTCTCAAACTAGACACTCTAATGTACTTGTCCTCTTGCTCAGTTGTGCACCGGGTCCTCCCACTCCTCTTTCTATTCTGGTTAAAGACAGTTTGCGCTGTTCTGTGAAGGGAGTAGTACACAGTGTCGTACGAGCTCTTCAGTTTCTTGGCAATTTCTCGCATTGAATAGCCTTAATTTCTCAGAACAAGAATAGACTGACGATTTTCAGAAGAAAGTGCTTTGTTTCTGGCCATTTTGAGCCTGTAATTGAACCCACAAATGCTGATGCTCCAGGTACTCAAACTAGTCTAAAGAAGGCCAGTTTTATTGCTTCTTAAATCAGAACAACAGATTTCAGCTGTGCAAACATAATTGCAAAAGTTTTTTTAAAATGATCAATTAGCCTTTTAAAATGATAAACTTGGATTAGCTAACCCATTGGACCACAGGAGAGATGGTTACTGTAGATATTCCATTAAAAAACAGCCGTTTCCAGCTACAATAATAATTTACAACATGAACAATGTGTACACTGTGTTTCTGATCAATTTGATGTTATTGTAATGGACCAAAAAAATAGCTTTTCTTTAAAAAAACAAGGACATTTCTAAGTGACCCCAAACTTTTGAACGGTAGTGTATGTTTAGTGACAAAATTAGAATCAAAATGTCAACCCTACTAGTATGTCTTGCATGACTTGTCTCAGAGTCTGTGGTCCACATTTTAGAAGGACTGGGATGTTTAATATGGATCAGTGATTTTAAAATCTTACTTGAACATGTCATGTATAGCCTGTCTGTATTCTTATCAAGGTGAATCACTGTGTCGGTGTCAGTATCTTCACAGATCCATGAAAGACAAAAAAACAGGATAGAGGGGCTGAGTGAATGTGTTCTGGACTCTGTGGAGGAGGGTCATTGTGTCAGAGACACTGTAGAAAGACAGAGTTCCTGCCCTGTGGTCCAGGTACACTCCTACTCTGCTGGAGAAGGGAACAGTTATGACAGTCCGTTTACTATTGTGATAGAAGGAACAGCTAGTGTCAGCGAACTCCAAACAGTAGGCCTGATTACTGTTTCTAAACCACTCCTCAGGTCCCCTCCTGCTGATGCCTTTATATGCGACAGCTATATTAACCCATTTCCCACTCCAGTCTACCTCCCAGTAGCAGACTCCGGACAGACCCTCTCTACACAACACCTGGTGGCAGTTGGTAAATCTGTCTGGATGGTCAGGATAGGACTGGACCTTATTACTCCATGTCACCTTTCTGTTCCCCTCAGAAAGACACAGGTATTTATGTGCTGTGTTGGGATCCAATGTGAGCTGGCAGGAATATGAGGATAAAAAAACAACTGGTGAAATGTATTTGTGCTTCCAGGCGTGTGTGTGCGTGTGTGCGTGTGTCTGTGTACATGCAGATGCACAGTATGTATTTTACTCACATTCCAAGAACTCCTCTCTGGTCTTGGGTTCAGGCCTTGTCTCCTGACAGGTGCTAAGTGATGCTAGTCCTCCAACTGACAGTCCAGACTGAGTCCTCCCAAACGACAGAGGGTAATGGGGCTCAGAAAGTGGAACAATGTGGACTTTTGTCACTATGGAGACACAGGAAATCAAATATCACTGTTCATGATCATGAACATTACAAAAAGTCAAAGGGGTCAGTGGTTGAAAGAGGTTTAGGTCATTAGTTTTAGTAATTAGTTATATCAGTGACCAGACACGCTCTCCTCTGAAGCTAAAGTGTATGAATTTGGCTCAATACTCCAGCATTTTGGATTTGAGATCAAGAAATTAAAGCACTTTATCCTCTCTGGGAAATGTGGGACCCTGCCAACAGCCAGTGAAATAGCAGAGCGCCAAATTCAAAACAACAAAAATCTCATAATACAAATTTCTCACACATACAAGTATTATACACCATTTTAAAGATAATCTTCTCGTTAATCCAACCAGTGTCCGATTTCAAAAAGGCTTTACGACGAAGCATAGCATTAGATTATGTTAGGACAGCGCCGAGACAAGAAAAACCACACAACCATTTTCCAAGCAAGGAGAGGCGTCACAAAAACCAGAATACAGCTAAAATTAATCACTAACCTTTGATCTTCATCAGATGGCACTCATAGGACTTCATGTTACACAATACATGTATGTTTTGCTCGATAAAGTTCATATTTATATCCAAAAACCCCATTTTACATTGGCGTGTGATGTTCAGAACTATCATACAAACTTAGGTTAACTTCTATCGGCTAAGTGGGACGCTAGCATCCCACCTGCGGGACAGTCAGTGAAATATCAGGGCGGCAAATTCAAAAACAACAAAATGTCAAAATCCAACTTTCTCAAACATACAACTATTTTACACCATTTTAAAGGTACACTTCTCCTTGATGTAACCACATTGTCCATTTTCAAAAAGGCTTTACAGCGAAAGCAAAACATTAGATTATGTTAGGAGAGTACATAGACAAAAATAATCACACAGCCATTTTCCAAGCAAGGACATGTGTCAATTAAACCCAAAACACAGCTAAATGAAGCACTAACCTTTGACGATCTTCATCAGATGACACGCCTAGGGCATTATGTTATACAATACATGTATGTTTTGTTCAATAAAGTTCATATTTATATCCAAAAACAGAATTTTACATTGGCGCGTGATGTTCAGAAAATGTATTCCCACCAAAACACCCGGTGAATGTGCACATCAATTTACAAAAATACTCATCATAAACGTTGACAAAATATATAACAATTATTTAAAGAATTATAGATGGACTACTCCTGGATGCAACCGCTGTGTCAGATTTTAAAATAGCTTTACGGAGAAAGCACATTTTTCAATATTCTGAGTACATTCAGCTATTCAGACACCCGCCAAGTTCGGGGCAACCTAAACTCAGAATTAGTATTAGAAATATTCTCTTACCTTTGCTGATTTTCGTCAGAATGCACTCCCAGGACTGCTACTTTCACAAGAAATGTTGTTTTTGTTCGAAATAATCCATATTTATGTACAAATACCTCCGTTTTGTTCATGCGTACAGATCACTTATCCAAAGGCATAACGCGCAAGCGCAGGACCAGAGACGAAAAGTCAAAATGTTCCATTACCGTACTTAGAAGCATGTCAAACGCTGTTTAAAATCAATCTTTATGGTATTTTTAATGTAAAATTGCGATAATATTCCAACTGGACAATAGCATATTCATTCAAGAAGAAAAAGAAGGAACGGCGCACTCGCGTGACGGCGCATTTCCAACCCCTTTGTTGCCAGGCAGACCACTCAGTAACTGAGCTCCTATTATCTGCCCAGTGACAGGAAAATGCTCAAACCACATTCTGAAGGCTTTAGACAGCCAATGGAAGCCTTAGGAAATGCAACATCCACCACAGACACTGTGGTTTCGATAGAGAATCAAAAGAAGAACTACAATTCTCAGACTTTCCACTTCCTGCTTGGATTTTTCTCAAGTTTTTGCCTGCCATATGAGTTCTGTTATACTCACAGACACCATTCAAACAGTTTTAGAAACTTCAGAGTGTTTTCTATCAAACTAAATCTACTAATAATATGCATATTCTAGTTTCTGGGCCAGAGTAGTAACCTGTTTAAATTGGGTACGTTTTTCATCCAGCCGTGAAAATACTGCCCCCTAGCCCAGACAGGTTAATGCAACCGCTGTGTCAGATTTCAAAAAAGCTTTACGGCGAAATCAAACTTTGCAATAATCTGAGTACAGTGCTCAGACATCAAAACAAGCCATACAGATACCCGCCATTTTGGAGTCAACAGAAGTCAGAAATAGCATTATAAATATTCACTTACCTTTGATGATCTTCCTCGGAATGCACTCCCAGGATTCCCAGTTCCACAATAAATGTTTGTTTTGTTCGATAAAGTTCATCTTTATGTCTAAATACCTCCATTTTGTTTGCGCGTTTAGTCCAGCACTCCAAATTCCCTAAGCGCGCGAGTTTAGTCCAGACGAAAAGTAAAAATAGTTACATTACAGTTTGTAGAAACATGTCAAACGATGTATAGATTCAATCTTTAGGATGTTTTTATCATAAATATTCAATAATATTCCAACCGGACAATTCCTTTGTCTTTAGAATTGAAAGGAAAGGCAGCTCGCTCTCATGGCCGTGCGCATGATTGAGGTCATGCCAATTTTCCAGACACGTGACTGAATCAGCTCTTATTCTCTCCCCATTCACAGTAGAAGCCTGAAACAACATTCTAAAGACTGTTGACATCTAGTGGAAGCCTTAGAAAGTGCAATATGACCCCACAGACACTGTATGTTGGATAGGCAATCACTTGAAAAACTACAAACCTCAGATTTCCCACTTCCTGGTTGGATTTTTTCTCAGGTTTTTGCATGCCATATGAGTTCTGTTATACTCACAGACATCATTCAAACAGTTTTAGAAACTTCAGAGTGTTTCCTATCCAAATCTACTACATGCATATTCTAGCTTTTGGGCCTGAGTAGCAGGCATTTTACTTTTGGCATGTTTTTCATCCAAGCTACTCAATACTGCCCCCCTTTCCTAGAGAAGTTGTGTATGTAGTCCATGCATTTTAATACGTTTTTATTTCATAAGTATTTGGACAAATTTACTTATTGTCTATTAGAGTAGTCAAAAGTTTAGTATTTGGTCACATATTCCTAGCACGCAATGAGTACTTGAAGCTTGTAACTCTACTAACTTGTTGGATGCATTTGCAGTTTGATTTGGTTGTGTTTCAGATTATGTTTTGCACAATAGGAACTGAATGGACAATAATGTATCATTCCATTTTGGAGTAACTTGTTTCTGAACACTTCTAAATTAATGTGCATTTTTTTGTGGGGGCATGATCTTTAATCCTCTGTAACCTTGTCACTCATCATTATTTACTTCATTCATGATTGTCCATAATCATGGTAGCATCCACATTAATGTAGAAGTGAAAACAGAAACATCTTCTGTTCTTATTTACAATAAAAGTTACTCCAGAATGACACAATACATTATTCACCATTCATTTCTTTGAGCATAACAATCTGAAACACAACCAAAACAAACTGCAAATGCATCCAACAAATTTATAGGCACAAGATTGATGTAGTCATTGCGTACTTGGAATATGGGACCAAAAACTAAACTTTGAACTACTTGAACACACTCTAAGTGAATTTGTCCAAATACGTATGAATTTTTTTTTAATTCAAGTGGGGGACAACATACATCAAGTCCTTCAATTTCTAACACATATGTATAAAAAATATCCTTAAATAAAATGTGACATTCTGAACTGTCACCTAATAAAATATTTGATCTCAACCACTAAACGCTCAGGTATACATTCTGAACTGTTGACTCATAAAACGTTTAATCTCAAACCCAAAATGCTGGAGTATAGAGCCGAATGTATACATTTTAGCTTCACTGTCCAAATAAATACAGAGGCGAGTGTATCTGGTCATTAACATAACTGATTACAAAAATAAATGACCTAAACCTCTTTGCTGGAGGATAGAGCCAAATGTACACATTTTAGCTCCACTGTCCAAATAGTGTATGTTACCAACCTTTTACAGAGATGTTGACAATTTCCAGAAGCAGATGTTTTCAACCTGACTTTTCAGTCCAGAAACAGCTTTCTTAACATCCTCAAATGAGACATGATGGTTGACAGTGATGCAGGGTAAGGCTTCAGTTCCAGGAGAGACACCTAGAGACTGGAAACTCTACAGAGACAGATAAGAAAACAGGGAAAAGATTATTGTTGAGAAAAACTAAAATCTAAAATTCAACAGTACACCTGATGCTGTGGACAAAGATCCAGTGATGTCACCTGGAGGAATGTGATGTTGTCATCTGTGTGTGAGAGCTGCTCCAGCTCAGCTTCTCTCCTCCTGAGCTCAGACATCTCCTGCTCCAGTTGCTTCAGGAGTCTTTCAGCTCGACTCATTTCAGCCTTCTCCTGGGCTCTGATCTGCTCCTTCACCCCAGACCACCTTCTCTCAATGGAGTGGATAAGCCCGGTAATGATCTTTTCACTGTCTTCCACTGCTGCTTGTGCAGAGTTCTGTTAAGACAAACAGAAAGGAACATGCCCCAGCACCTCCCAAAACTTCCAGTTTTACCTCAGTTTAGTTTAGGAAGAGTAAGTCAATTTAGAAAGGACTATCTGCTAAGTGAATACATATAAATGTTCAATACTCACCTTGAGTGACTTCACAGCCTGTCTCACCTCCTGTATCTCTTTCTCTCTCTTCTGGATTCTCTGTTTGGATTTCTGTTGTTTCTCCCCCAGCTGGCTCTGCAGATAAGCAAATGTCATTCCATGGTTCCTATGTACAAGTGATTGTCTTAGTGAAAACATATCAAACTGTATGACAGGTCAGCATCTATGCATTATGGAGGAAAAGGAATGCAGGTGTCTATGTGCATCTGTATGCATGTGACAGATCGGGTTCGATCCTGGGTCTCCTGCATGCCTGCTAACCCAAAAGTGCATTAGCCTGCTAACCCAAAGCCTAGGCATTAACTGAAGGAGGCAATGCAACTCTTCAGGTCTTAGTAAATGTTAAATCACGTGAGTGTGTATATTAGCTCAGCTAGATGATTGGGTGTTGGCTGACTTCCAAGGTATGTTGTACAGTAGTCACTAATATTCAGCAATGAATGGTATTTTCGAAGTGAGCAGCAATTACAGATTGTCCTTACCTGTCTCTCAGTCCTTTCTGATTCAGCTGAGACTGTATCATGACCTTTATGTTCACCCACCACACACAGCAGACAGATAAACTGCTGATCAGTACGGCAGTACATCTCCAGTAGTTTGTCATGGCGAGAGCAGATCTTCTCCTCTAGTTGTGTGGAGGCTTTGACCAGCGTGTGCTTCTTAAAGGCAGGAGATTCATAGTGAGGCTGGAGGTGAGTCTCACAGTAAGAGACCAGACACACCAGACAGGACTTGACAGATTTGAGTTTTCTCTCAGTGCAGACATCACACGCCACATCTCCAGGTCCAGCATAATAGTGAGCAGGAGAAGCAGCTTGGAGTCCTGTCTTCTTCAGATTCTCCACCAATTCTGCTAGCAGGGTGCTTTTCTTCAGAACAGGCCTCGGGATGAAGGTCTGTCTGCACTGAGGGCAGCTGTAGACACCCTTCTGATCATCCTGATCCCAGCAGTCCTTAATACATCCTATACAGTAACTGTGCCCACAGGGAATAGTGACTGGATCCTTCAGTAGATCCTGACATATTGAACAAATGATTGATTCCATGGCTGTTGCCATTTAGCTGCAAACACTTTGGTGCAGACTGAGAATCACTGTAGTTTCTCTAGAATTGTTGTGCTTCTGAGTGGGTACATTTCCTGGTTGTGTGTGTATTGCAGGAAGAGGTTTGTGGTTGGATATAGATTCTTGTAGAAGTTCCATTTATGGTATGTATGAGTCTTTTAGACAATACTTTTTTTTCAAAGACTAGAGACACCCCAGTTATAGACTGTTCTCTCCACAACTGCACGGCAAGTGGTTCCGAAGCACCAAATCTGGAACCAAAACAACCCTGAACAGCTTCTACCCCCAAGCTGTAAGACTGCTAAATAGTTAGTTTTTATAAATAGTAAACTATATAGCTACCTGCATTAACCCTTTTTGCACTAACCTTTTTTGACTCATCACTTACACTGCTGCTGCTGTTTATTATCTATCCTCTTGCCCAGTCACTTTATCCCTACATACAGTATATGTACATATCTACCTCAATCAGTGGTGGAAAAAGTACCCAATTGTCATTCTTCAGTAAAAGTAAAGATGCATTCATAGAAAAGGACTCAAGTAAAAGTGAAAGTCACCCAGTAAAATTATAATTGAGTAAAAGCCTAAAAGTCCAACCTAAAAGTCCAACCTAAAACGGTTTGTCATGACTTACCTATAGGTTGGGCTTTGATTTTGACAATGCTCTCTTGCCCACTAACACAGCTACGGTGAGGGGGCTCTATCCAATCCTACCTCAAAACACAGAGACAGTGAGACAGACCTGCCCATCAGCGCAGCAGATCTGACAGTTTACATAACATATTTTTTTACTTGAGAAATACTGCACCAAACACCTTAACCTCCCTGGGCAAGGTGGGACGTTCGTCCCACCTAGTCAACAGCCAGTGGAATCGCGTGTCGCGAAATACAAATACCTCAAAAATGCTATAACTTCAATTTCTCAAACATATGACTATTTTACACCATTTTAAAGACAAGACTCTTGTTAATCTAACCACATTGTCCGATTTCAAAAAGGCTTTACAGCGAAAGCAAAACATTAGATTAGGTCAGGAGAGTACCCTGCCAAAAATAATCACACACCCATTTTCAAAGCAAAGCATGTTTTGTTCAATCAAGTTCATATTTATATCAAAAACCAGCTTTTTACATTAGCATGTGATGTTCAGAACTAGCATACCCACCGCAAACTTCTGGTGAATTTACTAAATTACTCACGATTAACGTTCACAAAATACATTACAATTATTTTAAGAATTATAGATACAGAACTCCTTTATGCAATCGCGGTGTCAGATTTTAAAATAGCTTTTCGGCGAAAGCACATTTTGCAATATTCTGAGTACATAGCCCGGACATCACGGCTAGCTAATTTGACACCCACCAAGTTTGGCCCTCACCAAACTCAGATTTACTATAAGAAAAATTGGATTACCTTTGCTGTTCTTTGTCAGAATTCACTCCCAGGACTTCTACTTCAACAACAAATGTTGTTTTGGTTCCAAATAGTCCATAGTTATATCCAAATACCGCCGTTTTGTTCATGCGTTCAGGTCAGTATCCGAAGGGTGACGCGCGAGCACATTTCGTGACAAAAAATGTCAAAATATTCCATTACCGTACTTTGAAGCATGTTAAATGCTGTTTAAAATCAATTTTTATGCTATTTTTCTCGTAAAATAGCGATAATATTCCAACCGGGCAATGTTGTATTCATTCAAAGAGAGAAAGAAAAACATGGAGAATTCACATGAATGCGCATCTCCAGTGTCACAGTTCTCAGCCTGACCACTCACAAAATCTCCTGCTGTTTTTCGCCCAGAGACTGGAGAGACGTCATTCCACTTTCTGGCACCTTCTGAGAGCCAATGGAAGCCTTAGAAAATATTCGATAGAGATGCCACAGAAGGAGAACAAATTGTCAGACAGGGCACTTCCTGTATGGAATCTTCTCAGGTTTTGGCCTGCCATATGAGTTCTGTTATACTCACAGACACCATTCAAACAGTTTTAGAAACTTTAGAGTGTTTTCTATCCAAATCGACTAATTATATGCATATTTCCGTTTCTGGGCAAGAGTAGTAACCAGTTTAAATCGGGTACGTTTTTTATCCGGCCGTGCAAATACTGCCCCCTAGCCCCAACTGGTTAACAAGATGTAAAATTGCGCAACTAAAACCTCAGCAAAAACGATTTTGAGGAATTAATACTATGTTTGTTCCTATGCCGCCTCATGGGGGACAAACATCAGTAACACCCACATTGAATCACACCCCCAAGACTGAAATCTCGTTTTTCTTAAATCTGCGATTTGTAACTTTTTCTGCAACCTGACCAAATTCACATAGGAATGTAAGATATAGATCTGTTATTCTAATTGAAAGCAAGTCTAAGAAGCAGTAGATCTATTCTACAGCATATGCGCTATTTCTATGCTTCCCCGTCTTTTACTTTCAGTTTTGTACACCAGCTTCGAACAGCTGAAAATACAATTTTTTTGGTTATGGAAAAGATGTTTCACAGAGGTTTATGTGGTACAATTATTATCTACTCTATACTTGCTTGTTTTGTCACATAACATGAAATTAGGCAAACTATTAGAATTATAGCAACCAGAAAATGGCGGAGCGATTTCTGCAAAGTGTATCTTTAATGAGCAACAGAGAAACAGATGAGGAATCAATGCGTTCAGTCGCTCTTTAGTTTAGAAGATAGAGGGTAGAGAAGGGAGGGAGGTTTTTATATACTCTAGAACAGACAGGTAATTAATTACTTGTTGAATTATGATTGTTGCCAACACAACACTTTGCCAACATTATAACGTTCAAATATTGTGTGGGGAAGTTATGAAAAGCCTATTGACTTGGGCACAACCAAATATCTGATAAAGTGCAGATATGTCTGCAAACATTCAGGCTCGTCTCTTACAAACCAATGGCCATGAATCAGCAAATCCTCAGTGATGCATTCCTCTCCATAGGGGATTACATTTTGCTGCACTGGGAAATGCACTTAACACCCTATTCCCTCTAGTTCAGCTGTTGTGTGTAACTGTGGAATATTCTTTGGGTGCTGAAAAACATTTGATATACAATGTTAATCTTACCAACAATAGCCTCCAATCTTCTTATGTCAAGGGCCCCCTTGACTACAGGTCAAAAGAGATAAGTAGAATGGGTAAGTATACTAATATGAACATACAGTATTCTATATTTGCATACAAACACACATACTTACAGTATTAGCTAGCATGAGGAAAACAAAGGCTACATAGCTACATTTCAATGGGGCTAGCAAACAGCTAGGCTAAACCCAAGACTGTTTTGTCTTGCAATCATTTGGATCTGGTAAATAGTTATATAAACTCAGCAAAAAAACAAACTTCCTCTCACTGTCTACTGCGTTTATTTTTAGCAAACTTAACATGCGTAAATATTTGTATGAACAGAAGATTCAACAACTGAGACATAAACTGAACAAGTTCCACAGACATGTAACTAGCAGAAATTGAATAATGTGTCCCTGAACAAAGGGGGGGTCAAAATCAAAAGTAACAGTCAGTATCTGGTGTGGCCACCCGCTGCATTAAGTACTGCAGTGCATCTCCTCCTCATGAACTGTACCAGATTTGCCAGTTCTTGCTGTAAGATGTTACCCCACTCTTCCACCAAGGCACCTGCATGTTCCCGGATATTTCTGGGGGGAATGGCCCTAGCACTCATCCTTTGATCCAACAGGTCCCAGACGTGCTCAATGGGATTGAGATCCGGGCTCTTCGCTGGCCATAGCAGAACACTGAAATTCCTGTCTTGCAGGAAATCACACACAGAACGAGCAGTATGGCTGATGGGAGGGTCATGTTAGGATGAGCCTGCAGGAAGGGTGCCACATGAGGGAAGAGGATGTCTTCCCTGTAACGCACAGCATTGAGATTGCCTGCAATGACAACAAGCTCAGTCCGATGATGCTGTGACACACTGCCCCAGACCATGACGGACCCTCCACCTCCAAATCGATCCCGCTCCAGAGTACAGGCCTTGGTGTAAAGCTCATTCCTTCGACAATAAACGCGAATCCGACCATCACCCCTGGTGAGACAAAATCTCGACTCGTCAGTGAAGAGCAGTTTTTGCCAGTCCTGTCTGGTCTAGCGACGGTGGGTTTGTGCCAATAGGCAACGTTGTTGCCGGTGATGTCTGGTGAGGACCTGCCTTACAACAGGCCTACAAGCCTTCAGTCCAGCCTCTCTCAGCCTATTGCGGAAAGTCTGAGCACTGATGGAGGGATCGTACGTTGCTGGTGTAACTCGGGCAGTTGTTGCTGCCATCCTGTACCTGTCCCGCAGGTGTGGTGTTCGGATGTACCGATCCTGTGCAGGTGTTGTTACACGTGGTCTGCCACTGCGAGCACGATCAGCTGTCCGTCCTGTCTCCCTGTAGCGCTGTCTTAGGTGTCTCACAGTACGGACATTGCAATTTATTGCCCTGGCCACATCTGCAGTCCTCATGCCTCCTTGCAGCATGCCTAAAGTACGTTCACAAAGATGAGCAGGGACCCTGGGCTTCTTTCTTTTGGTGTTTTTCAGTCAGTAGAATGGCCTCTTTAGTGTCCTAAGTTTTCATAACTGTGACCTTAATTGCCTACCGTCTGTAAACTGTTAGTGTCTTAGCCTCTCTAGGGTATGTGGGACGAAATCGTCCCACCTAGTCAACAGCCAGTGGAATCCCGTGACGCGTTATTCAAATACCTTAGAAATGCTATTACTTCAATTTCTCAAACATATGACTATTTTACACCATTTTAAAGACAAGACTCTCGTTAATCTAACCACACTGTCCGATTTCAAAAAGGCTTTACCACGAAAGCAAAACATTAGATTATGTCAGCAGAGTACCCAGACAGAAATAATCAGACACCCATTTTTCAAGCTAGCATATAATGTCACATAAACCCAAACCACAGCTAAATGCAGCACTAACCTTTGATGATCTTCATCAGATGACACCCCTAGGACATTATGTTATACAATACATGCATGTTTTGTTCAATCAAGTTCATATTTATATCAAAAACCAGCTTTTTACATTAGCATGTGACGTTCAGAACTAGCATTCCCACCGAACACTTCCGGTGAATTTACTAAATTACTCACGATAAACGTTCACAAAAAACATAACAATTATTTTAAGAATTATAGATACAGAACTCCTTTATGCAATCGCTATGTCCAATTTTAAAATAGCTTTTCGGCAAAAGCACATTTTGCAATATTCTGAGTAGATAGCCCAGCCATAATGGCTAGCTATTTTGAACCCCACCAAGTTTGGCCCTCACCAAACTCCGATTTACTATTAGAAAAATTTGATTACCTTTGCTGTTCTTCGTCAGAATGCACTCCCAGGACTTCTACTTCAATAACAAATGTTGGTTTGGTTCAAAATAATCCATAGTTATGTTCAAATATCCTCTGTTTTGTTCGTGCGTTCAAGACACTATCCGAAGGGTGACGAAGGGTGACAAGTCCGATGCGTTTCGTGACAAAAAAATTCTAAATATTCCATTACCGTACTTCGAAGCATGTCAACCGCTGTTTAAAATCAATTTTTATGCAATTTTTCTCGTAAAAAAGCGATAATATTCCGACCGGGAAACCCTGTTTCAGTTCAAAGACGAAAAAATAAAAACATGGTGTCGCCTTGTGCACGCGCCTCAGTCTCATTGTCCTCTGATCGACCACTATCCAAATGCGCTACTGTTTTTCAGCCAGGAGCTCCAAAGGCATCATTCACCAGTTTGCCGCCTTCTAAGAGCCTATGGGAGCCGTAGGAAGTGTCACGTTACAGCAGAGATCCTCAGTTTTCAATAAAGAGAGTGTAGAAGCCCAAGAAATGGTCAGAGACGGCACTTCCTGTAAGGAATCTTCTCAGGTTTTTGCCTGCAATATGAGTTCTGTTATACTCACAGACACCATTCAAACAGTTTTAGAAACTTTAGGGTGTTTTCTATCCAAAGTCACTAATTATATGCATATTCTAGTTTCTGGGCAGTAGTAATAACCAGATTAAATCGGGTACGTTTTTTATCCGGCCGTGCAAATACTGAACCCTATCCCCAACAGGTTAATTACCGTTCCACAGGTGCATGTTCATTAATTGTTTATGGTTCACTGAACAAGCATGGGAAACAGTGTTTAAACCCTTTACAATGGAGATCTGTGAAGTTGTTTGGATTTTTATGAATTATCTTTGAAAGACAGGGTCCTGAAAAAGGGACGTTTCTTTTTTTGCTGAGGTTACATAGGCTGAACAACGATATGAAAGTAGTTATATTCATGAAACAGAAAGCAAAGTGAAACTTACAGATGGTGCCAGCATAAGGGCTATGAAATACATGATGACGATGGATGGAAGATCACAATGACTACATTCCTGATTGTCAAAAACAGTAGCTAGCTAACAACAACCAACTTCTTCCGGTGTTGTCTGGCTGTAGTGTTGTGGCTACTTATTTACTACCAACATCAAGTAGTAAAAATCTCTACCTGATTACTAATGGAAACACTGCTGTTTTCCTGCTGAGCACTACAAAACTATACTTGTGTATCTTGAGTAGGGCACTAAACAGTCCCCACAAGTCTCTACATAGTCACTACTGCACCAATAGGTTTTGTGTAGTAATTCAGTATTACTTTTTCATGAGGGTAGTCCAGCTGGTATGAAAGTGTAAAGGCTGGAGCGGTGGTGAATATCACAGACATGTATTTTCACAGCTTTGAACAAACTTAGGAGCACAGTGGCCAAAAGATGGGAACAAGCCATTCTGTGTAGACTTTTAATGTGAAGGGAGGGGTTGTACATATTTCTAAAGAGATGCACTACTGTATGTGAACACAGCAGCTGATCACGAGAGAAGCACAGCAGAGCAAACAATCTCATCGTAGAAAGTTGTCTATTGGTGTTCGCATAAGGACAGTGTCCATCTTTTTTTATCTTCCTCCTTGAAAACATAGAAAGATCCTCTTAATACCTGATCGATCCCCTTCAAAAAAATTAATCTGATTGATGCTCACCAGCATTGACAGTAGTGCATGGTGTAATCAATTCTGTGTTTACCCTCCATTCAGTACCCCTGAAGAGACGAACATGTGAGTAGAATATTTTATAACACCTAACCAACAGTTGTGTCGTGCTGTAGTGGAGCAAACAGCCACAATCCAGACTTTGTCTGTTCGTATTTGTCCATCAGGTCAGCAATCCAACTGGCAAACTGTGACAGCAGTGGAATGCAGCACAGCACAGGGCCATTCATCATGTTCACTGGAGCCGTCTGTGCCACACTTAAGATTCACAGGCATTTGCCATGGAGGTATGATTTGGTTCACTGGCAGCAGGGTTGATTGAAATTCCAGTGTTGGCCTGTATATAGTAGGCATATATAACATTAAACCAGCTGGTATGTAATAGGCATACATAACATTAAACCAGCTTGTATATAGTTGTCTTTGTTGTATAATGATAGGAGACAGGCACAGAAATACGAAATCGTTTCTTTTCTTTCTCCACCCAATATTGCGTACCTCATGAACATTTACATTTAAGTTATTTAGCAGACGCTCTTATCCAGAGCGACTTTACAAATTGGTGCATTCACCTTATGATATCCAGTGGAACAACATCTTTACAATAGTGCATCTAAATCTTTTAGGGGGGGGGTTAGAAGGATTACTTTATCCTATCCCAGGTATTCCTTAAAGAGGTGGGGTTTCAGGTGTCTCCGGAAGGTGGTGATTGACTCCGCTGTCCTGGCGTCGTGAGGGAGCTTGTTCCACCATTGGGGTGCCAGAGCAGCGAACAGTTTTGACTGGGCTGAGCGGGAACTGTGCTTCCTCAGAGGTAGGGAGGCGAGCAGGCCAGAGGTGGATGAACGCAGTGCCCTTGTTTGGGTGTAGGGCCTGATCAGAGCCTGAAGGTACGGAGGTGCCGTTCCCCTCACAGCTCCGTAGGCAAGCACCATGGACTTGTAGTGGATGCGAGCTTCAACTGGAAGCCAGTGGAGAGAGCAGAGGAGCGGGGTGACGTGAGAGAACTTGGGAAGGTTGAACACCAGACGGGCTGCGGCGTTCTGGATGAGTTGTAGGGGTTTAATGGCACAGGCAGGGAGCCCAGCCAGCAGCGAGTTGCAGTAATCCAGACGGGAGATGACAAGTGCCTTGACTAGGACCTGCGCCGCTTCCTGTGTGAGGCAGGGTCGTACTCTGCGAATGTTGTAGAGCATGAAACTACAGGATCGGGTCACCGCCTTGATGTTAGTGGAGAACGACAGGGTGTTGTCCAGGGTCACGCCAAGGTTCTTAGCACTCTGGGAGGAGGACACAAGGGAGTTGTCAACCGTGATGGTGAGATCATGGAACGGGCAGTCCTTCCCCGGGAGGAAGAGCAGCTCCGTCTTGCCGAGGTTCAGCTTGAGGTGGTGATCCGTCATCCACACTGATATGTCTGCCAGACATGCAGAGATGCGATTCGACACCTGGTTATCAGAAGGGGGAAAGGAGAAGATTAATTGTGTGTCATCTGCGTAGCAATGATAGGAGAGACCATGTGAGGATATGACAGAGCCAAGTGACTTGGTGTATAGTGAGAATAGGAGAGGGCCTAGAACAGAGCCCTGGGAGACACCAGTGGTGAGAGCACGTGGTGCGGAGACAGATTCTCGCCACGCCACCTGGTAGGAGCGACCTGTCAGGTAGGACGCAATCCAAGCGTGGGCCGCGCCGGAGATGCCCAGCTCGGAGAGGGTGGAGAGGAGGATCTGATGGTTCACAGTATCAAAGGCAGCAGATAGGTCTAGAAGGATGAGAGCAGAGGAGAGAGAGTTAGCTTTAGCAGTGCGGAGAGCCTCCGTGAAACAGAGAAGAGCAGTCTCAGTTGAATGCCCAGTCTTGAAACCTGACTGATTAGGATCAAGAAGGTCATTCTGAGAGAGATAGCAGGAGAGCTGGCCAAGGACGGCACGTTCAAGAGTTTTGGAGAGAAAAGAAAGAAGGGATACTGGTCTGTAGTTGTTGACATCGGAGGGATCGAGTGTAGGTTTTTTCAGAAGGGGTGCAACTCTCGCTCTCTTGAAGACGGAAGGGACGTAGCCAGCGGTCAAGGATGAGTTGATGAGCGAGGTGAGGTAGGGGAGAAGGTCACCGGAAATGGTCTGGAGAAGAGAGGAGGGGATAGGGTCAAGTGGGCAGGTTGTTGGGCGGCCGGCCGTCACAAGACGCAAGATTTCATCTGGAGAGAGGGGGGAGAAAGAGGTCAAAGCACAGGGTAGGGCAGTGTGAGCAGGACCAGCGGTGTCGTTTGACTTAGCAAACGAGGATCGGATGTCATCAACCTTCTTTTCAAAATGGTTGACGAAGTCATCCGCAGAGAGGGAGGAGGGGGGGAGGGGGAGGAGGATTCAGGAGGGAGGAGAAGGTAGCAAAGAGCTTCCTAGGGTTAGAGGCAGATGCTTGGAATTTAGAGTGGTAGAAAGTGGCTTTAGCAGCAGAGACAGAAGAGGAAAATGTAGAGAGGAGGGAGTGAAAGGATGCCAGGTCCGCAGGGAGGCGAGTTTTCCTCCATTTCCGCTCGGCTTCCCGGAGCCCTGTTCTGTGAGCTCGCAGTGAGTCGTCGAGCCACGGAGCAGGACGGGAGGACCGAGCCGGCCTGGAGGATAGGGGACAGAGAAAATCAAAGGATGCAGAAAGGGAGGAGAGGAGGGTTGAGGAGGCAGAATCAGGAGATAGGTTGGAGAAGATTTGAGCAGAGGGAAGAGATGATAGGATGGAAGAGGAGAGAGTAGCGGGAGAGAGAGAGCGAAGGTTGGGACGGCGCAATACCATCCGAGTAGGGGCAGAGTGAGAAGTGTTGGATGAGAGCGAGAGGGAAAAGGATACAAGGTAGTGGTCGGAGACTTGGAGGGGAGTTGCAATGAGATTAGTGGAAGAACAGCATCTAGTAAAGATGAGGTCAAGCGTATTGCCTGCCTTGTGAGTAGGGGGGAAGGTGAGAGGGTGAGGTCAAAAGAGGAGAGGAGTGGAAAGAAGGAGGCAGAGATGAATGAGTCAAAGGTAGACGTGGGGAGGTTAAAGTCACCCAGAACTGTGAGAGGTGAGCCATCCTCAGGAAAGGAACTTGTCAAGCTCATTGATGAACTCTCCAAGGGAACCTGGAGGGCGATAAATGATAAGGATGTTAAGCTTGAAAGGGCTGGTAACTGTGACAGCATGGAATTCAAATGAGGAGATAGACAGATGGGTCAGGGGAGAAAGAGAGAATGTCCACTTGGGAGAGATGAGGATTCCAGTGCCACCACCCCGCTGGCTCGATGCTCTAGGGGTATGCGAGAACACGTGGGCAGACGAGGAGAGAGCAGTAGGAGTAGCAGTGTTATCTGTGGTAATCCATGTTTCCGTCAGCGCCAGGAAGTCTAGGGACTGGAGGGTAGCATAGGCTGAGATGAACTCAGCCTTGTTGGCCGCAGACCGGCAGTTCCAGAGGCTGCCGGAGACCTGGAACTTCACGTGGGTCGTGCGCGCTGGGACCACCAGGTTAGAGTGGCAGCGGCCACGCGGTGTGAAGCGTTTGTATGGCCTGTGCAGAGAGGAGAGAACAGGGATAGACAGACACATAGTTGACAAGCTACAGAAGAGGCTACGCTAATGCAAAGGAGATTGGAATGACAAGAGGACTACACGTCTCAAATGTTCAGAAAGTTAAGCTTACGTTGCGAAAATCTTATTGACTAAAATGACGAAAATGCTAGCTAACTAACACTAACACTACACTGATCAAGTCGTTCCGTTGTAATGTGATGTTTCTACAGTGCTGCTAGTCGGTAGAGGTTGGCTATTATACAAAAGCAACTTTGTAGCTAGCTAACATAACACTAATCAAGACGTTCCTTTGTAATGTATTTAGTTTCTACAATGCTGCTCGTCGGTAATAGTTGGCTAGGTATGGAACAATGGCGTCGCGGGGGACGGAAATAGCTGGCTAGCTAACCTCGATAATTACTAAACTACACAATTATCAAGCTATGACAAAGACAACTATGTAGCTAGCTAGCTAACACTGCACTAGTCAAATCGTTCCGTTGTAATGTATTAGTATCTACAGCGCTGCTAGTCGGTAACGGTTGGCTAGCTAGCAAACCCACTAGCTAGCAGTGGGTTTGATGACTAGGTGTGTTGACTAAGTCTGGAGTCAGGACAAGGCGTCGCGTCGCGGCTGGCTAGCTAGCCTCGATAATTACTCTAAACTACACAATTATCTTAGATACAAAGACAGGAAAGCCAACTATGTAGCTAGGTAACTAACACTAACACTACACTAATCAAGTCGTTCCGTTGTAATGTAATAGTTTCTACAGTGCTGCTAGTCGGTAGAGGTTGGCTAGCTAGCAGTGATGACTAGCTAGCAGCTAGCAGTGTTGACTACGTTAGGAGGACGAAAAAATAGCTAGCCTCGATAATTACTCTAATTACTCAAAACTACACAATTATCTTTGATAGCTAAGAAAAAATTGCTCAGATCAAACAAACCAAACCGTTGTAATGTAAAGTGTAATATTACCTGTGGAGCGAAGCGAAGTGCGACTTCTCGCTCCGGAAGTTGACGGGGATGAAGCCCAAAACAAGCCCATATATATAACACAGGGCTGTAACCCAAACAAAGCGTGAGGTGTACATACACGGGACAAGGCCCATAATAACAAAACACGGGACGAGACCCGTAATAACAAGGGCACACTAACACGGTAACACACAAGCCGATACAACATTGCACAGGTACTCACAAGACCAACGAACATGGAACAATAATCAACAAGGACAATGGGGAACAGAGGGCACGTATATACACATACTAATCAGGGGGAATGGGAACCAGATGCGTGTAATGAGACAAGACAGTCTGGGGTTTGTGGTAATGATCCAGTTCAGTGAAGCCTAGAAGGCAGGTGACGTAGACCTCAGGAGCTGATGAACGGAATGAGCAGCAGTACCTGGGGAATCCGTGACAGTACCCCCCCGACGCACTGTACCAGCAGTGGGACGACACAGGGACGATGTGCGGGTCGGTCAGTGCGCTGACGTTGAAAATCCCTGGTCAGCGAAGCATCCAGGATTGCCATCGCAGGATCCCAGCCCCACTCCTCTGGGCCGTACCCCTCCCAGTCGATGAGGCACTGGAGACACCCCACCCAACGCCTCGAATCCAGGACCTCACTGACCGAGTACACCGGACCTCCCTCGATGTCCAGAGGAGGAGGCGGGGTGTCACTGAGTCCAGCCTCAGCATGAGGAGAGACGCATGAAAAGTCGGGTTAATGATATAATCAGCAGGGAGTTGCAAATGTTACGTTACCTCATTAACCCTCCTCAGGACTTTAAACGGCCCCACAAACCACGGGTTCAGCTTCCGGCAGGGCAGGCGGAGGGGCAGGTTCCGGATGGAGAGCCAGACCCGGTCGCCTGGAGAGAAAACAGACACCTCACTGCGGTGGCGGTCAGTCTGTTACATGTGCCAACGCACGGCCCGCTGGAGACGAGTGTTCGCAGCATTCCAGATCTCCTCAGTGCGCCGAAACCACTCATCCACCGCAGGGGCCTCGGTCTGGCTCGGATGCCAAGGTGCCAGGGCCGGCTGATACCCCAACACACACTGGAAAGGAGTGAGGTTTGCGGACGAGTGGCGAAGGGAATTCTGTGCGTACCAGGTTCATTGTGGAACCGGCAGCGGAAGGAGCTTTCCATAAGGGAGGAGTCTAGGTGTCTTAGACTGGGCACTGATGGAGCAGGAAGAGACGTAAACCCTGACGTCCCTTGCCAAGGTGGGCCACCAGTACTTATTAGTCAGACAGGCGATAGTACGGCCTATCCCAGGATCACCCGACACTGGTGCCATGTGCGCCCAGGTACGGAGGCGGTCCGCACACCCGTGGGTACGTAGGCGCGGTTCTCCGGGCACTGTGCAGGTGCAGGTTCCATACTCAGGGCCTGCCGTATGTTGGCGTTGACGTCCCACACCACTGGCGCAATGATACGGAACGGAGGGATGATGGGGGCCTCCGCTCCCTGCCTCTCCTTTGCGTCATAGAGGCGACACAGGGCGTCCGCCTTCACGTTCTTTGAGCCTGGCCTATAGGAAAGTTGAATTGGAACCTGGTGAAGAATAGAGCCCACCTGGCCTGTCTTGGGTTTAAGCCTCTTCGCTGCCCTGATGTATTCCAAGTTGTGGTGGTCCGTTCACACCAGGAAAGGGTGTTTGGACCCCTTCAACCAGTGCCTATATGCCTTCAGAGCCTTCTTGACCGCCAAGAGTTCCCGGTCCCCTACATCGTAGTTCCTCTGGGCGGAGCTCAGCTGCTTGGATTAGAAGGCGCAGGGACAGCACTTCCCCGACTCCTACTTTGGGAGGCATCCACCTCGACGATGAAGGGGAGTGAGGGGTCGGGATGTGCCAGCACAGGAGCAATGGTGAAGCGTACCTTCAGCATCTCGAACGCCCTCTCCACCTCTGCCGTCCAACGAAGCCGCTGGGGACCTCCTCTCAGCAGAGAGGTAAGAGGCGCGACCACCATGATGAAGCCCCGGATGAACCTCCGGAAATGGTTGGTGAACCCCAGGAATTGCTGGATAGCTTTCACGGAGTTGGGGATGGGCCATGACCTGACTGCGCTGACGCGTTGTTCTCTCCACTCCCTCCGTGGATATGAGGTAGCCCAAAAAGGACACGGACCACTGGCAAAACAAACATTTTTCTTGTTTAACATATAGATGATGCCCCAACAGTCTTCCCAGCACAGACCTGACCAACGAGACATGCTGGGCGCGGTCAGCAGAATAGACCAAAATGTAGTCTATATAAACCACAACGCCCCGTCCCAGCATGCCCCGAAACACTTTGTTAATAAAGGCCTGGAAGACTGAAGGAGCATTAGAGAGGCCAAAGGGCATTACGAGATACTCATAATGCCCCGTGGTCATGGAACAGGCTGTATTCCATTCATCGACAGCACTAATGCGCACCAGATTGTAGGCGCTCCTCAAGTCCAGTTTTGTGAAGTACTGCGCCCGGTGTATTTGTTTGATGATGGTTTGGATGAGAGGTAAAGGATAGCTGAACATAACAGTGGCTTTATTCAGTGTTCGATAATCAATGCAGGGGCGCAGTCCCCCATCTTTCAACAAAACAGAAAAGAAGCTTGAGGAGTCTGGTGACGTAGAAGGACGGATAAAACCCTGCTGGAGGCTCTCCTGGACGTAGGTCTCCATGGCCTCGGTCTCCGCATAAGAGAGGGGGTAGACGTGTCCTCTCGGAGGGCTGCATCAGACAGCAGGCCCAGTCCCATGGGCGATGAGGAGGCAGGCATGTAGCCTGAGTCTTAGAGAAAACCCGGTGTAAATCCACTTGAGGGGTGTGGCCCGGACTTTCCACCGTAGTGGGAGACACCTCCCCTGACATTCCTGCGACCAACCCAGCAGTCAAATCAAATCAAATTTATTTGTCACATACACATGGTTAGTAGGTGTTAATGCAAGTGTAGCGAAATGCTTGTGCTTCTAGTTCCGACCATGCAGTAATATCTAACAAGTAATATAACCTAACAATTTCACAACAACTACCTTATACACACAAGTGTAAAGGAATGAATACGAATATGTACATAAAAATATATAAATGAGTGATGGCTGAACGGCATAGGCAAGATGAAGTAGATGGTATAGAGTACAGTATATACATATGAGATGAGCAATGCAGTGTATGAGAACATTATATAAAGTGGCATTGTTTAAAGTGGCTAGTGATACATTTAATTACATCAGATGGCAAGATGCAGTAGATTGTATAGCATACAGTATATACATAAGAGATGAGTAATGTAGGGTAAGTAAACATTATATAATATAAAGTGGCTAGTGATAAATTGATTACAGACCAGGAAATAACAGGGTTATGGCAACTCAACCAGGGGAGACCTAAAACAATGGGGTGCGTGGGGGTGTCTATAATCAAAAAGGTGATCTGTTCTAAATGAGTGTCATGAGTCAGCAGAGAAACTGGAACAGTGATGTGATGTACGAGCCCTGTCCTATTGGATGATTATCCTGGGCTCGAACCGGAATGGGTGACTGTAGGGGAACCAAAGGAATGCTAATGCAGAGGCCTGTGTGCTATCTAAAAGATTCCCGGCAGCTCCGGAATCAGTCAGAGTTAACGGGAGGGAGGGGCTAGGATATTCAGGGAATTTAATGGGAAAACACACTGGTTGGGTTGACTGAAAAGGAGAGGAGATCTTGCATTCTCCCTGGGTTGGAGCAGGGGATGTCTCTGACTTGGCCCCTCCTTGCCTATTAGTGGATAGAGGGCAGGTCTGTGAGAAAGGACCCTTTTCTCTACAATACGAGCAGAGCCCCAGACTCCTCCTTCTCCAACGCGCTGCCTCGGGCAAACGTGCAGAGCCCACCTCCATCGGCTCTGGCCATGGAGCAGGTGTTGCTATGGGTTCTGGATTCCGTGCAGGTCTTCATCGGGACCACAGGAGGTTGTCCAACCAGATTGCCTGCTGATGAGCTGGTCGAGTGACAGGTTGTCATCATGGCAGGCTAACTCCATCTGTACCTCCTCCCGCAGTCCGCTGCGGAACACGGTGACCAAAGCCGACTCGTTCCATCTGGTGGAGACCGCGATGGTCCAGAACTCCAGGGCGGTCCTGGACCCCTGTCGTAGTCGGAGTAGGCGCTCATCCCCCTCTTGGCCCTCCACAGGATGATCAAACACCGAGCGGCAGAGGAGGGTGAAGAGCTCGTAGGACTCAACCTCATGTCCGCCCATTTCCCAGACCGAGGCAACCCAGTCCAGGGCCCGTCCGGTCAGTGCCGAAATGACGGTGGCAACCCTGTCTCCCGGATACAGCCTCGGCGTAGCGAGCGAGGTACAGGTCGCATTGCAGAAGGAATCCCTTGCATCTCGCTGGCGTGCCGTCAAAGCGCTCCGGGAGGGACAGGGTCATTCTGCAGACTGGTTCAAATGGGACGGAGGCAGGTAGTGGTGGTGTGGGGGCTGGTGCCAGAACCGGTGCTGGAGACTGGAGGGACTGCACATTCCCCTCCAAACGCAGGATGGTTGCCAGTACGCTGTCCATGGCGATGCCGAGTCTGGAGAGACAGTCCTCGTGATGCTGGACTGTCCCTACGATGGTCGCCAGCTCGGCCTTTCCCGCTGTCTCCATTAGATGGGTTGATTATTCTATCACGTTGTATAATGATAGGAGACAGGTGCAGGAATACGGAATAGGGTTTTTTATTTCTCTACCAAAAATAGCGTACGTCATGAACATGACAGGGACGAAGCCCAAAACAAACACAGGACTGTAACCTGGCTGTAACCCAAACAAAGAGTGAGGTGTAAAACTCTAATAAATACACGAGACGATACTAATCAGGGGGAAATGAGAACCAGATGTACGTAATGAGACAAGACGGTCCAGGGTTGGTGGTAATGATCCAGTTCAGTGACGACAGAGGGCTGGTGACGTAGACCGCCAGAGCTGGTGAACAGAATGATCAGCAGTACCTGGGGAATCCATGACAATAGAGGCATATATAACATTAAACCAGTCTGTATTTAGTAGACATATATAACATTAAACCAGCCTGTATATAGTAGACATATATAACATTAAACCAGCCTGTATATAGTAGACATATATAACATTAAACCAGTCTGTATATAGTAGACATATATAACATTAAACCAGTCTGTATTTAGTAGACATATATAACATTAAACCAGCCTGTATATAGTAGACATATATAACATTAAACCAGTCTGTATATAGTAGACATATATAACATTAAACCAGTCTGTATTTAGTAGGCATATATGACATTAAACCAGTCTGTATATAGTAGACATATATAACATTAAACCAGTCTGTATTTAGTAGGCATATATAACATTAAACCAGTCTGTATATAGTAGACATATATAACATTAAACCAGTCTGTATTTAGTAGGCATATATAACATTAAACCAGTCTGTATATAGTAGACATATATAACATTAAACCAGTCTGTATTTAGTAGGCATATATAACATTAAACCAGCCTGTATATAGTAGGAATATATAACATTAAACCAGTCTGTATATAGGAGGCATATATAACATTAAACCAGTCTGTATATAGTAGGAATATATAACATTAAACCAGTCTGTACACAAGTCCAGTAGCCTAACAGAGATGATGAGCTTGGTGGCTAGAGGACAGACTCCCTTAAACCAGGACATGCATTTTTCTTCTGTTCCTGGTGAGCAATTCAATTAATTCTGTCCCACCCTCGCCATCTTGAGGCTTATTCATGCACATGTCCGTCACAATCATCTATTCAGTAGGTGAAAGAGGAGAGGGTAAGAATGTGATTGGATTTAGGAAGAAAAATCTAGACCTGAATGTCATGATTGAATTCATTCACATTTTTTCATATTTGATCATGATCCCCAGACAAGTGAGGACACAAACCATCTATGTTGTTTACTGCAAGTCCAATGATTTTTCTCTGCCATAACTATCACTCCCATCCAAATAAAGTACAGTATGTATAACAAAGTATAAAATCCAGTATAACAACATTTAATACATTAAGATTTCATACAAATATTGGGATCCATGGCCCCTGAATTTTGTAACAGTTTTTTAGTTCGTACAGTACAGTACAGTATATTGATGAATTGAATCTGTGCCTCCCAGATCTACCACTAGATGGCACTAAAGTATTTCTAGTGTCTGTTTTACCCCTCAGTACTTTGATGGAGCATATCATGGTTAGCATTGGGCCAGTACCCGAGGTAAAAAAGCTGTCTATGTGCCCTTGAGCAAGGCACTTAACCCTAATTAGCTCAAGGGGTGCCGTACTACTATGGCTGACCCTGTAAAACAACACAATTCACTGCAACTATCCTGTGTTTGTAACTATCTAACATTTTTTCCATAATTCATCAGTGGTAATGCCTCTCTCACAGTTATGGGTGTCAGTGCCATGATGTTGATCACTTACATAACATTCTAAACGTAATATAAAACAGATTTCAGATTTCCTCACCTCCTAGAATGTGCTTATATATAAACCATGATGGGAAATTCAAATCTCATACGTGAACCTGTGCATATTGCCATGATATTTTAATATGGACGTTATTATGTGGGTTATGTGACCGTGATATATTAACATTCAATAAAGCAAAGCACATTTGTCTTCATTGAAGCAAACATTCATAATCGAGAATTGACTTTGTCTCGGTGAGGCATGCTATGATCAGTTATGTATGAATAAACGATTACATAATGGTTAATTGATTCTGAATTAGTAATGGAATGTAAAGTAAACAATGTGGTCATTTTGTCATGATTCATGGCTGTCTCACTCGAAGACCAGAATGTAATGTTTTCCTTTTGAAACGCATTTGCACTCCTGATTAATTGTTCTCATTTGCCAACGTCATTATGCATCTATATACTCCAACAAAATCATTGAATCACTTAAAAAAGGACCAACTAGACTCTTTTCCAGATAGTTTTTCATCCCAACTATCAAACTTTTTTGACATAAAAGTTGTAATTTGTTATTGTGTTGTCATCCTTCTTCATTACACAACCATTGCATATTTGATCAAGACAAAATGGCAGTTGAGACATTGTCAGTTCTATCTGAGCAGCAAGTAGGTGTCTTTCATTCTTGTTGTTATTATTTCACAGTTCTTCATACCATCATTTACCCATTGGAAAACAAACACAAAGTCAATACATTCGTGGAATCAGGTGCATGGGCAGATTACTTCCCTGCTTGTGGAGCACACACACACACACACACACACACACACACGCACACACACACACACACACACACACACACACACACACACACACACACACACACACACACACACACACACACACACACACATACACACACACACACACACACACACACACACACACACACACACACACACGCACACGCACACGCACACACACACACACACACACACACACACACACACACACACACACACACACACACACACATTTGCTGAACAGCGCATGTGTTCCATTACTGAACTGATGGATATAGTAATGGTAGTTTCCACAGTCCTCTACAGCATGGCCTTCACTCACATAGTACAGTAGAGATGAGGCCATTTCTGATGAACATTCACATAGAGGTAAGGTTACATCCTAACGTATATCTCCTCTCTCTCTCTGAAGCCCTCACAAACCATTTTGCTGGCCTATCCATTTCCATCAGATCTAGCAAGCCTATGAAGGAGAGAAGATATGGGAAGGAAACCAGCCGTGAAGTTTCATTGGCTTTGGAATATTTAGCAAAAGCAAAGAGTAGTTAATATTCTCTCAATTCCTATAATCAGTTGACCTAAGCCTTTGAGTCGGAGGCAAAAAACCCAACTATTCTAGATTTTGCTATGCACGCTTATTGGGCCGGTAACATATGGGCCTGCTATATCTTAATTTATGGTAATGTAGAGGTGAGGTAATGAACCAATGAAATGGAAGACAAAATCATTAGATTTTTTAGTACCTATCTTTTTTCTATGATGTCCAGCTTCTAATCCAAGGTAAACCCTGATACTTTGATCTACCACAGAAATTAGTTAATTCCCATGCCAGATGTACAGTATAGTGTGTACAGTATTTATAATTGGATCTAATTCCTGTGGTTTACAAAGCCTCAGACAAAAGAGATATGGTATCCCTTTCCTGCTGTCTAATGACCAAAGCGCCCTCTAGTGGCCTCATGGGTGTTAAGTTATTAAATAATGTTTTTTATAATTTCAAAATTAATACACTTTTTTGTTGTTGTTGCTGAATATGTTTCTATGTCAAACAGTTTTGTTATATTTCAGTCTTTTGTGATGTATATAAAGTGTAATATTGGGATGTAAACTCAAAATACATGTCAACTCTATATCTGACATTGTACAGCTGTCTTCTTTTTTTAAGTCCATAACTATGTGTGTGAGGTGTATACTGTTGTTTCATTGATATTAGATTTGTTTAAGACTACCAAGAAACACTCTGTGTGACCTTGATTTAGCCCACTGCAGTAAAAGGTTAACCCAACTTATCTAGTGTTACATGTAAATATGATGTAATGCATTTGATACTATGCAAGGAATAATGTCTATTGACAATTGATAAATATTAATAAGAAGAATGAAAAAGCATTCTTTATAGGGATTTCGTGAATAATCTGATAAACTTTTCTTAGCATTTAAGTGTATTTGTTTTATAACATTTTTCCACGTGCCTCTCCTTTAAAAGGGGTATTACACTGAGATAAAATGTCTGAATAATTATTTAGATATATAATAAGAACCATTGCGTATACGTATAGGGTATCTATCAGACAAGGTAAAAGACCACTCAATGAGTCATCACACTCTGAAAGGGCAAAGATATTTAAAGGCCCAGTAGGGTCCAAAATGTGATATTCCTGTGTTTTATACATGTGAACATTACGATAATGCCCTATTAGTGTAAGAGCTGTTTGAAAAGACCAACTGAAATTTCAGCCTGTTTTGGTGGAATAGTTTTGACCTGCCTGGTGACATCATCAGGCAGTAAATTAGTTAATAGACCAATAAGAAAGTGAGATCCAAACCTCTAACAGCTAATTTTCAGTTTTCCTCCCCACTCAGACCGCTTGCAGACAGTCCTAGCACAATTCTTACTTGAGAAATTGCTCTTTGTTAAGAAGCTATTTTTGTACATTTTTGACCATTTTAATTGAAAATAATCTCAGTAAGGTATTACGTTGTTACCCAGAAATGATTTGATATTGAGATAAAAACAGCTGCATTGGACCTTTAAGACTAGTTCCACCCTTCAAAGACACCTCTCTTACTGCAACACTCCCAGCCTCTGGCTGTGGGAAGTTAATAGACATACCCACTGAGTCTGCAGACTAACGAGAATGAAATTTGATGCAATCATTATAAAACATGTATTAGTAAAAAAAAATAAAAGCCTGCCCTTAATTGTGTCTCTCACACACCGCCATTCAAGGAGTGGATGCCTTTTATAGGAGCATTCTGCAGTGGATACATTCATTTTTGAACTTATAAAAAGTTAGATGTACAAATTGATTATTGAAGAATATACTTTAGAAATGCCTCATGAGCTTAGTTCAACTGTTATATCCCATCAGAACCCCAAATATATAAGCTTGTTTACAAACAAAGTAAATGTAAACAAACACTATATAGCCTCAAACACTATGAGTGTGATATCATGGATAGTCCATCCTTGCATCCATAGCCCTGTCTATGAATTTGAGAGTGGTTACATTTCTCCAGTCCCATCTCTCTGCTTTTTAGCGAAACAGTGGTGGGGAAACAGCTTTGTTATTGTTTCAATTGTTGATTGCCGCTTTATATGTCAGGGATCCGCAATTATAAATCATAAAAGTGCCTGAGACTCGACCTACATAGGAAAACCCTTTTATTCTGGTTGATAGGTCCCTTCTCCCTCCACATCCCAGACCTATTGCCCTGTTCTCTCCACCCCATATGAGGCTGTGTACATTGTTTTAGGCACAGTAATAATCTGTAGTCCTTGGAATAGTGGAGGAAGTAATTATAAGGCCTTGTTGGTCCAGGACTGTGGGAGAGAAATCTAATGTGTCACACAAAAGACAAATAGATTTCATAGATGTTATCCTTGGGGGATACGGATGACAAAAAAGTGCCTTTGCTTAAGAAGTTGAACTTTTTAGAGACGTATTACACAATGTGCTCAGGAATTACAAATGTAATATGTCTTATTGCGTTCAAGGTTGGGGAATGTCTGGATATTCTCGCTATAGCAAAGTCGGTGTACTTTGCAGAGCCTGCCAAATGACAAAACCACTCCTTTTCAGGGTGTGAACGACAGAAAAATGTAAGCTGAAGCCACAAGAAAGAAAGAGGGATGCGTTGGCTGAGGGGAATAATCTTGAATCTCTTCAAACGAGTCTGGCTATCATTCAGTATTAAGTCCAACTTAACAGCCTGTCACATTCGCTGGAACGCATTGCTCTGATAGGCTGTGACAGCATCAAAGGGAAAAGTCTGAGGCGACAGGGAAAGCCATTGAATGCGACACATCCACATGGATAGAAGGGGGAAACAGGGTTAGAGCAGGGCAGAGTCCCACGGGAGAGCTCAGAACCCTGTCACCTCTAGGCAGCTGTGTCTCTACATTGACAGGAGGCAGAAGCTAAGTCTCCAGTCTGGAAGTGCTGGGACATACAGTAGAACAGGAGTAATAAGCCTGTCATAATGCCAACTGGAGCATGGCACACAGCAGTTGTTGACATCCTTGAATAATATTCTGTCATAAATGATACTCTATGCAGATGTCCACTCAACTGGGAGTCTGGTGTGGGCGACTAGTACAGTACACGAACGAGCCCCGACTCCAATCTTTCCCTTCACGTCTTCTTCACACACACTGCAGCTCCATGCCTTTTGCAAATCGATTGACACAGTATCTGCACACTTCTCATCCTACGACAGAATATGCATAGTGTGATGCAGAATGCAGATATCACCCCCAATGATATTAAACCATGTTTGAATTCAAATGCAAGTGATTTACTTGTGACTTTAGACATCCAGTTAAATGTGTTGTTTTACATGGTCAGCCATAGTAGTACAGCGGCCCTGGAACAGTTAAATGTGTTGTTTTACAGGGTCAGCCATAGTAGTACAGCGGCCCTGGAACAGTTAAATGTGTTGTTTTACAGGGTCAGCCATAGTAGTACAGTGGCCCTGGAGCGAATTAGGGTTACAGTGCATTCAGAAAGTATTCAGACCCCTTGACTTTTTCCACATTTTGTTACGTTACAGCCTTACACTAAAATGGATTAAATAGTTTTTCCCCCTCATCAATCTACACACAATACCCCATAATGACGAAGCAAAAACAGGTTTTCAGACATTTTTGCAAATGTAGAACATATAAATACTGAAATATCATATTTACATAAGTATTCAGACCCTTTACTCAGTACTTTGTTGAAGCACCTTTGGCAGCGATTACAGCCTCGAGTCTTCTTGGGAATGACGCTACAAGCTTGGCACACCTGTATTTGGGTAGTTTCTTCCATTCTTCTCTACAGATCCTCTCAAGCTGTGCCAAGTTGTATGGGGAGCGTCGCTGCACAGCTATTTTCAGGTCTCTCCAGAGATGTTCAATCGAGTTCAAGTCTGGGTTGACATTCATAGACTTGTCCTGAAGCCACTCCTGCGTTGTCTTAGCTGTGTGCTTAGGGTAGTTGTCCTGTTGGAAGGTGAACCTTCAGCCCAGTCTGAGGTCAGGTTTTCATCAAGGATGTCTCTGTACTTTGCTCTGTTCATCTTTCCCTCAATCCTGACTAGTCTCCCAGTCCCTACCTGTCACGCCTGCTCCCGTTCTCCCCCGGCGTTCTATGGCGCCAGACTCCCGAGCATTGCGCACTCATGCCATCATCATTACGCACACCTGCCTTTCCTCCGTCAGGCGAATCAGCGATTATTGTACTCACCTGGACTCAATCACCTCTGTCATTACCTCCCCTATATCTGTCTGGTTCCCCGCTCTGTTCCCTGCTTCTGCATTGATTATCTTATGTCCTTGTATTCCCATGTGCTGACTCTGTTTCTGTCTTGTCTTATGTTTGTTCCTGATTAAATGTTTGACTCCCCGTCCTTGCTTCTCATCCCCGGTGTCGGTCCTTGCACTACCACTGAAAAACATCCCCACAGCATGATGCTGCCACCACCATACTTCACTGTAGGGATTTCCTCCCCGAGACGTGACGCTTGGCATTCAGGCCAAAGAGTTCAATCTTGGTTTCATCAGACCAGAGAATCTTGTTTCTCATGGTTTGAGAGCCCTTTAGGTGCATTTTGGCAAACTCCATGTCTGATGAGTGGCTTCTGTCTGGTCACTCTATCATAAAGGCCTGATTGGTGGAATGCTGCAGATTTGGTTGTCCTTTTGGAAGGTTCTCCCATCTCCACAGAGGAATTCTGGAGCTCTGTCAGAGTGACCATCGGGTTCTTGGTCACCTTCCTGACCAAGGCCCTTCTCCCTCGTTTGCTCAGTTGGGCCGGGCGGCAGCTCTAGGAAGTTAGTGGTTCCAAACGTCTTCCATTTAAGAATAATGGAGGTCACTGTGTTCTTGGGGACCTTCAGTGCTGCAGAAATGTTTTGATACCCTTCCCCAGGTCTGTGCCTCGACACAATCCTGTCTCTGAGCTCTACGGTCAATTTCATCGACCTCATGGCTTGGTTTTTGCTTTGACATGCACTGTCAACTGTGGGACCTTATACTGTGTAGACAGGTGTGTGCCTTTCCAAATCATGTCCAATCAATTGAATTGACCACAGGTGGCCTCTAATCAAGTTGTAGAAACATCTCAAGGATGATCAATAGAAACAAAATCCACCTGAGCTCAATTTCAAGTCTCATAGCAAAGGGTCTGAATACTTATGTAAATAAGGTTTTTAAGTTTTAAATGTTTTATACATTTGCTCAAATAAAAAATAAAAAACAGTTTTCGCTTTGTCGTTATGAGGTATTGTGTGTAGATTGATGAGGAAGAAAATGTATTTAATCAATTTTAGAATAAGGCTGGGAAGTAGCAAAATATGAAGGGGTCTGAATACTTTCCGAATTCATTATAAGCGCCTTGCTCAAGGGCACATTGACAGATTTTTCACCTTGTCGGCTCTGGTACTCAAACCAGCTACCTTTCAGATTACTGCCCAATGCTCTAACCACTATGCTTCCTGCCTACCTACACAGGTAAAATCGCAGTTTAGACAGACCAGGGCCCTAGTTGTAGTTAAAGAGATGGTTTCACTTCTGTCCAGAGAAAAGTTAGACAAAAATAACTGAACTGTTTACACTTAGGAATAAACTCCCAGTCACAGAGTCCATTTTAGGTATTGTGGATACTCCACATAGCTGCAGGACACCGCCCCTCACTCCACATAGCTGCAGGACACCGCCCCTAACTCCACATAGCTTCAGGACACCGTCCTTCACTCCACATAGCTGCAGGACAATGTCCCCCACTCCACAAAGCTGCAGGACACCGTCCCTCACTCCAAATAGCTGCAGGACAATGTCCCCCACTCCACATAGCTGCAGGCAATGCATGTGTTTACCATTCATCCACTCAGCACCCTTTGTCTCATCTTCGACAGGAGTTTGATCTCTCTCCCTCCCAATTTATTTCCCTCTCTCGCTCCCCCTCTCTCCTTTTCTATTTCTTCTGTTTTTATGTCTCTCTCTCTCAGTGGGCAATGCGGCCGGACCCCTACTGTACATTTGCTTCCAACCAAAATCATCTTTTCTTTTTTTTATTTGTATTTTTCTCTCTGCCCCCCGTTGACATTGCGAGAGAAACTACATTACTTTGGGGATCAATGGTTTCTGCTTAGCTTGCATTACCGGGGTTGAATTTGATGTGCTACGTTAGACAACCGGATTGGACGAGCTCCCCTAAGGGCTTGTCTAAAGACAGAAAGAGAATACAAGAATACAAAAAGCCTCCTCTTCTTTCCCTCTTCCTTCCATCTTTTCTCGAGGTTTCCCTCGCTCCAGCCCTCCATCTCGCTCTCCCAAAGCGAGGTGGGAATGTCAGTAGATGCTTTTCATGTTCGCAGCAGCTTTTCTGTCTCGTATTGGATTTTGCTCTCAGAAACAATGGAGTGAAGAAAAGAGAGAAATCGTTTCTGGGGTTGGAATTGGACCCTCTAGGACCGTGTGTGTGTGTGTGTGTTTGTGTACAACAACAAGAATGCAGTCCAGCCAAGCCACAGGCACTGGGCCTTGGAGGATAAGATTCTATCCATTGTAATCTAGCCCTTACCGAGCCCCACATATAACCCTCTTTTTACAGGCCTTGTCCTGGGGATGTGGCTACAACAGCCACATCGATTGCTTGGCCCCAAAGAGAGATACCTGAGGTGAATAATGATCCGTGGTGGATTGGTGAACATGTCTACGCCCTGAAACGATGTTGCTGCTATAGCCTACACTCCCTCAGGCTTTGAAAAGTGTACAGGTGCGCTGGGACGATTATGAGCAATGATGACTTGGGTGTGCAAGAGAAAGCGAGAGAGGAGTGTGTGTGTTTGTGTATCTGTTGAAACAGAGTGTGCGTGCGTGTGTGTGTGTTTGTGTGTGTTTATGTGTGTTTATGTGTGTGAGAGAAATATCTTGTTATTGAGGGATTACAGGTTATTTAGGCTCCCTCATGCATCAAGAAAGTGCCTCTAGGGTGTAACATCACCACTGTGTGTGTGTCTGTGTGTGTGTTTGTGTATGTGCGCGTTTGTGTGTGTGCACGTGTGTGTGTTTGTGAATGAGTGTGTGAGGGTGTTTCTTCATGCATATTGTATGTTTATGCATATCGCCTGTTAACCAAATGAGAACATGCTTCCCAACTGCCTTAGTATGTAGAGACACACTGCATGTTGAAGACGCTATCAAATGGTATGTCTATGTACAGTATATGTGTGTGATAAGCTCAAGGTTAATCCATTCAGGAAATGGACAAATGTTACATTTGTATCGAATTGCAAATCCTCATCTAAAACCGTGGTCACGTTTCAATTGATTGTTTGCATTGTCTTTATGGCCCTGTTGTGATTTGAGATGCTGCGATCAATGAGTCAGATATTGTCTTATTTGCGTATTGGTATGTTATAGTCCCAGTACCAATCTGTTGGGACTGTCTTCAGTTTGGAGTCAAAATATCAATATTTTTACCGCAACTATTTTTCTGTTACATGTTACTTAAGAGCACCTACATAAGGACTTCTTAACCAATATTGAATCCATAAGGGGTACATAAACATTTTGTTAATGCTTACAGATGTTGGTTCATAATTTGACCAATGTTGTCACCGGAAAATAATCCTGCAGCAACCGGATTTTAGTATTTAGTCCATAATGTTGCTTGAACAGTGGTTAGGTTATTATACTGTTAATATAACCATGTGTTAGTGTGGGTTTTCAGTAAATTTATGTAAATCCCAAATGAAAATTCTCGATCACATTAAGATCATGCATCTGTTTGACAAAACCCAGAAAGTTCCTATTTGTAGAACAGTCAAGAAAAAACAGACAGAAAGGTGACCTACTGTATCTTACAAAACACCCATGTATTATTAACATCTCATGCACATTACACGTCAGTCTGTTTTCAACAAGAGCATTAAATGTTAATGTCGGCTGTGTCTGTATGGAGCCAATGTTCAGTATACACACATGCAGTGGTGGATTTAGGTATAGGTGACATGGGCAGCCACCCATCTTGCCGGGGGCGGCACGGGACGCCTGCACCAAAAAAATATATAAGTTAACATACACTAAGGTTGGAGTCATTAAAACTAATTTTCAACCACTCCACAAATTTCTTATTAACAAACCTTAGTTTGGCAAGTCGGTTAGGTCATCTACTTTGTGCGTGACACAAGTAATTTTCCCAACAATTGTTTTCAGACAGATTATTTCACTTATAATTCACTATATCACAAATCCAGTGGGCCAGAAGTTAAAATACACTAAGTTGACTATGCCTTTAAACAGTTTGGAAAATTCCAAAAAATGATGTCATGGCTTTAGAGGCTTCTGATAGGCTAATTGACACCATTTGAGTCAATTGTAGGTGTACCTGTGGATGTATTTCAAGGCCTACCATCAAACTCAGTGCCTCTTTTCTTGACATCATGGGAAAATCAAAAGAAATCAACCAAGACCTCAGAATCTTTTTTGTAGACCTCCACAAGTCTGGAAATTGCTCCCAAGGATGAACCAAACGCCTGAAGGTACCACGTTCATCTGTACAAACAATAATACGCAAGTATAAACACCATGGGACCACGCAGCCGTCATACTGCTCAGGAAGGAGACGCGTTCTGTCTCCTAGAGATGAACGTACTTTGGTGCGAAAAGTGCAAATCAATCCCAGAACAACAGCAAAGGACTTTGTGAAGATGCTGGAGGAAACAGGTACAAAAGTATCTATATCCACAGTAAAACGAGTCCCATATCGACATAACCTGAAAGGCCGCTCAGCAAGGAAGAAGCCATTGCTCCAAAACCGCCATAAAAAAAGCCAGACTATGGTTTGCAACTGCACATGGGGACAAAGATTGTACTTTCTCTGGTCTGATGAAACAAAAATAGAACTGTTTGGCCATAATGACCATCGTTATGTTTGGAGGAAAAAGGGGGAGGCTTGCAAGCCGAAGAACACCATTCCAACCGTGAAGCACGGGGGTGGCAGCATTATGTTGTGGGGGTGCTTTGCTGCTGGAGGGACTGGTGCACTTCAGAAAATAGATGGCATCATGAGGAAGGAAAATTATGTGGATATATTGAAGCAACATCTCAAGACATCAGTCAGGAAGTTAAAGCTTGGTCACAAATGCGTCTTCCAAATGGACAACGACCCCAAGCATACTTGCAAAGTTGTGACAAAATGGCTTAAGGACAACAAAGTCAAGGTATTGGAGGGGCCATCACAAAGCCCTGACCTCAATCCCATAGAACATTTGTGGGCAGAACTGAAAAAGCGTGTGCGAGCAAGGAGGTCTACAAACCTGACTCAGTTACACCACCAGCTCTGTCAGGAGGAATGTGCCAAAATTCACCCAACTTATTGTGTGAAGCTTGTGGAAGGCTACCCGAAACATTTGACCTGTCACGACTTCCACCGAAGGTGGCTCCTCTCCATGTCCGGGCGTCACTTGGCGGTCGTCGTCACCGGTCTATTAGCTGCCACCGATCCTTTTTTCCTTTTCGTTTGGTCATGTCTGTTTTGATTGTTTGTTGTTTGTGTTTGGGTATTTATTCTCTCCCTACCCACTCTGTTTCGTGCGGGTTTGTTGGCGTTTCCCTGTCTGTTATTTTAGGTGACGTTAGTTTGTTCATTTTATTTCATTCAGGTGTTTTCACTTGTATTTTGTCCTAGTGGATTTAAGGACTTATTTTTGTTCGGTGCCTGTATGTTTTTGGATGAAATGTATTAAATACACTTTTCTACATATTTACTCCTCTCCTGCGCCTGACTTCCACACCCACCACTCGTAGAAAGAACTGACAGAACCAAGGTAAACACTTTAAAGGCAATGCTACCAAATACTAATTTAGTGTATGTAAACTTCTGACCCACTGGGAATGTGATGAAATAAATAAAAGCTGAAATAAATCATTCTCTTTGGTATTATTCTGACATTTCACATTCTTAAAATAAAGTTGTGATCCTACCTGACCTAAGACAGGGCATTTTTCCTAGGATGTAATGTCAGGAATTGTGAAAAACTGAGTTTAAATGTATTTGGCTAAGGTGTATGTAAACTTCCGACTTCAACTGTATATATATATATATATATATATATATATACATAAAAAGATTCGGAATGGGGACATTTGCGCGATCGGTTTTCTGTCGCTCATTTGCACGTCACGTCAATGATATCATGTCACCGTGTGAGACTGTGGATCAATTAACCTTGTCGTAGTGGGCACCCTGATTGTAGTTTGTTAGCTTGGCAGGCTACTGCCTCGGAAGGTCTCCCACTCAGAAGTACGGGATGGGGAGGGGGGTGGGGGTAGGTTGACCTCAGGTCTCCCCACAGGAAGCCCGAGGTAGGGTGTGCGGGGGAATCTCTCAAATAGTGCACCTCTAACTTCATACAGTACTAATGCAATTAGTTGTGCAATTTAGTTTGTGTGTTTCTTGTATGAAGTTCAATAGTGTAATAATCAGGGTCTCTTCTTTATAAGTGTGTTATTCTATTTGTGTATTTGTGTGCAATTTAGTTTTTATTTGTGTGTTTTTTGTTAGCAATAGGGTAATAGTGTAATAATTCAATTCTCTTTTTATTTGTATTTATATACTACAATTTGTTTCTATTTGTCTTTGTTACTTCTTTTTGATATTTCCAAGTGTTATTTTTGAATATATTTTTATATTTATATATTTTTCATTGTTATGATTATTTATTTGTGTTGTTCCAAATGTCTGAATAAAAATTACAGTTAGTGCAGAATGGGGGGGGTCACCGAAGGGGGGGTTCGCCCAGGGAGCCATACAAGCTAGAACCGCCACTGCACACGTGATATGTTATTGGTACTCTCTGTATTTAGCTTGTTTTTCTGTGTGCTATTTCTCATGTGTTTTGAATTTTTGTTATTTAACTCGTTGGGAAAGAGCTTGCAAGTAAGGATTTCCCTGAAAGGTGTACACCTGTTGTTCGTCGCATGTGACCAATAACGTTTGATTTTATTTGAGTTGTTGGTGACGGGCGGGTGGGACTAATTGTTTCTGCTTGGTGAGATAGTGTGTTTTCACCCCCTCTGATAGCCATACTGTTTATGATACAGCAGAGCCAGAGTGGTTCTAGAAGGAGCTGCCTATGAACATTATTGCTGACATGACCTGCAGAGAGCCATCCAGGAATGGTGACAGGCAGGCCAGGAGGTGGGTTGAAAAGATGCCAGATCGGAGACAAGTCGCAGGAGAACGGGATGGGAGTTGGTGGTTAGGGAAGTGTGGTTAGGTTAATACGGCTTAAGGAGGGAATAACAAGGATGGGGACCAGGGGGTGAGGATGGGCACGCCAGGAGAGTAGGGGAAGGACGTGTTTCAGTGAGTAATGAGTGAGTAATGAGTTTTTATTGAGTGGTTATTGGTATTGAGTGGGTAATGAGTGGGTAATGAGTAGGTATTAAGTGGGTAATGAGTGGGTAATGAGTGGGTAATAAGTGGGTATGGATACTGAGTGCGTAATGAGTGGGTTATGAGTGAGTATTGTGTGGGTATTGAGTGGGTAATGAGTGGGTAATGAATGTGTATGGGTAATGAGCGGGTAATGAGTGGTTAATGAGTGGGAATTGAATGGGTATGGTTAATGAGTGGGAATTGAATGGGTATGGTTAATGAGTGGGTAATGAGTGGGTAATGAATGTGTAACGTGTGGGTAATTAGTGGGTAAGAGCAGGTAATGAGCAGGTATTGAGTGTGTAATGAGTGGGTATTGAGTGGGAAATGAGTGGGTATTGATTGGCTATGGGTAATGAGTGGGTATAGATAATGAGTGGGGATTGAGTGCGTATTGAGTGGGTATGGTTAATGAGTGGGTAATGAGTGGGTATTGAGTGTGTAATGTGTGGGTAATTAGCGGGTAATGAGCAGGTAATGAGCAGGTATTGAGTGGGTAATGAGGGGTATTGAGTGGGTATTGGGTGGGAAATTAGTGTGTAATGAGAGGGTATTGAGCAGGTAATGAGTGGGTATTGAGTGGGTAATATGTGGGTATTGATTGGGTAATGAGTGTGTATTGAGTGAGTATTGAGTGGATATTGAGTTGGTTATGAGTGGGTAAGGAGTGGGTAATAAGTGGGGGTAGAAGGTCATGGGTGAGTGTATGGAGTGGGTAATGAGAGTGTATGGGTAATGAGCGCGCAATAGGTGGGTAATGAGTGGGAATTTAATGGGTATAGTTAATGAATGGGTAATGTGTGGGTAATGCGTGGGTAATTAGTGGGTAATGAACAGGTATTGAGTTGGTATTGAGTGGGTTTTGAGTAGGAAATGAGTGGGTATTGAATGGGTATTTGGTAATGAGTGGGTATAGATAATGAGTGGGTATTGAGTGGGTATTGTGTGGGTAATGAGTGTTTATGGGTAATGAGTGTGTAATGAGTGGATAATGAGTGGGTATGGTTAATGAGTGGGTAATGAGTGGGTATTGAGTGAGTATTGAGTGTGTAATGCATGGGTAATTAGTGGGTAATGAGCAGGTAATGAGCAGTAATTGAGTGGGTAATAAGTGGGTATTGAGTGGGTATTGGATGGGAAATGAGTGGGAAATGAGTGGGTAATGGGAGGGTAATGAGCAGGTAATAAGTGGGTATTGAGCGAGTATGGGTAATCAGTGGGTAATAGGTGGGTGTTGACTGGATAATGAGTGTGTATTGAGTGGGTATTGAGTGATTATTGAGTTGGTAATGAGTGGGTAATGAGTGGGTAATAAGTAGGGGTAGAATGCATGGGTGAGTGGCTGGAGGGGGTTATTGATGGATAGATGAGGTTGGTGGGACAGGCACAAGATGGAGAGCCTTGGGTGGGTGGCCTGAAGACATTTAGAGGACACTGGCCCCCACTCCTCAGAGCTGCAGGACACCGTCCCTCACTCCACATAGCGGCAGGACACAGTCCCTCACTCCACATAGTTGCAGGACACCATCCCTCACTACAAATAGCTGTAGGGCACGGTCACTCATTACCCCTCACTCAATATAGCTGTAGGGTACCGTCCCTTACTACCCCATACTCCACACAGCTGTAGGGCACCGTCCCTCACTCCACATAGTTGCAGGACACCGTCCCTCACTCCACATAGCTGCAGGACACGGCCCCTCACTCTAAATAGCTGCAGGACACAGTCTCCCACTCCTCAGAGCTGCAGGACACCATCCCTCACTCCACATAGGTGCAGGACCCTGTCACTCACTCCACATAGCTGTAGGGTACCGTCTCTCACTACCCCTCACTCCACATAGCTGTAGGTCACCGGCCCTCACTATCCCTCACTACGCATAGCTGCAGGACACCGTCCCCCACTCCAAATAGCTGCAGGACACTGTCCCTCACTCCACGTAGGTGCAGGACACCGTCCTTCACTCCACATAGCTGCAAGATACCACACCCCCACTCCACATAGCTGCAGGACACCATTCCTCAATCCTCAGAGTTGCAGGACTCTATTCATCACTCCACATATCTGCAGGACACTCTCCCTCACTGTACATAGCTGTAGGGTGCCGTCCCTCACTACCCCTCACTCCACACAGCTCTAGGGCACCGTCCTTCGCTACGTCTCACTCCACATAGCTGCAGGACACTGTCCCCCACTCCAAATAGCTGCAGGGCATCATCCCTCACTCTACATAGCTGCAGGACACCGTCCCCCAATCCACATAGTTTGCAGGACACTGTTCGTCACAACCACTCAGTCCACATAGCTGCAGGACACTGTCCCTCACTACCCCTCACTCCACATAGCTGCAGGACACCGTCCCCCACTCCAAATACCTGCAGAATGCTGTCCCTCACTCCACATATCTGTAGGGCGCCGTCTCTCACTACCCCTCATCCCACATAGCTGTAGGGCACTGTCCCTCACTGCACCTCACTCCACATAGCTGCAGGACACTGTACCCCACTCCAAGTATCTGCAGGGCACCGTCCCTCACTCCAAAATAGCTACAGGACACCGTCCCTCATTCCACATAGCTGCAGGACACCATCCCTCACTCCACATAGCTTCAGGGCACCGTCCCTCACTCCACATAGCTGCAAGACACCGTCCCCCACTTCACATAGCTGCAGGACACCATCCCTCACGCCATATAGCCGCAGGACACTGTCCCTCATTCCACACAGCTGTAGGGCATTGTCCCACACCATCCCTCACTCCACATAGCTGCAGGACACAATCCCTCACTCCACATAGCTGCAGGACACCGTCCCTCACTCCACATAGCTGCAGGACACCGTCCCTCACTCCACATAGCTGCAGGGCAATGTCGCCCACTCCACATAGCTGCAGGACACCGTCCCCCACTCCACATAGCTGCAGGACACCGTCCCTCACTCCACATAGCTGCAGGGCAATGTCCCCCACTCCACATAGCTGCAGTACACTGTCCCCCACTCTACATAGCTGCAGGCAATACAGGTGTTTACCATTCATCCACTTGGCACCCTTTGTCTCATCTTCGACAGGAGTTTGATCTCTCTCCCTCCCACTTTATTTCCCTCTCTCCTTTTCTATTTCTTCTGTTTTTATGTCTCCACTCCACTATCCTCCCCTCCTTTCTCTCCCTTACCCTTCTCTCTTTTCTGTCTTGGTACCCCAAACTTCCCTGTCTGCATTCTGCCTATTCTTGTCTCCAGCTGGAGTTGATAGTGCACTTAAACAATCAGAGAGAGAAAGAGGGTGTGACTGGAGTATTAATGTTGCTAATACTGAGTCTACAGAGTGTGGGTGCTTACATGTGTCCTATTTACACATGTAGTGTTCAGGAATAGTGAGGGGTGATGGGGGGGTCTGGCAGGCGGGCGGGCGGGGCAGGGTGTTTTGGACTGTTGTGAGAAGGGCAAGAGCGGTCAACAAAGTGTTTACACACATACACGTCTATGTCTATGCACACAAATGCAGTATATTCTCAATCACGTACTTACACACAAACCACACATACGTGTGTTTGACATGATGTTATGTTATCTTAGAGTGCACACAAAAATATAAACGCAACAATGTCAAAAAAATTTTGGAGTTACAGTTCATGTGAGGAAATCAGTCAATTGAAAGAAATTCAGTAGGCCCTAATATAAGGATTTCACATAACTGAAATACAGATATGCATCTGTGTAACGGTTGTCGTCGGGAATAGAGGACCAAAACACAGCAGGAATGTGGATGCTCATCTTGTATTTATTTTTAAATAAAGAGAACACCAAACTAACAAAAAAAACGAAGAACTCACGAACAACAAAACAGTCTTGTCAGGCTCACACAGGCAAAACAAGAAACAATCTCCAACAAACACTTAACCAAACACATACCCATATATAGGACTCTCAATCAGAGGCAACTAGAAAACACCTGCCTCCAATTGAGAGTCCAACCCCAATAAACTAGACATAGAAATACAAAAGACTAGAGACCACAGAAATACAAACCTAGAACATAACCCCAAAAACCCAGAACTAACTAAACCAACACCCTACTAAATAAATCACCACCCCGAACCACAAACAAAATACCCTCTGCCACGTCCTGACCAAACTACAATAACAAATAACCCTTATACTGGTCAGGACGTGACAGTACCCCCCCTAAAGGTGCAGACCCCGGATGCACCTCATACAAAAAAAACATAATCCCCAAAAACAAACAAAAATCCCCCTAAACTAAAAGGGAGGGAAGGGAGGGTGGCTGCCGTCAACGACGGCACCTGTGCTACACCCCCCCCAACCCACCTAAACTGGAGGCGGCTCCGGCTCAGGCCTACTGCCTTCCAGACTGCAGACAGACTTGCTCAGTTTGGGGCCGTAGGCAGACTCCCATCGTTCCGGATCGTAGGCAGACCTCTTCCATTCCACACTGTAGGCAGACTCATTCGATACACAGTTAATCATATTTAGTTCCGGATCGTCAACAGACTTACTCAGTTCCGGGTTGCTGATAGACTCCCTTGGTTCCGGGTCATAGGCAGACTCACCCGGTTCTGGGTCACAGGCAGACCCCTTCGGTTCCGGGTCGCAGGCAGGCTCCCTCGGTTCCGGGTCGCAGGCAGGCTCCCTCGGTTCCGGGTCGCAGGCAGGCTCCCTCGGTTCCGGGTCACAGGCAGGCTCCCTTGGTTCTGGGTCACAGGCAGGCTCCCTCGGTTCCGGGTCACAGGCAGGCTCCCTCGGTTCCGGGTCACAGGCAGGCTCCCTCGGTTCCGGACTGCACACTATTGCCGGATACTCTGGACTGGACACTGTTGCCGGATACTCTGGACTGAGCTGACGCACTGGAAGCCTGATGCGTGGTGCTGGTACTGGAGGTATCAGCCTGGGAACACGCACCTCAGGGCTAGTGCGGGGAGTGGGAACAGGCCGAGTCGGACTGGGTTGACGCACTGGTAGCCTGATGCGTGGTGCTGGTACTGGAGGTATCAGCCTGGGAACATGCACCTCAGGGCTAGTGCGGGAACAGGCCGAGTCGGACTGGGTTGACGCACTGGAAGCCTGATACGTGGTGCTGGTACTGGAGGTATCAGCCTGGGAACACGCACCTCAGGGCTAGTGCGGGGAGCGGGAACAGGCCGAGTCGGACTGGGCTGACGCACTGGAAGCCTGATGCGTGGTGCTGGTACTGGAAGTGCCAGTTTGTGGACACGCACCTCAGGGCTAGTGCGGGGAGCAGCAATAGGACGGGTTGGACTGGGTTGACGTACTGGACCGTAGAGGCGCACTGGCGATCTCGAGCGCAGGACTGACATCCCCCATATTGGCTGGATGCCCACTTTCCCCTGGCAAATGTGGGGCGCTGGTACTGCGCGTACCGGCCTGAAAATACCTGGCCTCGCCACAGCACCCATCACCCCAAAACACAGTACCTGTCCAGTCACTGGTTGCCCAAAAAAGGTACGGGGAGTTGGCCTGGGGCTCCATCCTCGCCCAGCCAAACTACCCGTGTGGCCCCCCCAAAAAAAATTATTGGGCTGCCTCTCGGGCTTAAACGCCAGTCGTGTTCCCCTGTAGCGTTCCCGGTCTTTGCTCCACTTCCTCCATGGACCTTCTCCGGCCATAATCTCCTCCCACGTCCACTTCTCACGATCGTCCCTCTGTTGCTCCTTCCTCCGCTGCTTGGTCCTTATTTGGTGGGAAATTCTGTAACGGTTGTCGTCGGGAATAGAGGACAAAAACACAGCAGGAATGTGGATGCTCATCTTGTATTTATTTTTAAATAAAGAGAACACCAAAATAACAAAAAAAAACAAAGAACTCACAAACAACAAAACAGTCTTGTCATGCTCACACAGGCAAAACAAGAAACAATCTCCCACAAACACTTAACCAAACACATACCCATATATAGGACTCTCAATCAGATGCAACTAGAAAACACCTGCCTCCAATTGAGAGTCCAACCCCAATAAACTAGACATAGAAATACAAAAGACTAGAGACCACATAGAAATACAAACCTAGAACATAACCCCAAAAACCCAGAACTAACTAAACCAACACCCTACTAAATAAATCACCACCCCGAACCACATAAACAAAATACCTTCTGCCACGTCCTGACCAAACTACAATAACAAATAACCCTTATACTGGTCAGGACGTGACAATCTGTTGGTTACAGATACCTTTAAAAAAAGGTAGTGGCGTGGATCAGAAAAACAGTCAGTATTTGTTGTGACCATCATTTGCCTCATGCAGTGCAACACATCTCCTTCGCATAGAGTTGATCAGGCTGTTGATTGTGGCCTGTGGAATGTTGACACACTCCTCTTCAATGCCTGTGTGAAGTTGTTGGATATTGTCGGGAACTGAAATAAACTATCGTACACATCGATCCAAAGCATCCCAAACATGCTCAATGAGTGACATGTCTGGTGAGTATGAAGGCCATGGAAGAACTGAGACATTTCAGCTTCCAGGAATTGTGTACAGATCCTTGCAACATGGGGCTGTGCATTATCATGCTGAAACATGCGGTGATGGCGGCGGATGGATGGCACAACAATGGGTCTCAGGATCTCACCACGGTTCCCCACCGCCATCATGTGGCACTTTGTTCACAGCATTGACATCAGCAAACCGCTTCCCCACACAACGCCATACACGTGGTAGACCTACTGCCAACGACGTTGGAGGTAACTTATGGTAGAGAAGTGAACATTCAATTCTCTGTCAACAGCTCTGTTGGACATCCCTGCAGTCAGGATGCCAATTGCATGCTCCCTCAAGCCTTGAGTCATCTGTGGCATTGTGTTGTGTGACAAAACTGCACATTTTAGAGTGGCCTTTTATTGTCCCCAGCACAAGGTGTACCTGTGTAATGATCATGCTGTTTAATCAGCTTTTTAATATCCCAGACCTGTCAGGTGGATGGATTATCTTCGCAAAGGAGAAATGCTTACTAATAGGGATGTAAACACATTTGGCACAACATTTGAGAGAAATAAGCGAATGGAACATTTCTGGGATCTTTTATTTCAGCTCATGAAACATAGGACCAGCACTTTACACGTTGCTTTATATTTTTGTTCAGTGTAAATACACCATTAATTTCCCATTTTAGAAGCGGAGGTACATCCCAGAAAATGACTTACTATTCATCACTAGATATAATAGGCCATTAAACTGAGGATTAAGATGAATAAAGATTGTTTTCTTATGAATACGTTAATGTGTCAAGAAGGATGCTTATCGGTGTTGGGATACCTGTGTAAATACAGCCTTAGAGGTGTTAGCAGCAACATATTTGTTTGACACAATCTGTTTCCTACGTAGGACATTTCATAATTTCACCAACTGTTATTACTGTATGAGTAGTTATGTAGCCATTTGTTGTATGTTCTATGTATGACATACAATGTTTTCAAATGCATTAGGTGAATTATATTTCACCATCCCCTACAGCGTTCCCTATGATCACGATGTATTGCTACCTTTGTATGGCACAACAAAGCCCAAAGAGACAAATTGAACCGAGTCTGAAATGAATGAAAAGATAATTGCGTTGCTCAGGGAGAACTAAACGACGGTAGAAGGTAGAGATGGCTTGTGTTAGAGTGTTTTAGGCAAACGTAAGTCATTTATCTATCGTTCTCCTGATGAATGCTATCTTCCATTACCTCGTGTCGGCGCAATCGCTCTCATGACTCTGTTGCACCACAATACATCTTCATCTCCATTGTTTTATTCAGACTCTCGGCATGAACCGATCCTTAATTGATCTGTAGGGTAAAAAAAAAAGGTGAGAGATCTAGGCAAATCCCTATTCTCCCACCGGATGCGTGTGAGCGTTATTTTGATTCCTTGTATGCTAGGAGGGAGAATGGTATGAGAGCGAGCCTCATTATCATACGGAGATGTCATTAAACTGATAATACAAACAAAGGAATTGTAAAAAGTGACAAAAGGAGTGATTGGATGGGGAGTTGGAGGACAGGGAAAATCACTTTCAACAATGAAATAAAAAGCAGTAGAAACAACACCTAAAAGGAGGAGAGAAATGCCCCCTGGGTAAAACAAGTACAAAACTCAAAACAGATCATAAAAAAGGCAGCCTTTTCAAAACTCTAAGTACATTTTAAATTGACTAAGTACAACACATGAAATCATACAGTCACTTTTTCACCATAGTTATCTAGAAATTATCTAGAAATACATGTTTCCCATTATATGATCATATAAAGGTATAGCTTTTCACAATGCAATGCCCAAATGAAAAAAAGACTACAGTATACTATGATATAAATACTATGGTATTCACTGTAGTGATTTTGCAGACTAAAGACCAATTAAGTTGAAAGGATATCATTATATTGTGTTTTGATGATTATATCACTGTTCTCATGGTATTTCACAGTAAACGTATATTTTTGATCAATGGTTGTGTGGTGAAACATGTCTCCAAACAAAATGAGTGCACAATACAAGAGTGTTACCTGTTTGGAGTGTTGTACTAAGAGTTGTGAAAATGTATCAAATATTCACTCTTTGTGTTTACCTGCATACAGTATGTGTGTGTGTTTATGTGTGCGTGTGCATGTGTTCCTTTCTGCGTGCACATGTTCTTTATGGGGTTGCACTTCAAATAAGAGAGACTAACGGTGGAGCATTCTATTTCTCGCTTGTACTGATGATCAATAACGTAGCAGATATAACTCATATGCACCTCAAAATGCCAGCGGCTTCCCCACAGCACTACCTCGACTATAAATATACTGTACCTGCACCCAGCATCAGTCCTCTCCTCCATCTCCTTCCTGATTCTATGCCTCTGCTTCCTCATCAAAGGTTTCCCCAGCTAGTCTACCTCAGAATCAGATCAAACTGTTGAAGGCTGTAGAGTGTTGTTGATCCTCCACCACCCTCTGAAAACACTGTTTACTATAATACCTATTGGTGTGCCACATTGAGTAACAATTATCCATGGTCTTTCTTTAAGTGCATATTTAAGAGAACCAAGAGTTGATTGACGCACCCTTGCATCAATCTAATCGGCATGATAAAACAATCCCCATCAAAATCTGTCAGTTTCAGATAGAGATATCAGTTTTTTTTTGTATGGCTGCATCTCGGTAGAGGGTGGCCGAGCTACAGCGGTGTTTGTCAGACCAGAAGACATCCAAAGCAAAACGGTTTAGCCTACAAACTTATATGACCACTCTATGGAAGATGAGACCCTCACGAACACGATGGTGTCCTCTACATAAGTGTCACGGGACTCGTCTGAAAGTAACCCGGTACCGGTTTCAATAATCAATGGAAGTAGTTTTGTACCCCAAAAAAGGTTAAATATGTGTAAATTTTTTGGGTTGTAATATTCTTGAGCTTTCTTATATGTCCTAGATATAGGACAGACACTTCAAAACCTTATTCCTTATGATTTATGTTTTGACTGTGTGCTCTGCCATTTATGAATGTGTTATTCAATGTGTTTCTATGGGCGATAGCAGTAAAAGCCAAATTCAATATTTTATCAAATCATTTGATGATATATTTTTTATATACGTAAATTATTCATGGTATGACCATCTTAAAACAATTGAAACAAGGGTGTGATTATTTACATAAGAGGAACATCATCACATTTAAGCAGACACTGTCACCTAGAGGAGCTAGGGTTAAATGCCTTGCTCAAAGCAACATTGCCATATTTTTTCACCTCTGGGGTTTGAACCAGCAACTTTTCAGTTACTGCCCCAACACTCTTAACCACTAGGCTACCTGTCTCTCATTGCTAGTCTAAACACGTTTGATACCATTGAAATGTACTGACACTATCCCTCCTCTGAAGGCTGAAACAGAGTATGCTGACTTGACGATATCATGACATGCTGTTCACGGTCAGGGGGAAATTGTAAACGTTTCACACGTTGAAGTCATTGATTACAATTATACCATAAATAATATTTCAGATGCTTGTTCATATGGCATACTGTAAATCAAAATGTTTTATTTTATATGGTTGCATCACACATTCTATGACGCGGTGTCACAAGGAAAGTGAAGATCATCGAGACAATCACAGAGAAGAGATGACAGCACATCAGACAGGGAGAGAAAGAGCAATAGAGGGGAAAAGCAGAGAGAGAGAGAGTACAAATTACAGAGACACACAGGGGTGTAAGGTAGCCTAGAGGTTAAGAGCATTAGACTAGCAACCAAAAAGGTTGTTGGTTCAATTCCCCAAGATGACTAGGTAAACAATCTGTTGATGTGCCCTTGAGCAAGGCACTTAACCCTAATTCCTCTAGATAAGAGTGTCTACTAAAGGAAGGGCATGACCTACATTGTGTGCCTGACCACCACTTCATCAGCAGGCTAGTGGAGAAATCCATAATGCAGCCATGAGCTTCACTCTTCCACATGTCCAACACTCAGCATGCTGCTCATTCTCCCCAAAGGAGATTACTGATCAATGACAGGGCATTGGTAGGTCAGTCATCCCTGGCCAAGTCGATGACTGAAACTTGCTTTGACTTTTTTTCCCTACAATTTGACACTTCAATCACTTCTTTCACTGTTTGGAGAGTTGACCGTATTGATCACCTCACCCGGACGACAGAGAGCTGACACACCTATTGCGGTACTAGAGGAAACAAGGTGTGGTAGTGAATAAGGTTGTCGAGGAGGGTAACACATTTTGAGTATAGCATTTGGTTACTCGGCTATTATGTCAAATTAGCGTTGTTCGTATTATGTTTGAAGATGAAGAGATATTCAGCAGCTCTTGATAGGGCAATGCCCATGCCACTCAAATGCATTACAAGCACCTATTCCCTTTCAGTTTGGAGTTTGTGGATTTTGTCAACATGTCTTTTGCAGCTCATATCTCTCCTCTTGTGGTTGTAACAGGAATGTTGGATGTCTGGTCCAACAGGAAAACACTGGTAGAAGATGTCCTAGGAATTGTATAACTTCCTGTCAGGTCAGTTGTGACCTGTAATTTTACCTTTATTTAACTAGGCAAGTCAGTTAAGAACAAATTCTTATTTTCAATGACGGCCTAGGAACAGTGGGTTAACTGCCTTGTTCAGGGGCAAAATGACAGATATTTAACTTGTCAGCTCGGGGATTCAATCTTGCAACCTTTCGGTTACTAGTCCAACACTCTACCCACTAGGCTACCTCCAGCTACCTTCTGTAGTAACCTATCATGAGAGCCACTGTGTCAGCTGCAATAAGGCAATATTGATGAGCTATGAAGCCAAAAAAAGAGATTTTAAGAAATGAATGAACATTCATGAAAACATTTTAAAACCAATGACTTGCAACAGATCAAAGGTTTGTCTTTAATGAAAATGACATTGACAAAGTGGCCATTTTTGAAGGCCACCACACGATTATGTGTCATTGTAAATGAACGAGGTCCTGTTTTAATTTGAAGACCTTGTTCTATATTTGGTGTTGACATAACTCTGAGATGAAAGAAAAACAAATGATCAGGTGTCACTAATGATGAATTGACTCCAGCAACACTTTGTTGTGGCGCACTGGAAATCCATTATCAACGTCTCCACATCTTAATTACCATTGCAAGCAGGTTGGACTAAATGAACTCATTAATGGAATAACAGATACTGTGCCAATACAACAGTGAGCAAGGCATAGAAACATTACAGAGAGCCTGTCTGTTTCTCTCGAGCAACATGGCTCTGTACAACCGAATCCATAAACCCTGAAGGCTCGTTCTACTTCTGTCCTTCACTGCCATTCAGATGCTAACAGAACTGATCGATAGGGATACAGAAAGTATACACGCTTGGGGATTGTGAATTTTGCTTATCGAGTTATGATTGAGTACTGTAGACAAGTGCAAGTAACCTGAAGTAATAAGTTACTGGCTTTAATAGTGAACTGTGTTCGAAATAATCATACCTATTGTAACTTTTAAGTAAAAAATATCTTTATTTAGGATAGCAGTTATGAATTTTGCTATTATAACTAGTCACTTTAAAGTAAGATGTGAGCTTCTTCTCTCTCTTGTTTTTACTTGATAATTCGGGCCAACTGCCAAGCCCACACACAGACCAAATGGAACGGTGATGAAAAAACTGAAATTGACTGACATCTTATCGTATTGCAGGCCGTCTCAGTCTTTTGGTCCTTTTTCCTGGCAGTACGTCTAGAGCACCACGAGACAAAACAGAATGGTTTTATTGGACAAAGTGCCCTTTTCTGTCCCTCAACTGTTCAATATTCCGCAAATCCTCTCTTTTGAACTGATTTCCTATTGACCGTCTGCCCGGTATCAGCCCCTGAAGTCCTTACGTTCTTTTGACGTCAGTGGTGCAAACAGCACTAACTCTACTCTACTCTTTGAGTAAAGCCAGCATGCGAATGACTCAACACTGTACACATCAGCTACTACAGCAACTGAAATGACTTCAACACTTCGTTTCAGAATGGGTGGCAAGGAATAAGTTAGTCCTAAATATTTACATAACTAAAGCATTGTATTTGGGACAAATCATTCACTAAACCACAAACCTCAACTAAATCTTGTAATAAATAATGTGGAAATTGAGCAAGTTGAGGTGACTAAACTGCTTGGAGTAACCCTGGAATGTAAACTGTCACGGTCAAACATGTTGATACAACAGTAGCTAAGATGGGGGAGAAGTCTGTCCATAATAAAGCACTGCTCTACCTTCTTAACAGCACTATCAACAAGGCAGGTCCTAGTTTTGTCTCACCTGGACTACTGTTCAGTTGTGTAGTCAGGTGGCACAAAGGGAGACTAAAGAAAATTGCAATTGGCTCAGAACAGGGCAGCATGGCTGGCCCTTGGATGTACACAGAGAGCTAACGTTCGAAGAGAGATTGACTTCATGACTACTTCATCACTACTATTTTTGAGAGGTATTGACATGTTGAATGCACTGAGCAGTCTATTTAAACTACTAGCACAGAGCTCGGACACCCATGCATACCCCAAAAGACATGCCACGAGAGGTCTCTTCACAGTCCCCAAGTCCAGAACATATACATGTCAATCTCTCCTAGCTCAAATTCAAGGAGAGATTGACTTCATCATTACTTGCTTTTGTAAGAAGTGTTGACATGCTGAATGCACTGGGCTGTCTGTTTAAACTACTAGCACACAGCTCAGACACCCATGCATACCCCACAAGACAGGCCACCAGAGGTCTCTTCATAGTCCCCAAGTCCAGAACAGACTACGGAAGGTGCACAGTACTACATAGAGCCATGACTACATGGAACTCTATTCCACATCAAGTAACTAATGCAAGCAGTATTTAAAAACAGATAAAAATACACCTTATCTTCTTGGTGACAGGGGGCAGTATTCGGAAATTCAGATGAATAACGTGCCCAAATTAAACTGCCTGCTACTCGGGCCCAGAAGGTAGGATATGCATATTAGTAGATTTGGATAGAAAACACTCTGAAGTTTCTAAAACTGTTTGAATGATGTATGTGAGTATAACAGAACTCATATGGCAGGCAAAAACCTGAGAAAAAAAATCCAACCAGGAAGTGGTTTGTAGTTTTTCAAGTGATTCCCCATCCAGTATACAGTGTCTGTGGGGTAATTTTGCACTTCCTAAGGCTTCCACTAGATGTCAACAGTCTTTAGAACCCTGTTTCATGCTTCTACTGTGACTGGGGAGAGAATAAGAGGTCCTGGAGTCAGATGACTGAGAATGACATGAGTTCAGTGGCGCGCACTCCCGTGAGAGTTAGCTGTGTTCCTTTTTTTTGGAAGATTTATGATAAAAACATCCTAAAGTTTGATGCTATACATGTTTGACATGTTTCTACGAACGTAAATATAACTTTTTTTGACTTTTTGTCATGACATTTTGCACGCGCTTCCTGCATTTGGACTAGTGGACTAAACGCGGGAACAAAAATGAGGTATTTGGACATATATATGGACTTTATCGAAACAAATGAACACTTATTGGGGAACTGGGATTCCTGGGAGTGCATTCTGATGAAGATCATCAAAGGTAAGTGAATATTTATAAGGTTATTTCTGAGTTTTGTTGACTCCACAAAATGGCGGGTTTGGTTTCGTCTCTGAGCGCTGTACTCGGATTATTGCAAAGTGTGCTTTCGCTGTAAAGTTTTTGGAAATCTGGCACAGTGGTTGCATTAAGGAGAAGTGTATCTATAATTCTTTGAATAACAGTTGTATATTTTATCAACGTTTATGATGAGTATTTCTGTAAATTGATGTGCTCATTCACTGGAAGCTGTCCTAACATAATCTAATGTTATGCTTTCGCCGTAAAGCCTTTTTGAAATCGGACAATGTGGTTGGATTAACGAGAAGTGTATCTTTAAAATGGGATATAATAGTTGTATGTTTGAGAAATTTGAATTATGAGATTTGTGTTGTTTTGATTTTGCCACCCTGCTATTTCACTGGCTGTTGAATAGTGTGTCCCGACGCTAGCGTCCCACATGTCCCAGAGAGGTTATGGAACAGCAAAGACTGTGAAGAGACAAACACAGGCACAGACATATGCATACAGACACACTATAACATACACACTATACACACGTACACATGGATTTTGTGTTGTAGATATATGGTAGTAGAGTAGTGGCCTGAGGCCACAAACTTAATGTGTTGTGAAATCTGTTGTGAATGTATTGTAATGTTTGTAAATTGTATAACTGCTTTAATTTTGCTGGACCCCAGGAAGAGTAGCTGCTGCCTTGGCAGGAACTAATGGGAACCCTTAATAAATACAAATAATGAGTGGCGAGTTAGCTCATCAGGGTGTGGAACATCAGGGTGTGAATATGTGTGTCTGTGTGTGTGTGTGTGTGTGTGTGTGTGTGTGTGTGTGTTTGTGAGAAAGACAGAGAGACTGTGCATGTGTGAAGGAGTTTGTTTCTTAATACAGTATATGTGTGCGTGTGTGTGTGTGTGTGTGTGTATGTGTATGCGCGTGTGTGTATGTTATCACCTACTTGTTGTTGTGTTTATGTGTATGTACAGGTAACTGCCAAAATAAAGGAAACACCAACATAAAGTGTCTTAATAGGGTGTTGGGCCACCACGAGCCAGAACAGCTTCAATCCACCTTGACATAGATTCTACAAGTGTCTGGAACTCTATTGGAGGGATATGACACCGTTCTCTCACGCTAAATTGCATAATTTGGTGTTTAGTTAAACCTCTACGGGCCACGGTGGCAGTATTGAGAATTTTGAAAAAAATATGTGCCCATTTTTAACTGCCTCCTACACCAACTCAGAAGCTAGGATATGCATATTATTAACACATTCGGATAGAAAACACTCTGAATTTTCTAAAACAGTTTGAATGGTGTCTGTAAGTATAACAAAACTCATATTGCAGGCAAAAACCTGTGAAAAATAGATTTAAAAAAATGTGAATTTTGTGGCTGTACTATTTAGTGTCATTGTTTTATAGATACCATAGTGAGAAAGGATTCAGTTCGCAACTCCTAAGGCTTCCACTAGATGTCAACAATCTTTATAAAGTTGTTTGAAGCATCTGTGATGAATACAGACCGAATTAGAATGCTTGTAAGTTGACACGTCATCACTTCATTTTTTGCGCCTGCGCATAAATCTGAGAAGAGTGTCTTTGTCATAATCGTTTATTCTAGACACTTGATAGGTTGTGTGAAAATATTACTGATGTTTACTGATGTTTCACGTTAAAAATGGACCAAATGATTAATGCTAAACCAAGTTTGACATGTTTGAACAAACGTAAATAGATTATTTACTAGGTTTTTTTTAGCTTTTCGGCGTGACTTTACACTGCCCACCTCATTTTGTGGGAGCCTACTGAACGCAAACTATTTGGACATAAATTATGAACTTTGTCAAAAGAAACCACATTTGTTCTGGACCTGGGATCCCTGGCAGCGCCTTCTGATGGAGATAATCAAAGGTAAGGGGATATTTAGAATGTTATTATCGATATTAGATGATGCTAATGCTAACTGTATAGCTTAGCTTAGCTTAGCTTATAGCTTAGCTTGTTGTTGTTAGCATAGTTGTTAGCATAGTTTATTGCAAAATGTGATTTCCCAGTAAAGTTATTTTGAGATCTGGCCATTCGGTAGCAATTACGAGATGATAATATATTATTCTTTGAATGACAATATTATAATTTACCAATGTTTTCGAATAGTAATTCCGTGATTTGTAATGCTGGATTCACTGGGAGCATTCGAGCCGAAAAAAATTCTGAATTTCACCGCGACTGTAAATGCTGTTTTTGGATATAAATATGAACTTGATGGAACTAAAAATGCATGTATTGTATAACATAATGTCCTATGAGTGTCATCTGATGCAGATTGTCAAAGGTAAGTGCATAATTCTAGCTAGTTTTCTGTCTGTTGATGCCCTTCTTTGAATTGGCTAAACATTACACGCAGCTATTGTCAATGTACTCTCCTAACATAACCTAACTTTATGCATTCTCCGTAAAGCCTCTGAAAATCGGACAGCGTGGTTAGATTTAGGAGATATATCTTTCAAATGGAGGAAAATAGTTGATTATTTGATTATTTGAAATGATTACTCTTGCAGTTTTGAATTCCCCGCCATGGTCACATGACAATGAATCCCAATACCGGGATAAGATCCTGCCCCCTGGCCTCAACAGGTTTTAATGGTGTTAGAAAACACTGGCTCAGGCGCCGCTCCAGAATATCCTATACGTTTTCATTTGGGTTGAGAGCTGGTGATTGAGATGTCCATGGTATATGGTTTACATCATTTTGATGCTCATAAAATAATTCAGTGACCACTCGTGCCCTGTGGATGGGGGCATTGTCATCCTATGGGGGCATAGCCATGGTAGCCAAAATAATGGCCAAAATAACGGCCTGCCCAGCATTTTTATACATGACCCGGTCCTTAAGCATGATGGGATGTTAACACCTGTGTGGAAGCACCTGCTTTCAATATACTTTGTATCCCTCATTTCCTCAAGCATTTCCATTATTTTGGCAGTTATGTCTGTCTGTCTGTCTGCCTGTCTCTCTCTCTCTGTCTGTCTGTCTGTCTGTCTGTCTGTCTGTCTGTCTGTCTGTCTGTCTGTCTGTCTGTCTGTCTGTCTGTCTGTCTGTCTGTCTGTCTGTCTGTCTGTCTGTCTGTCTGTCTGTCTGTCTGTCTGTCTGTCTGTCTGCCTGCCTGCCTGCCTGCCTGCCTGCCTGCCTGCCTGCCTGCCTGCCTGCCTGCCTGCCTGCCTGCCTGCCTGCCTGCCTGCCTGCCTGCCTGCCTGCCTGCCTGCCTGCGTGCGACCTGTTCCTCTCCTCACACCAAAACCACTGCCCTCAGCCTTTATTATCTGAAGCTGCAGTTGGCCAAATATGTAGAGGGAGGGGCAGAATGGGCTTATCTGCTAGGGAACACACCCCTCTAAATCCTCATGAATTCTCATCGCAATGAGCCTGGCTAACAAAATGGCATCCCTGCGTCCCCCTTGCTATCATTTACCAGTCTCTATGGTTTTTATTACCAACCCCAGCAACACAAAAGAACGAATTCAAATCTCATTCATAAGCTCTTTGGTGTCCAGACTATCAGCCGTAGTTTGAGCCAGTAATGGTTCTTATTTTCTAATTTCTCCCACTAAAGATAGATGGATTGTTCATCTGTATGCATTGACAAACCAATCGCTTGTGGCGTCTTCATAAAATATGCAAGTTATAGACTTAAGAGACTATATGAGGGCTCCCATAAGAGTTCATTGGTGAGTCTTGGAGCTCATTGGCTGAGAATGTGTGCCGTTGTGTTTCCCTAGTTTCCTACAGGGGTTTCCATGACGAATGGGGGTGGAAATGTGGTGGACGGTGATGGACTATGTGCTACGACACACTCTACAGCTCAGATCAGAATGGATCAGAGAGGAGAAGTCAGACCGGTCAAATTCCAGTGATTGGGGCGGGTTACTTTGATTAAGCACTACGTTAATTCATTAGCAATATATATATATATATATATATATTGCTCTGCGTATTACAACATTATGCACCTACAAAGCACATTGCAATGCACTGTAATCACATTTGAATAAAGGGTAACAATGTGTAATGAAAATACGTGGCACTCTGCAGTTGAGTAAGTACACTGTAATAGGGAGTCTGTGAAGAAAAGAGTTGCCTAATACATGCATAAAAGTGTTTCTCCCTACAGCAGTATTGTAAAACTAATTAGGCTCAAATTCAGTCAATTCAAACCACAACAGGTCTGATTTATATCAATAACTGTATAGGACCTCTAACTTAGATGTTCTGGCTAACATTCCTATTAAATTTCAGGGCACAACACACTTTGATAAGAAACCTGTCAGAGACACTGTTGATCCTCTTACACTGAAACTCCCATTGCTCTGTCTATGGACAATTCCATGGTTACGGTAGTTAACATTTACATTTACGTCATTTACACTGAGACTCCATTTCTTCACTTTAAAATGTATGCCAAACTAAAATAATTGATTTTAAAGTTTAACAAAGCATACAACTCTATGCACAATAACTAATTTGAACAATTTACACAATAAATAACAACAAAACAAACAAAAACATTTACTGGAAAAACTCTGCAGATGCAAAGTTTGGTAACAGAATTACAGTAAAATTTCCCTGTTTGATTCTGTTACCCAACTTTGTATCTGCACAGCTCTTCCTTTAAATGTGTTTTTGAAAAATGTTCAATGGAAATCGTGAAACGTTGTCATTGTGCATAGAGTTCTATGGTTTGTTAAGGTTCTTTAAGTTAGGGAAGCATTCAATGATCTCATAGAGTAGAGCAATAAAGAGGCTGTTGTAGTTATCAACACATTTCAAATATAGACACCAATTTGAATCATTTACCTCAAAACAGATAAACACGTAAACCGTACAATCCAATTCCACCTCATTGATTGTTTTCTTTCTACAAATCACAGCGGTTGAAGTATCAGACGCCGTATATTTTCATCTTAACCATTGGAGACTGAAATAATTCAATTGTTCATTAAGTTACTTTCGAGACGATGTGTGTTTGTGATATTCAAGAGATACACGCACACACTCATGTGCATGAACACGCACGTGCACACACACACCCTCACACACACAGTCTTGTACAGCTAACCTTGTGGGGACACACAATTCAGTCCCATTCAAAATCCTATTTTTCCTAAACCTAACCCGTACTCTTACCCTAACCCTAAACTTAACCCTAGCTCCTAACCTTAACCCTAAAACTAACCCTAGCCGTAAACCGAATTCTAACCCTAAAACTAATTCTAACCTTAACCCTAAACCCCTAGAAATAGCATTTGACCTTGTGGGGACTAACAAAATGTCCTCAGTTGCTCAAATTTTTGTTTGTTTACTATTCTTGTGGGGACTTCTGGTCAACACAAGTATAGTTAAACACACACACACACACACACAAACTGTGTTCGTCCCCAAGCACCACCTCATCAAAGTAGAGAGAGGGGAGAGGGTGTTTGACTGCAGGTGAAGAGGTAGACGGAGATGATGAATTGTCCCCATAATGGCCCTTGACACCAGAACACTACTACAGGGACAACAGGTAAGGACAAACCCTAAGCACTATGTGTGTGCTAATATATGTTTTTGTGATAGTATTTATGTGTGTGTGTGTGTGTGTGTGTGTGCGTGTGATAGTTTTCTCTTCCTGTGTGTACATGTGTGTGTGTGTGTGTGTGTGTGTGTGTGTTTCCTAATGTAAACAGAGGTGGGAGTGAGTAAGCGGAGGGAAGGACAGTATACATTAATATGTGTGTGTGTGCATGTCTGTGCGTGTGTGTGTGCGTGTGTGTGTCTGGACCCTACAGCCTTGGAACCTAATCACTGCTCTGGCCCAAACTGCAAAGGGAAATTATATGAATACACACAGTGAATGTACACGGCTTGATTGGTTGTGCAAATCATCTCTTGTTTTTCTGACTTTGTTGTCAATCCACAGTGAAAGAGCATCATAATGGACATGATGTGGTCCTTTTTTTAAAGTGTTCTCAATGTTGGCTACAAAAGCAGTAGACTTTGTGAACATGGGTTCTCCAGAAGACATTGTGGCGGTGGTCTCTTTTGTCATTGGTTTTTATAAACGCTCCATTTTCACATGCTGATTGATTTAGTGTGTAATTGTCAGGATTTTTTTTTTTTTTGCTTCTTGTTAATGGCTGCTCAGCCCCTGAAGGGTTGAATTGTGATAGGGCCAATTACTGAACCATGTGGGCCTAAGTCATCACAATTACAATACGGAAATAAATCATTATAACTAGGCTAGGCTGAAAGGGTTTGTCTGTGTTTGTTTGTCAGTGTTTATGGAAATGGGTTTGTTTTGAATGAAATAGAATAGTGAATAGCAATGCATTGCTTTCAGAAGCCAAGTAGGAAGATGTAGGATTTTAATTTGATCACCCTGTTGCAGGAGAACTTTCCTGCAATGAAGGAAATGTAAAACTTGTTGTGTCTTTGACGTTTAAAAAGGTTTCTGAAGTTTGTAATTTCCACTTTGAAATTTCAGACTTGGTTTTCTGTAAATGTATCAACCACTGCAAAAATATCCATACATTTTTGGACCTGACGAAGATCCGTTTCAGATCAAAATGTTGTCAATAAAGCTGTGAATTGGGAGCTTTAACAGTGTGCGGGCCTTCTTGTTCTATACCATTCATTATAATCCACATAATAATTCACATTTCCTGATGCTGCGTGATTATTTTCCTGCTGTAGCAAACTGGCCCAAATTGAGATCCTTCAACTGTATAGCATATTCAACCAATCGAAGGACTACTTGGGAGGACTGTACCTTAATTGGAGGTTTGTAACAGATCAACCATACAGGTTGAGGTAAACGCACAACAAATATAATCATAATAATTTTGAACATTTCTTCAAAGTAACCATTCCATCTCCTCTTTTGTATCCCTAAAAAGAGTTATGCTCCTTGAAATCATAAAACGACTAGACGGACAGTAGAGCAGATGCAAAATACAAATACTGTACATCTCAATAGTTGCTCAATTGAGCACAAAATAAGTCAGCCAGACTGCACTTCATTTTAAAGCTCAATTGCTGTCCCATTCTGCTGTCAAATCAAGATTCATAGTCCCTACAGTATATACTGTGCTTCAAAGAGATTTAATTTGGTAATCCAACATGTGTAATGTTCTGTGTCGCCCAATTCAGTGTGCCAAATCTGCATATATTACACCCGACTGATCTACAAGACATAGCTAACAATTTAGACCTCTTTGCAGCTTGTTTGCTGTTGTCAACACCTGAGTACTTACAGATATTCCCAGCATTGATGTATTCTCTATTCCCTTTCTAAAATCTCTTACCCTTTCCTTCATCACACACATTCATCACCTTACACACGCGTCTGGCTTTCTGCTCATCTGAGAGACTGAAAATACCTCCATTTCCTCTCTTCACAGGAGATGGACTGGCAGAAATGAAAGAGACTATCTTTAATAGACACTGACCTTAAAAACATCAGTTCTTCCATCTGGAGGGTTGGTCTCTGGGGACCCGGTGACACTTTAGGGGTACGGCGCAAGCATTACCTAAACATGTCAGTCCGAATGTACACAACTGCTGGCGAACACACATATTATGTAAAATGCACACATTTGTACCATACACATTGTTGTCACACACTGTTTGTGTGTTAGGTGTGTGTGGCATGCAGGGCTTGGTGGCACTTGTCACCGCTAGCTTGTACAGTAGCTGTGATATTAACAGCTCAGTCAAAACATTGAGCAGGATCCTTGGAAGTTGGCAGCAATGACTAGTGATGTCTACTCAAGAAACCCAACCAAAATATGTTGGTTTAAGGCAGAGATATATGTTTTTTGCATTGGATGCGTCTCAATCCACCGCATCCGCCAGTGTCACACTTCCGCATCTGCGGTGAAAGGTGGCAGAGCTACAGCGGTGTTTGTCAGACCATGAGACATCTGCGGTGAAAGGTGGCAGAGCTAGAGCAGTGTTTGTCAGACCATGAGACATCTGCGGTGAAAGGTGTAAGAGCTAGAGCGGTGTTTGTCAGACCATGAGATATCTGCGGTGAAAGGTGGAAGAGCTAGAGCGGTGTTTGTCAGACAACGAGACATCCCAAAAATTGGTCTTCTCACAAAAACGTCTGTAGCGTTCGAACGGTTTGACCTAAAAACTGTTATGACCACTCACAAGCGTCAGGAGACTCATCTGAAGTCTGTGTCGTCAATATGCCAACTTCTGTTTGGTAGCGTCTGAACCGTTTGGGCTACAAACTACTGTAGAAAAGGGAGATTCTCACGAACACGACGATGGCGTTCTCCTTTTTGCTCTACGACCCCCACAAGTCTAACTGGACTCGGCTGAATGTAACCAGTACTGCTAAAAAAAAATGAATGTAAGTATGAAGGTAGTTTCGTAACTACCAAAGAAAAGAGGTAAACATGAGAAGAAAATAAAATACAGGAATATATATACACACACACACACACACACACACACACACACACACACACACACACACACACACACACACACACACACACATTTACAGTTGAAGTTGGAAGTTTACATACACTAAGTTTGGAGTCAAATCCACAAATTTCTTGTTCACAAACTATAGTTTTGGCAAGTCGGTTAGGACATTTACTTTGTGCATGGCACAAATCATTTTTCCAACAATTGTTTACAGACAGATTATTTCACTTATAATTCACTGTATCACAATTCCAGTGGGTCATAAGTTTACATACACTAAGTTGACTGTGCTTTTAAACAGCTTGGAAAATTCCAGAAAATTATGTCATGGCTTTAGAAGCTTCTGTTAGGCTAATTGACATCATTTGAGTCAATTGGAGGTGTAACTGTGGATGTATTTCAAGGCCTACCTACAAACTCACTGCCTCTTTGCTTGACATCATGGGAAAATCAAAAGAAATCAGCCAAGACAGGAAAAAAATTGTAGACCGCCACAAGTCTGGTTCATCCTTGGGAGCAATTTCCAAACACCTGAAGGTACCACGTTCATCTGTACAAACAATAGTACGCAAGTATAAACACCATGGGACCAAGCAGCTGTCATACCGCTCAGGAAGGGGACGCGTTCTGTCTCTTAGAGATGAACGTACTTTGGTGCGAAAAGTGCAAATCAATCCCAGAACAACAGCAAAGGACCTTGTAAAGTTGCTGGAGGAAACAGGTACAAAAGTATCTATATCCACAGTAAAACGAGTCATATATCAACATAACTGGAAAGGCCGCTCAGCAAGGAAGAACCACTGCTCCAAAACTGCCATAAAAAGCCAGGCTACGGTTTGCAACTGCACATGGGGACTAAGATTGTACTTTTTGGAGAAATGTCCTCTGGTTGATAAAACAAAAATAGAACTGTTTGGCCATAATGACCATCATTATGTTTGGAGGATAAAGGGGAGGCTTGCAAACCCAAGGGAGTGGGCTCACTCACAATTTTGCCTAAGAACACAGCCATGAATTAAGAATGGTACCTCCGAGAGCAACTTCTCGGAGGTACCAAATACTTATTTCCCTCATTAAAATGCAAATCAATTTATAAAATTTTTGACATGCATTTTACTGGATTTTTGTTGTTGTTATTCTGTCTCTCACTGTTCAAAGAAACCTACCTTTAAAATTATAGACTGATCATTTCTTTGTCAGTGGGCAAACGTACAAAATCAGCAGGGGATCAAATACTTTTTTCCCTCACTGTATGTATTTGTATGTCATACATAGTCTGTCAACACCTGGAGAGCAGAGACACACAGATATGAACAGTGGGGCAGGGTCGGATCTATAATCAGTACAACTCTTATACAGAAATAATAAATGCGAGCAGACAGGCCTCATATGGTAGCCATGAGATATATGTAGCTCTTGCAGGTTATCACCATACTGCAACCGCTAACACTCAAAGGGGATCTGCTCCAATCCCTGTTACCGGAGATAAAGGTGCAACACGGGGACATAGTCTAATTCCCCCTGCACCGCCACCAGACAGAGGGGTCACAGCCCCACCCCCCTTCTCCCCTGCATTGTTCATGTTCTGTGCACAGCTCCACCCCCCTCCCCTTGCATGTGTGTGTGTGTGTTTGTGTGTGTGTGTGCACACAATAAATAAATATCTTTATGGGAAGCCAATATGCTTGGAAAAGAAAAGCATCTCCACCCTGGAGATTTGCAGTCTTAACCTGTTACATCTAGGGGGCAGTAATTTCACGGCTGGATAAAAAACGTACCCGATTTAATCTGATTATTAGTCCTGCCCAGAAACTGGAATATGCATATAATTATTAGCTTTGGAGAGAAAACACTCCAAAGTTTCTGAAACTGTTTGAATGGTGTCTGTGAGTATAACAGAACTCCTATGGCAGGCAAAAACCTGAGATGCTTCTGTTCAGGAAGTACCCTGTCTGAACATTTCTTGCCCTTCTTTATTATCTCTGTCGTTTACAAAGGATCTCTGCTCTTACGTGACACTTCTCACGTCAACAATGGAGTCTCACAGCCCGGGAAAAACAGGAATGATGTCATTCAAAGCCCTGGCTGAAGCACACGAGAGCAAATGCTGAGTGGTCAGTCAATGGACTAAGCCTTAGGCGCGTGACACGCCCCGCCCCCGGCTTTCGGTTTTTTCCTCAGTTTACAGACAGGCAGATTCCCGGTCGGAATATTATCGCTTCTCTACGAGATAAATTGCATAAATATTGGTTTTAAACAGCGGTTGACATGCTTCGAAGTACGGTAATGGAATATTTCGAAATTTTTTGTCATATTTTGCGTCATGCTCGTGGCCGAGATTTAGCGTTGGGATAGTGTCTAGAACGCACGAACAAAACGTCGCTGTTTGGATATAACGATGGATTATTTGGGACCAAACCTACATTTGTTATTGAAGTAGAAGTCCTGGCAGTGTATTCTGATGAAGAACAAGCAAGGTAAGAACATTTTTCTTATAGGAAATGTGATTTTGGTGAAGGCTACACTGGGTGGGTGTCTAAATAGCTAGCCCTGTAACGCCGGGCTATGTACTTACATTATTGCAAAATGTGCTTCATCCGAAAAGCTATTTTAAAATCGGACATATCGAGTGCATAGAGGAGTTCTGTATCTATAATTCTTAAAATAATTGTTATGCTTTTTGTGAACGTTTATCGTGAGTAATTTAGTAAAATCACCGGAAGTGTTCGGTGGGAATGCTAGTTCTGAACGTCACATGCTAATGTAAAAAGCTGGTTTTTGATATAAATATGAACTTGATTGAACAGACATGCATGTATTGTATAACACAATGTCCTAGGTGTGTCATCTGATGAAGATCATCAAAGGTTAGTGCTGCATTTAGATATGGTTTGGGTTTATGTGACATGATATGCTAGCTTGAAAAATGGCTGTGTGATTATTCCTGGCTGGGTACTCTGCTGACATAATCTAATGTTTTGCTTTCGCTGTAAAGCCTTTTTGAAATCGGACAGTTTGGTTAGATAAAGGAGAGTCTTGTCTTTAAATAGCTGTAACATAGTCATATGTTTGAAAAGTGTAAGTTTTCGGATTTAGAGGAGTTTGAATTTCGCGCCCCGCCCATCATTGGATATTGGAGCAGACGTTCCGCTAGCGGAACGTGTAGATGTAAGAGGTTTTAAGCCTAAATTCAATCAGATCAAGTGTTAACTGGCGATAGCCGACACCCGCATAGCTGATGTTTTGGCAGAGTAGGAGGTGGAACTGCATTGGAGCTGTCAAATCGGTGAGCAGCTGCTCTTATGAACGTTGTCATGAAGCCACACCCATCCCAATCGCGTTAGAAAGAACAGGTTAAATAGAAATAATGATGCTGATATTGAATTAATTAGGGTTTCTATCAGCCTAATTGAGGTGTAGATTACATCTCCCATTCCAGTGCTGCAACTTGTAAAAAACGCTGCATGGGATTTCTCTTAATGTGACTCCATGCAGCCAATGGCAATGTCTGCTTTGTGGATTTGACAGCTCTAATGCAGTTCCACCTCCGATACCGCCACAACAACCGCAATGCAGGTGTCGGCTAGCGCGGATCTGATAGAATCTAGCCTTTAATCATTTCCTGGTCAACGACACAGACAGTGATCATATCCGTCTGATGTCTGATGTGAACACCCTGTTCCTGATCGAGAGAGAACATGTGACTTGGATCCACATGGAGTCTGGGCCCAAAGCAGCGGAAACCACTTAGGCCCAGCTGTCTGCCACATGACACAAAGGGATGATCCAACTCAGATGGTTTGTCATGACACTCAGTACATCTATATGCTGATATAGTGAGGGAACTATTGAGATAATCAGTTAAGCTGTTCATAAGTAAGGTGTGGTGGATTCATCCACCCCAAAAAATGTGAGGAGGCTAATACTTTTCTTTTGAAACTATAATTAGCTTGTAGTTAATTGATGTGGCAAAAAGGTGTTGTTGCAGGAGGAAGGCAGCTGTTATTACAAGGTCATGTTGGTTCTGATGCATCTTTTTCACACGGGTCTCAGGTTCTGTAGAAGAACACTTTTTAGTTGATTATGAAAAAGTAGACTTCAACATCAAGCTTGGCAATGAGAATGTGACCAATATGTTATAAGGAACAACAACATTTGACACTAGTCCTAACCCTAATCCTAACCAAGTAAGATGGCGCTGGAGAAGAAGGCAGATGTTTTACTGATTGTGTTTTTTTGTTTGTTTATTTGCGTTGTTAGTAACTTATTTTCTAACTTATTTTGTACATAATGTTGCCGCTACCGTCTCTTATGACCGAAAAGACATCAGGACTGCGATTACTCACCACGGACTAGCAGAATCCTTTTTTTCCTTTCATGACTCTGACGAGCTTGATGCAAAGGAGATACTGCTTCCTCGGGAACAGGCCCCGATCCTCGTGATTTGCGCCTTCTGAGAATTCGTAGGCGATCGAATAAACCCCCGCTTCCCTCCATTCTGCTAGCAAACGTGCAAGCTTTGGAGAATAAAATCGACGAGTTATGCGGAAGATTAAACTACCAACGGGACATTAAAAACTGTAACATCTTACGCTTCATAGAGTCGTGGCTGAACAATGACAATATCAACATACAGCGGGCTGTTAAGGCTAGGCGTCCCGCTAGTGGGACAACTTCCGGTGAAACTGGAGGGCACGCAATTAAAATAAATAATCATAAAAATGATGGATATTAAACATTTATGTATTTACAAGTGTCTTATATCGGTTAAAAGCTACAATTCTTGTTAATCTAACTGCACTGTTCGATTTACAGTAGGCTTTACAGCAAAAGCATGCCATGCGATTGTTTGAAGACAGCGCCTCACATCAAAATAATTTTCCACCGGCACAGGTTTCTTAAATTCACAAATAGCGATTAAATATTTGTCACAGGATCCAACGAAAGTTGCGCCCCTCCTCGGTCGGGCGGCGCTCGGCGGTCGTCGTCGCCGGCCTATTAGCTGCCACCGATCGTTGTTTCTGTGTCTTTTGGTTTTGTCTGTCTGTTCCGCACCTGTTTTGTGTCTGTCATTAGTGGGGCCTTATTTAGTGTGTGTTTTCAGTTGGGGTGTTGTGCGGGATTGTTTATTGTCCACTCAGGACGGTAGGCCGTGTGAATATATTTATTTCGCTGTTTGTATTTTGGATGTGCTGGCTGACGTCTTATTTTTCTCTCCGGACCGTTTTGCCCTGTGTTTTGGGTTGGTCATTATTATTATGCACCCTTCTGTTTTGGCGTGACCGTTTTGTGCCGGAGAAAATAAAGACGATATACTTAACCTCTGCTCTCTGCGCCTGACTCCAACCACCACTCCTAGAATCTTTGACAATATTGACTTACTTTTTGAGAATCTTTCTCTGATTTGTCTTCCAAAGGGTCCCAGCTACAACATGTAGTGTCGTATTGTTAGATAAAATCCTTCTTTATATCCCAAAAAGTCACTTTAGTTGGTGCCATCGATTTGATTAATCCACTCGTTCAACTTGCAGAGAAAGGAATCCAAAAAGCTAAACTTTGTTAAAACAAGTCAAAATACGTTTCTATTTAATCCTCAGATACCCTAAAATGTAATTAAACTATAATATTTAATACAGAAAGAAGTATGTTCAGTAGGAAAACGATATTAGCTGGTGTGCGTCCTCTTCGTCGCACGTGCAGACTGATTTTCAAGTCTGAGTCCCAGTACTAAAACTAATAATTCTTCCTCGTTTGGGAAGGAACAAGCCTGAAACCTTGAACAAAGATTACTGACATCCAGTGGAAGCCATAGAAATTGCATACTGGGAGCTAGACTTACTATTTTCCCTGTACAGTCTATTGGAAGAGCATGGGCTCTCTCAAAAAAATTAAATCTGGTTGTTTTTCTTTGGATTCTCTCCTACCATATCTATTGTGTTATAGTCTCCTACATTATTTTAACATTTCTACAAACGTCAGAGTGTTTTCTTTCCAATGTTACCAGTTATATGCATATCCTGGCTTCAGGGCCTGAGCAACAGACAGTTTACCTTGGGCACGTCAGTCAGGCAGAAATGGAGAAAAATAGACCCGATACTGAAGAATATTTATACGATGTACCGGCAGGATAGAACAGCGGCATCTGGTAAGACAAGGGGCAGTGGACTATGTGTTTTTGTAAATAACAGCTGGTACACAATATCTAAGGAAGTCTCGAGCTATTGCTCACCTAAGGTAGAGCATCTCATGATAAGCTGTAGGCCACACTACCTACCGAGAGAGTTTTCATTTGTATTCTTCGTAGCTGTTTTACATACCACCACAGTCAGAGGTTGACACTAAGACAGCATTGAATGAGCTGTATTCCGCCATAAGCAAACAAGAAAACGCTCACCCAGAGGCGGCACTCCTAGTAGCCAGGAACTTTAATGCAGGGAAACTTAAATCCATTTTACCAAATTTCAATCATCATGTTAATATGCAACCAGAGGAAAAATTATTCTGGACCAACTATACTCCGCAAACAGGGACGCATACAAAGCTCTCCCTCGCCCTCCATTTGGCAAATCTGACTATAACTCTATCCTCCTGATTCCTGCTTGCGAGCAAAAATTAAAGCAGGAAGCACCAGTGACTTGAGACAAAGCCTCTCCCTCAACACGATCAAGACAAAGGAGATGATTGTGGACTACAGGAAAAAGTGGACCGAGCATGCCCCCATTCTCATTGACGGGGGTGCAGTGGAGCAGGTTGAGAGCTTCAAGTTCCTTGGTGTCCACATCACCAACAAACTAACATGGTCCAAGCACACCGAGACAGTCATGAAGAGGGCATGACAAAACCTATTCCCCCTCAGGAGACTGAAAAGATTTGGCATGGGTCCTCAGATCCTCAAAAGGTTCTACAGCTGCACCATCGAGAGCATCCTGACTGGTTGCATCACTGCCTGGTATGGCAACTGCTCGGCCCCCGACCGCAAGGCACTACAAAGGGTAGTGCGAACGGCCCAGTACATCACTGGTACAAAGCTTCCTGCCATCCAGGACCTTTATACCAGGCGGTGTCAGAGAAAGGCCCTAAAAATTGTCAAAGACTCCAGCCACCATAGTAATAGACTGTTCTCTCTGCTACCGCACGGCAAGTGGTACCAGAGCACCAATTCTAGGTCTAAGAGGCTTCTAAACAGCTTCTACCCCCAAGCCATAAGACTCCTGAACATCTAGTCAAATGGCTAGCCAGACTATTTGCAGTGCCCCCACCCCACCCCCTCTTTACACCACTGCTAATCTCTGTTGTCATCTATGCACAGTCACTTTAATAACTCTACCTACATGTACATACTACCTCAACTAACCGGCACATTGACTCTGTATCGGTACCCCCTGTATATAGTCTCTCTCTTGTTATTTTACTGCTGCTCTTTAATTACTGGTTACGTTTGTCTCTTATTCTTATCCATATTTGAACGGCATTGTTGGTTAGGGGCTCATAAGTAAGCATCACACCTGTTGTATTCGGTGCATTTGACTGCATGAATATGATTAAATACTTGATTATGCGCGTATATGATTAAATCCCTCTCAAACGAACCCTTTAAGAAAATCAAATGAAGTCTTATCACCCCTGACTTTGTATGGTGTGATATACAAGAGATTTATAATAACGTTGTACATATTCAAATCAAATCAAATGTCATTGGTTGCATACAGGTATTTAGCAGATGTTATTGCGGGTGTAGCGAAGTGCTTGTGTTACAAGCATTACCTTCTCAGATTGTGTGTTTATAAAAGAGTGCAGAGTGACCACAGATGGATGATCAGATGGAGGGAAAGATATGAACAATAGAATAACTACTTAAAGAGATGATTACAGAGATAAATGAGAAATTACTTTTACACCGTAGACTTTAAAGGGACGGAAGGTCACATTGACACACTGCTGCAATGATGTTTCAATGAGCGAAAACTTCTGAAGTTCAGTCTGCTCAAGAGTGTTTCCGTCTCAACCATTAATCTCTTTGAGAAAGTGTGTCGGGGAAGAAGAGGAAAGAAGAGGCGACAGACAATAAGGTGCATCTGGGGGGATCAGTGCCTCAGTTAGGAGTTATATCTTTTTTAAAAGCTTTGTTCAGCTGACTTAATGAGCGTTAGCGGGAATGATGAGCTTTTAAAAGATCGCCACGGTCCGCAGGGCCGTTGGAATGAACTGGGCTTTCCCCCCCAGCCTTCTCTCCAACCCTCGGTGACAATCTGAAATGTAATGTTCCAATTGCTATGAAATTCTAAAGAAGAACCTTAAATTTGTGATGTCAGTCTGCAATCTGCAGTTCAAAAAATAACAAAGCTGGAGAAATGTAACCATGTTAAATTTCATAGACAGAGCTATGGATGCATGGACTGACCATCCATGATATTAACATGATAGTATTAACCATGTTTTGAGGCTATACAGTGTTTGTTTACAATCACTTTGTTTAGAAACAAAGTGGTAAAACAAGCTTATATTTCGGGTTCTGATGAGGTAAGACAATTGAGCTAAGCTTATGAGGCATTTATCAATCAATAGGTCTGAACATAAAGTCTCAAAATGGATGTAGCTATTGCAGATTGCAGATTTAAGTGAAACTGAACATCATATGATTTCTCTATTTTAAGTTATATATAATTTCGTGTTTTTTATGATCTTTTATTCACCTTTTTGAGATTCACACATGGCACGTAATGGCACTCTAGATTGCCTCAATCAAAAGTTCACAGTATTAAAAAATTAAAATAGGTATGCTAGGTTAATCCTGCAGCTAACAGACAGGTGTCAGGTCACCCTTTAGGAAAGCCATCCAAACCGCTCCAACAGAGTAATTGCCGGCCTGGCTGACAGTCATAGTTGTAAGAAATGAGGAGGCTAACAAGGTCCCTCTAGCCTTATTACTTGGGGTGGAATGAAAAGCCTCACTCCAGTCAGAGTGAGCCAAACACTGCCTTATCACTGGGATCCCAACCTTCGCAAGGTCATCATTTCTGTTATTTAGCTTCAAATCGAGTCGAAGACCTGTCAACTTTTCACCACCTGATAACAGACTAGCACTCTGTGTTTTATTGACAACAGTAAATACATATCCTTTCCCCCATAAGGTTGTTAGGTTTTGTTACAAGAGCACAGGTAGTGTACTTTGGTGTACTTTATTTTGGTTGTAATGATGAGCGACACAGCGATCACGCTAAAAGAATAGTTGCTTGACAGTTAAAGGGACATTACACTCTAAGCATCAAGTTTCCAAGCGTCAAAAGGGGTCTTCTATCAAGATATAATATATATATACAAAAGTATGTGGACACCCCTTCAAATTAGTGGATTCGGCTATTTCAGCCACACCTGCTTCTGACAGGTGTATAAAATTGACCACACCGCCATGCAATCTCTATAGACAAACATTGGCAATAGAATGGCCATAACGAAGAGCTCAGTGACTTTCAACGTGGCATCGTCATAGGATGCCACCTTAACAACAAGTGAGTTCGTCAAATTTCTGCCCTGTTAGATCTAACAAGGTCAACTGTAAGTGCTGTTATTGTGAAATGGAAACTTCTAGGAGTAACAACAGCTCAGCCGCGAAGACACAGAACGGGACCGCCGAAGCCTGAAGCGCGTAGTGCGTAAAAATCATCTGTCCTCGGGTGGAACACTCACAACCGAGTTCCAAACTGCCTCTGGAAACAGCATCAGCACAATAACTGTTTGTTGTGAGCTTCATGAAATGGGTTTCCATGGCCGAGCAGCCACACACAAGCCTATGATCACCAGGCGTAATGCCAAGCGAAGGCTGAAGTGGTGTAAAGCTCGCCGCCATTGGACTCTGGTGCAGTGGAAAAGTGTTCTCTGGACTGATGAATCACGCTTCACCATCTGGCAGTCGCACAGATGACTCTGGATTTAGCAGATGCCAGGAGAATGTTTTTCATGGTTCTGGCTCGACCCCTCAGTTCCAGTGAAGGGAAATCTTAACGCCACAGCATACAATGATATTCTAGACAATTCTGTGCTTCGAACTTTGTGGCAACAGTTTGGGGAACACCCTTTCCTGTTTCAGCATGACAATGCCCAAAGCACAAAGCGAGGTCCATACAGAAATGGTTTGTCAAGATTGGTGTAGAAGAACCTGACTGGCCTGCACAGAGCCCTGACCTCAACCCCATCAAACACCTTTGGGATGAATTGGAACTCCGACTGCGAGCCAGGCCTTATCACCCAACATCAGTGCCCGACCTCACTAATGCTCTTGTGGCTAAATGAATGCAAGTCCCCGCAGCAATGTTCCAACATCTAGTGGAAAGCGTTCCCAGAAGAGGGGAGGCTGTTATAGCAGCAAAGGGAGGACAAGCAGGTGTTAATATACTTTTGGTCATGTACTATATGTTCATGTCTCAGACCATTTGGTGTGTAGAACCAGCTACAGATGTTAGGATCTTAATTTGACATATATTGTCACAGAAAAATAATTATACAGCAACAGGATTTGAATGTTTAGCCCATAATGTTGCTTCATCGGTGGTTTGGCTATTTGCTGACCAAAAGTAGAGGTTTTCAGTGAAGTTACACTACCGTTCAAAAGTTTGGGGTGACTTAGAAATGTCCTTGTTTTTGAAAGAAAAGCAAATTGTTTTTGTCCATTAAAATAACATCAAATTGATCAGAAATACAGTCTAGACATTGTTAATGTTGTAAAGGACGATTGTGGCTGGAAACGGCAGATTTTTTATGGAATATCTACATAGGCGTACAGAGGCCTTCTTTAGACCAGTTGAGTATCTGGAGCATCAGCATTTGTGGGTTTGATTACAGGCTCAAAATGGCCAGAAACAAATATCTTTCTTCTGAAACAAATAACTTTCTCCTGAAACTCGTCAGTCTACTCGTGTTCTGAGAAATTAAGGCTATTCCATGCGAGAAATTGCCAAGAAACTGAAGATCTCGTACAACGCTGTATACTACTCCCTTCACAGAACAGCGCAGACTGGCACTAACCAGAATAGAAAGAGGGGTGGGAGGCCCCGGTGCACAACTGAGCAAGAGGACAAGTACATTGGAGTGTCTAGTTTGAGAAACAGACGCCTCACAAGTCCTCAACTGATAGCTTCATTAAATAGTACCCGCAACACACCAGTCTCAACGTCAACAGTGAAGGGACGACTCCGGGCTGCTGGCCGTCTAGGCAGAGTTCCTCTGTCCAGTGTCTGTGTTTCTTTGCCCATCTTAATCTTTTCTTTTTATTGGCCAGTCTGAGACGTGGCTTTTTCTCATTATCCCTGAGTCGCCGCTTCACTGTTGACATTGAGACTGGTGTTTTTATTGTATTTTTATTTTTTATTTAACCTTTATTGAACTAGGGAAGTTAGTTAAGAAGAATTCTTATTTACAATGACAGCCTACCAAAGGCAGGGGGCTGGGATAACAAAATACCAAATAATACAGGACAAAACACACATCACAACAAGAGAGACAACACAACACTACATAAAGAGAGCCCTAAGACAATAACATAGCAAGGCAGCAACACATGACAACACAGCATGTTAACAACAACATGGTAACAACACAACATGGTAGCAGCATAAAATATGGTACAATCATTATTGGGCACAGTCAACAGCACAAGGGCAAGAAGGTAGAGACAACATTACATCACACAAAGCAGCCACAACTGTCAGTAAGAGCGTCCATGATTGAGTCTTTGAATGAAGAGATTGAGATAAAACTGTCCAGTTTGAGTGTTTGTTGCAGCTTGTTCCAGTCACTAGCTGCAGCAAACTGAAAAGAGGAGCGGGTAATATTACCGAGGATCACCTTCAGTGCTCGGTTGTTGCTGCCCATGTCCTTTAATGTTGATGATGTGGTTGTTAATGACAAGAAGCACATGACTCATCACTTCATTAAATCAGGATTCCTATTTGATTCAGCCATGCTTCCTTGCCAGTCCAACATTTCCTCATCTCCCACCCCTTCTAATGTGACTATCCCTGATGCTTCTCCCTCTTTTTCCAATGCCCCGCTACAAAGTTTCTCCCTGCAGGCAGTCACTGGGGTACTATTTAATGAAGCTGCCAGTTGAGGACTTGTGAGGGGTCTGTTTCTCAAACTAGACACTCTAATATACTTATCCTCTTGCTCAGTTGTGCACTTGGGCTTCCCACTCCTCTTTCTATTCTGGTTAAAGCCAGTCTGCGCTGTTCTGTGAAGGGAGTAGTACACAGCGTTGTACGAGATCATCAGTTTTTTTGGCAATTTCTCGCATGGAATAGCCTTCATTTCTCAGAACACGAGTAGACTGACGAGTTTCAGGAGAAAGTTATTTGTTTCAGGAGAAAATTATTTGTTTCTGGACATTTTGAGCCTGTAATCAAACCCACAAATGCTGATGCTCCAGATACTCAACTAGTCTAAAGAGGCCAGTTTTATTGCTTCTTTAATCAGAACAACAGTTTTCAGCTGTGCTAACATAATTGCAAAAGGGTTTTCTAATGATCAATTAGCCTTTTAAAATGATAAACTTGGATTAGCTAACACAACGTGCCATTGAAACACAGGAGTAATGGTTGCTGATAATGGGCCTCTGTACGCCTATGTAGATGTTCCATAATAAATCTGCCGTTTCCAGCTATAATAGTCATTCACAACATTAACAATGTCTACACTGTATTTCTGATCAATTTGATGTCATTTTAATGGACAAAAAAGTAGCTTTTCTTTCAAAAACAAGGACATTTCTATGTGACCCCAAACTTTTGCACGGTAGTGTTTGTCAATCACAAAGATAATCTGCATTTCCTGCAAAATTTTCAGCAACAAAAGCATGATCAAATTAAAATCCTCCATCCGTGTATGTCTCAATCCAAAATAAATGGGAAAGATAAGCATCATGTAATTTCCTGAATGTATTTGGTGCTAATCTTTTCAATTCATTTTGGATTGAGGCACTGTCACGCAAGAAAGAAAGACAATAAACTTAGGGAGAACCAGAGACCCGTGGCAGCATCCACCTTCCTCTGCCAAGCCAGAAAAACACATGTAAGATATTGATAGGGTTTTTTAGGTGCTCTAATATTTCCTGTTTGATGTGCATGGTCATGCACTTGAGAAAGGGAGGACAAGGAAATGCTTCACTGGTTGTAAAGATGAATAATTAGCAAGGCGTAGAGCCTCCTTAGGGATAACTAACACTAATGACTAAATGCTGATTTATGACTTTTGGGGCACGACTTTGAGAATGTAATTTGAGAGAGAAGTGGTAGAATTAAGTGATGCAGACAAACAGTAATTTGGCAACAGTCATTTCAATCTGGGTTTCTGAAGAGACATGTAAACACCAGACCAACGTTATGACTTGTTTTTCCAATGATTAATAATATTCTCTCTCTCCCTCCCTCTCTCTCAGATACATTTTCAGTGCAAGTCCTAAAGTCTCAGGGGGATATTAAAAGGTCAGAGATCCTACTCTAAGGCGCTTACAGTTAATGTTTACTGCATCCCATACCTCTGATGTCATGTGTTCAGCGTTTGACCTTTATATTAGATGGGCTAACCTTGATGCATGGAACTCCACTCTGAACGTTGAGTCTAAATGTGTTTCTCTCTATCCCTTGAGTCCTTCCCCCTCTATCACCCGCTCTACCATTTTTGGTCTATATCTTTTTTGTTGTTGTTGTGGTACATTTTGCCTCCATGTACTGTAGGTCTTGTAAAAATACAACTTTTTGGAGAAGTGATCAGAAAATGTAGGTTCCCATATCTAATAATATTATTGCATATTATGTCATTATTGGTAATGTAATAACGCTTGGGTACAAATTGCGTCACATCCAATTCATGCAACCCGTAAATACTTTGGTTCCCTAATGCCAGTATAGGATATTGAAACAAATATTATTATAAGGAAGAGCAATGGATTAAAGAACATGAGAATAATAATTGTCTTGTCATTTTTCTCAGCGAGGAGTAAAACTAGCAGTAATTACATTCAATCCTTAGAATTAATCCATCCCTAAAGAGAATCATAGGACTCACCTTCACAAAGTCTATTTAAATAAGGATATTCATCTGTACAGTCTACATCTCCAGGAAACTGGGAACACAAACAATCAGGGTCATATAGGTCATGATGCAGCTGGTAAAAAAATACTGATGAGAAAGGAAGTGTGTGATTGTGGTCGTTAAATAGCAGTGCTTAGTATACTTGTCAGACGAGACCTCGCTGAAGCACGGAGTGGCTCACACGGATGAATCCATTACATGTAAGGGATTATAAAAAACGGTAACTGTAATCCGTTATGTTACCAGCAAAAATATTGTAATCAGATTACAGATGCTTTTGAAAAACTAGATGATTACTTCGAGGATTACTTAGAAATTCAGAAAGGATGTTTGCGGAACAAATTATTTGAAACTTCTATGTTTTCTCAATGACATTCAAATCAGCATTGAAAAAATGCGCAAGTTTAAATTTATTCCTCCTGAGCGAGTCTGAGCACAAGTCAGAGACCACTATGATGACACACCAAATGTGTTTGATGGATCGCGGGAAAAGAGCAGGAGTTGTAGGCTACAGTCCAAACTATGTCTTCCAATGGTGCGACTGCTGTCGGCATCCATAGATTATCCAACTTGAATAAACGCTTGGAGGTAAGGATGACAGCAGTGGTGTAGTCTACGGCGGTACGGACATCACTTATTATTGATAACTACATAGCTCATTGATGTGAATCACACCGCTGCTCTCTCATTTAGCTATTTGGCCTTCACGGATTGTGGTTGTTGTGGATGGCTGTTCACAAATCTAAATGTGTATTTGAGCCCAATAATGGTTGAATTCAAGAACTTTAAAGTGCTTATCAATCATAGTTTTTGAAACCAGTGGACAGCCAGTGAAAACACCAGTCTCAGCATCAACAGTGAAGAGGCGACTCCGGGATGTTGGCCTTCTAGGCAGAGTTCCAAAGAAAAAGACATATCTCAGACTAGACAATAAAAATAAAAGATTAAGATGGGCAAAATAACACAGACACTGGACAGAGGAACTCTGCCTAGAAGGTCAGCAGTCCGGAGTCACCTCTTCACTGTTGACGTTGAGACGGGTGTTTTGAGGGTACTGCCAGTTGAGGACTTGTGAGGTGTCAGTTTCTCAAACTAGACACTCTAATGTACTTGTCCTCTTGCTCAGTTGTGCACCAGGGCCTCCCACTCCTCTTTCAATTCTGGTTAGAGACAGTTTGCGCTGTTCTGTGAAGGGAGTAGTACACATCGTTGTATGAGATCTTCAGTTTCTTGGCAATTTCTCGCATGGAATAGCCTTCATTTCTCAGAACAAGAATAGACTGATGAGTTTCAGAAGAAAGAGCTTAGTTTCTGGACATTTTGAGTCTGTAATCGAACCCACAAATGCTGATGCTCCAGAAACTCAACTAGTCTAAAAAATCGCTTCTTAAATCAGAATACCAGATTTCAGCTGTGCTAACATAATTGCAAAAGGGTTTTCTCTAGTGATCAATTAGCCTTTTAAAATGATAAACTTAGATTAGCTAACACAACGTGCCATTGGAACACAGGAGTAATGGTTGCTGATAATGGGCCTCTGCACGCCTATGTAGATATTCCATAAAATAATCTGCCGTTTCCAGCTGCAATAGTCATTTACAACATTAATGTCTACACTGTATTTCTGATCAATTTGATGGTATTTTAATGGACAAAAAATTTGCTTTTCATTCAAAAACAAAGGCATTCTATGTGACCAACTTAGTGAAGACATTAAAACTATTAACACATGTGGAATCATGTAGTAACCAGAAAAGTGTTAAACAAATAAAAATATATTTTATATTTGAGATTCTTCAAAGTAGCCACCCTTCGCCTTGATGACAGCTTTGCACACTCTTGGCATTCTCTCAACCAGCTTCATGAGGTCACCTGGAATGCATTTCAATTAACAGGTGTGCCTTGTTAAAAGTTAATTGTGGAATTTCTTTCCTTCTTAATGTGTTTGAGCCAATCAGTTGTGTCGGTATACAGAAGATAGCCCTATTTGGTAAAAGACCAAGTCCATATTATGGCAAGAACAGCTCAAAGAAGCATAGAGAAATGACAGTCCATATGGAAAATTTCAAGAACTTTGAAAGTTTCTTCAAGAGCAGTCTCAAAAACCAACAATTGCTTTGATGAAACTGGCTCTCACTAGGAACGTCACTGGAAATGAAGACCCAGAGTTACCTCTGATGCAGATGATAAGTTCATTAGAGTTGCCAGCCTCAGAAATTGCAGGCCAAATAAATGTTTCAGAGTTCAAGTAACAGGCACATCTCAACATCAACTGTTAAGAGATTGCGTGAATCAGGCATGGACATCAGAGCAGTGGAAATCTGTCCTTTGGTCTGATGAGTCCAAATTTGAGATTTCAAACCACTGTCATTGTGAGATGTATAGTAGGTGAACGGGTGATCTCTGCATGTGAAGCATGGTGGTGCTTTGCTGGTGACATTGTCAGTGATTTATTTAGAATTCAAGGCACACATACCCAGAATGGCTACCACAGCATTCTTCAGCGATACGCCATCGCATCTGGTTTGCGCTTAGTGGGAGTATCATTTGTTTTTCAACAGAACAAGGATCCAGAACACCTTTAGGCTGTGTAATGGCTATTTGACCAAGGAGAGTGATGGAATGCTGCATCAGATGACCTGGCCTCCACAACCCAATTGAGCTGATTTGGGATGAGTTGGACCTCAGAGTGAAGGAAAAGCAGCCAACAAGTGCTCAGCATATGTGGAAACTCTTTCAAGACCGTTGGAAAAGCATTCCTCATAAAGCTGGTTTAGAGAAAGCCAAGATTGTGCAAATTGTCAAGTCAAATGGTGGCTAATTTGAATACAAAATATTTTGATTTGTTTAACACGTTTTTGGTTACTTCATGATTCCATATGTGTTATTTCATAGCCTCAACTATAATTTTGATATCATGGATGGTCAGTGTTACGTACGCCTCTGGGAAGAGGGAACGCAACACCCTGATTCAACGCAACTCCCCGTGGAGTGAAAGAGGTATGGGATTGTAGGGGCAAGTAAGGATGACAAAGGCAGAGAGTGGTACCGTTTACAAGGAATTTATTCCGTCACATGGTAATGTTGGGGAAAAGGGGCTGAACGGAACCAAAGCAAAGAAAGTATATGTCAAAGCCCCCTCTCCTACCTACCCACAACTTACCTAACTAGCACCACCTGGCGCACTAACCAAAATACAGGGGATGGCCCGCCCAGGTCTTACCTAGTGTGCATAGACAGAGTATATACTACGGGTAAATGTATGCCCGCAGGCCTCTTGCCTAAGCACTCCCAAGGTGCCTTCCCCTTCCCCCTGGGAAAAAAATTAAACAGAATATCCCAAACAATTTCAATAATCAAAACACTGCCTCATGGGGACACACATACCTTAGAAGCAGCGGCTACACAGTACTTAACAAAAACCTGTCACTCAGCAAAATCCAACACAGGACACACTCATCATCTCCTAACAATAACCAACACTGGTTATCACCCTCAGCTCTCTTCTGAGCAACAGAACACTGGCTTATATAGCTGGAGAAGGAGTCTAATGGGATACAGCTGTATTCTGACGAGGGGGCGGGGTCAGCTCCAATTAGCCATGGAGTCGACCAATCAGCTGCTTGGGGGATTCCAGGAAGCCATTTCCTGAAATACATACATACAAATACACAAACCACAACACAGAAACTGGGGAACGTAACAGTCTGTCCTTGCATCCATAGCTCTGTCTATTAATCTGAGAGTTTTGTTTTGTTATTGTTACATCTGTGGATTTGCCCTTTAGAAAGCTGCATATTATCAAGATATCCAAGTGTCACCAACAAAAAGGTAAACAATAGGCATATATCAAATGCAGCGTATGGCATTCATTTTTCACATGTAAATAGCACTTTTCAGTAGTGCTCAAAGCATGTCATTCCATGAGCGCAGCATTTATTTTTCAAAACAATAAGCCCAATCAGTCTTCCATGACAACAAAATCATAAACAACAAAGTAGGGCTGGCTAATAAGTCCTTACTTTTGGGGTTATACTCAGGTAAAACAATTTGGCTAATCTATACTTCCATATTTCCAAGTCCTTTTCTTGAAGATCAAGGGGTATAACATGTATTGGAATGATTGGAATTCTGACAGACTTTGGTTTTTAATGTAAAGATGGAATTAATAGTATTATTATATATGTAGTAGAAGGCGATGGGTTAGAAGAAGCCTACATAACCAACCCATAAATTAAAACTTAACATCCATATATGGCCAGCTATGTCAACTTTAACATTGATTTATCCTGCTGTCATGACGTTGGCTTGATGGGGGAGGTTTATGACCCCCATAAATACCTCCCCCCTGTTTTTCTCTCTCTACTCTATAGAGTTGACTCTTGAAAAAGCCCTTTGTTATCATAGAGATTCTGGGGACATCAAAAGATGGGAAACGGAACCATATTTCGGTAATCCAACCAGTTGAAAATATGCGTTGGGACTTGGCATCTGTGACATGATTACTGATGATAGGACGACATAAACTGTATCTTGGAAAGTCTACACATTATAGTTATCAGATTCACATGGAATTGTTGTGCAATTTAAATGTTTAAATATGAAACTATTTGTGAAAAGATGAAATGTAATTTAGCTTCTTAATGAGAGAACGGTTTGTCATAGAGTAAACTCTGCCAACTCAGTGGGCCCGCCCATGTGAACAGACAGTGGTTGTAAACTATTAAACACGCCCTCTCTCCTAACCCTATATAAACCCTGTTACAAAAATGTAACTTCCTGTTCCAAGGATGCAGACTGGCAGTCCCCACGTTGAAAAGACAAAGACCACCTACAGAACTAAGCCAACATCAGCAAGAACCTAATGCAATTGGCATCGAATTTCAATGTGAAGGTGACGACCTACACACCGGAAGGATGAATTTCGACTATACCAGCCAGGATATAGCATGAGCTTAAAGTATGGCAGTTTGGTATGAACATTCAACTCTTATTCATTAAAGGAGTGCTACCCCCTTCGCCCGCTAAATGTGGGCTAGGAGAGGACGGACAGAGTATCCATTCTACCACGCTCCAGTTCACCACTAGACAGTCTTTAGAGGACCAGAGATCCATGCTGGACCACCCAGTCTCCCATCTATGAACAATCTACCAAAGCACAGCTCAGAGTAAATATTTATAGCATTTTCCTTTTTCAAATGGGCTGTAATTTAAAATGTATAAGACACTGTATTTACGATAGCATAGCTTCTCCCTTTGTTCCTCAGTCTTCCCGCTCTTTCACTCAAACCCCCCTTTTCTTTGTGTAACCAGCCGCTATATCGGCTCCATTCACCAGGTCCATCAATGTATGATTCATTCTGTGCATATGTAATTCTGTGTGATTAGTTAGGCATTTAGTAAATAAATAATTAAACCAAATTTTGTATTGCTGATTCAACTTGTTAGCCAGGGTTTGTGAAGATAACCAAGAATTGACAACTTTCAGATGAGACTGAACAAGGTGACGATTAAATATTGACTGCTACTGATGTAAAAGATTACCAGGTCTTTAAGAGTTTATTCGGAAGATAACAGCTCTATAAACATTATTTCGTGGTGCCCTGACTTTCTAGTTAATTACATTCACCTGATTAGCTTAATCAGGTAATATGAATTACAGAGAAATTATTTTATAGAATAGCATGTCATATCACTTAATCCGGCATAGCCAAAGACACGACACTGCAATAGATGTTGCTCAATTGGCAACATACATTTTAGTCTTCTACTAATGCCTCTTATTAAGGCGAAAGTAATCTAAAAGTAACGGAATGTAATCAGATTATGTTACTGAGTTTAGGTAATCCAAAAGTTACGTTACTGGTTACAATTTTGGACAGATAACTACTAACTGTAACGGATGACATTTCTAAAGTAACCTACCCACCACTGGTGGCTCATTAGGGCTATTATTATCACTGCTCTGTCTCTCTCTCTCTTTCTCTTTCTCTCTTTCTCTCTCTCTCTCTCTGTCCAACATATGCAGATCTGCCTTCTTCCGCTCCCTCCATTGATAACAGTCATATTAAATGATGACACATGGAATGAAACTCCCTGACACGAGTGCCAAGCAGTTCCGTGCATGGAGCCGACTGGGCCCTCACAATCAGTCAACATTACTGCTGATGGGTTTGGGGGTGTCTGTGCCTTTATTTTCCTGCATGCTGGCCTACGTGTTACATCTATCTTCATAAGTGCTTCCAGGTGGTGGGTCGATACTCAATGATTTGCACAATGTAGGGATTGATTGAGGAACAGGAGTTTTTTTATTTCCTAAAAGGAAGGGGCACACACGGTATCAGGATGCAGAGACAATATTCCTCTACCTGTTAAGGAGCCTGCTACTAGTCTGTTCATCTACTGCACTCTGTGTATTGCACGTCTCCATTCTCACTGCCTTTACTGAATAGAGATGCTGCAGGGGCTCTTGGGTCGGACCCCTCTAAAATATTGATGTTACACAACTTCTAGACTTGTGATGGTTCGTATCTGTCAAAAAAACGAATTGAGGCAATGCTTTCACTATGGGGTTCATGTGTTGATTGATGAGGTAGATGAAGGACGACCATCCATCATTTCCCTGTCATACTTACATGCCTAAAAAGCTGAAATGAGTTGAACTTGTTGAACTCTATGTGGCTCTATGAGTCAGCAGGGTCTTAGCCAATCAAGCCTATCACATTACCTTCAAAACACTCTTCTTAGAGTTCAGCAATATGGCCATTTATGTCCCATTTTTGTTCCATAACCACTGTGATCTAAGATGATATGCATTACTTAGCCCTGCCCTGAATGTACAACTAACCCAACATGTCTCCATGGCATATTAGGTGATGAGAAGGGTTTAATAAAAGAGAAAGAAGAAAATGGTCAACCTTGTGGCTTTCCTCCGTCTAGAGGCTACAGATTAATACTGGGATAGGGATTGACAGTTCGCTCAAAGGGGATGAAAGGCCTGTAAAATGTCTTCACAGTGGGAAAGCAGACGGCTGTCTGTGGCTTCGGAACGCTGGGAACGCTTTGTCCCATCTGCCTTGGCTCCGGGTGAGGTGACAGCAGTAACCTTGGAGTGGTGTGTGTGTGTGGCAGGGCCTGCGCTCAGGCTCTTTCCCCATTCCACAGCCCCCCCATGGGAAAAGCCGCAGGATGATTCTGCTCTTCCCCATTAACTCCTCTCCGGTTTGATCATGCGTTTAATGTTCGCCTCGCTCCCCTCCCGCCGGCTCCCCACTGCGTCCTTAATGAGAACGACTCGGAACAACGTGATCAAGACGAGAGAAAAAACACGTTTTTTTATGAAAAGATGTGGGAAAGTAAAGGTGGAAAAAGAGAAGGAACTCTGCTTCATGACAAATATGAAGAAAAGAAAACGAGGTGATGATCAGGGGGTTTGGTGGATGTGCCAAGATGAAAAAAATAAACCAGTGCCATAAAAGATGCTTCCTTTTCAAGTTTGATGTAAGATCTATAACGAGAAGAAGAAACTGTGTTGTATGAAAGATCTAAGCAGAAAGGGCCTAGTATAGTAGTCTCTAAATGCACTGTAAAAGTTGTGGTGTTACATATGAGAGAAACCAGTGGCAATATTAACGATTTACAGTATTTTGGTTGGTCCGACCATGTGCATTACTGTCAGGTTGTTGTCAGGTTATTTTGAATATGTAAGCAAATTGTAATGTAGAAAATAGAACCCTACATTTTGTAAATTACTTGACATTGCACCACAGGAAAACATGTTAATGATTGACATCAAACGGATGTTTGAGAGAAAAATCATGTTCTCAAGTGAAGCTGATGCAAAGTGTCAAATCTTCCTAATCTGGTCTGGTTAAACCTAAACAGAAGAAGAAGAAAAAATAGCCATTGGCCTTGCAAAGAGATGCCAATTTTACTACACTGCTAGTTTGAAGACATTTTTGCCCATATTATTAACATAAAATTTATTTTATAGTTGTGATGTATTTATTGAGTGGAGTTCAGCACTGAACAAGCAAGTAGAGGCATCTGGGATGCCTGACCACCATGCAGTTTAGTAATTACATCTCTAAAATAAATTAGGCAGAGGAACCATCCAAAAAATGTGCAATAGTCCATGCACAATCACATTAACACTATGCTACTTTCAGTACAATTACAACTATGAGTTTAACTTGTTAGGGCTTAGATTTAATGTGTATGGTTATTGGTCATATTTACATTGCAGGGCAATTTTACCAGACAGTAGCTGCAATCAAATGTCATCAATACAGCATGACTGTGCTGCAGTAGAACTGAATGCACAGTAACTGCCTGATGTAAACATGCTGTATATCACTACAGTTAACCAAATAATGAAAAAAAATGGAACAGGCACAAATAACGTGAACAATAACGTGAACAATATATAAAAAATTCATACTGAACACTCCTACATCTACAGTTGAAGTCGGAAGTTTACATACACCTTAAACAAATACATTTAAACTCAGTTTTTCACAATTCCTGACATTTAATCCTAGTAAAAATTCCCTGTCTTAGGTCAGTCAGGATCACCACTTTATTTTAAGAATGTGAAATGTCAGAATAATAGAAGAGAGAATGATTTATTCCAGCTTTTATTTCTTTCACCACATTCCCAGTGGGTCAGAAGTTTACATACACTCAATTAGTATTTGGTTGCATTGCCTGTAATTGTTTAACTTGGGTCAAACGTTTTGGGTAGCCTTCCACAAGCTTCCCACAATAAGTTGGGTGAATTTGGCCCATTCCTCCTGACAGAGCTGGTGAAACTGAGGCAGGTTTGTAGGCCTCCTTGCTCTCACATGCTTTTTCAGTTCCGCCCACACATTTTCTATAGGATTGAGGTCAGGGCTTTGTGATGGCCACTCCAATACCTTGACTTTGTTGTCCATAAGCCATTTTGCCACAACTATGGAAGTATGCTTGGGATCATTGTCCATTTGGAAGACCCATTTGCGACCAAGCTTTAACTTCCTGACTGATGTCTTGAGATGTTGCTTCAATATATCCACATAATTGTCCTCCCTCATGATGCCATCTATTTTGTGAAGTGCACCAGTCCTTCCTGCAGCAAAGCACCCCTACAACATGATGCTGCCTCCCCCGTGTTTCACGGTTGGGATGGTGTTCTTTGGCTTGCAAGCCTCCCCCTTTTTCCTCCAAACATAACGATGGTCATTATGGCCAAACAGACCAGAGGACATTTCTCCAAAAAGTACGATCTTAGTCCCCATGTGCAGTTGCAAACCGTAGTCTGGCTTTTTTTATGGCGGCTTTGGAGCAGTGGCTTCTTCCTTGCTGAGCGGCCTTTCAGGTTATGTCGATATAGGACTCATTTTACTGTGGATATAGATTATTTTGTACCTGTTTCCTCCAGCATCACATGGTCATTTGCTGTTGTTCTGGAATTGATTTGCACTTTTCGCACCAAAGTACGTTCATCTCTAGGAGACAGAACACGTCTCCTTCCTGAGCGGTATGATGGCTGTGTGGTCCCATGGTGTTTGTACTTGCGTACTATTGTTTGTACAGATGAACGTGGTACGTGGTGTCATACTAAGGGCCACACATTGTTCTGTCAGCTCCTCATTTGAGAGACTTTGGAAGGTTGACAGCACTCCAAACTTCTCTCCCACATTTTCCAATGTGGAAAATCTTTCCTGAAGGGCTGAGGTTGCAGCAACGACATTGAAATAAGGCATCTCCAGCTTCTTCAGGGTACCACTCAAAGGCTCATCAAATGATTCGTATGAAAAGTGGAACACCCCACATGCATACCCAGTAATAATAACATCATAATTGTTTAATTTGTTTATGTTATGCAGGGATGCGCACAAACACACCTGAAGAATTCTGCTGGTGAAAAGTGGAAGCAAATTGTTCTTCATCCTCAGGCTCAGACAACATTTGTGAAGAAACCTGTGTGGCTGAGGAGGTGGATGGCTCCTCATCCTGAGGCTCCGAGATCATTTCTGAAGAGGCCTGTGTGATTGAGGAGGTGGATGGTTCCTCATCCTGAGGCTCTGAGATCATTTCTGAAGAGGTCTGTGTGACTGAGGAGGTGGATGGCTTCTCATCCTGAGGCTCCGAGATCATTTCTGAAGAGGCCTGTGTGACTGAGGAGGTGGATGGCTTCTCATCCTGACCAGTGCCAGAGGCTGCTCCAAAATATTTCAGAAGTGCCCTGAATTTGCATTAAAGTATATGAGTCTGACACCCTAAATACATTTGTTGCACAATTAAATATACATGTCATTATGCACAATTTATCAATCTTTCAGAGTACGAACCAAATGAACCATCCAACCTCCTGGCTAATTCTTGGCATAAGACACCTCAAAAGACTCAATATATCACCAAGATACAAAATATCATCATAATATAGATGTCTTTTAAGTTAACCTACAGCATTGGAAAGGACCTAGTCAATACAATCACAGAAAACCTATATGATGTCACCTCAGTGAAAGTTAACCAAATCAATAATGTGCTAGTTAGGTTGTAATCGTTTTGCTGCAGGCTACACACATTATCATGATGAAACTGTGTGAAATTATATCCAATGTTATGTAAGCTAGTTGGACAGAAAACGGAATATTGTTGCCCTATGTGTAATAGCATAGCAAGCAACATAGCAACATAGGCTAGCAAACATACGTTTTATACTAGCCTATTTCATTACATGCATAATATTATACTCATAAAGCGATGATATAGCTGCATACCTTTATCTTTTGCGCGTTTCTCCTCTTCTTCTTTCCTCTTTTTCCTAAACTGGGCACCTAGACCTTTTCTTATCCATGTGTTGATTTGGCACTCGAGCATCAATACATCACCCATCCCCCAACACTGTCAACCAAGAGTCAAGACGAAACCAATTTACCTTGGTGGTGTGCAGACTGGTTTTATATTATTCTTAACGATTTTGCACAAACCAGAAAAAATGCAGCAATATGTCTGTGAAACTATAAATTCACAGTATAATGAATGAATTGTGGTTTATTTGGTAGCATTTCATAGTGTGACTGATTTTACTTATTGCATTAGTACATTACAAAGTTAGAGGTGTGCTATTCGATAGATTCCCCCCGCCCTCCCTACCTCGGGCTTCCAGTGGGGAGACCTGAGGTCAACCTACCACCACCCCCCTCCCCATCCCGTACTTCTGAGTGGGAGACCTTCCCAGGCAGTAGCCTGCCTAGCTAACAAACTACAATCAGGGTGCCCACTCCGACAAAGTTAATTTACCCACAGTCCCACACGGTGACATGATATCATTGACGTGACGTGCAAATGACTGATAGATAGAAAACCGATGGCTCAAATGTCACCATTCCAATTTTTGGGGGGCGGGCGCCCCGTTCCGCCCCTGGCATGATGACGCCCTGGGCAGCTGCCCCTGTTGTCCATAACTAAATCGGCCACTGCCTAGCTCCAACAGTGCACTTATATCTAACAATACACACAAATCTAAAAGTAAAAAAAGGTAATTAAAAAATATAGAAATATTAGGACGAGCAATTCCGGAGTATAAATATAATCAAATCAACTTTATTTGTCACATGAGCTGAATACAACAAGTGTAGACCTTACCGTGAAATGCTTACTTACAAGCCCTTAACAAACAGTGCAGTTCAAGAAGGCCGGCTATTGATGGCTGTTTAGCAATCTGATGGCATTGAGATAGAAGCTGTTTTTCAGTCTCTCTGTCCCAGCTTTGATGCACCTGTACTGACCTCGTCTTCTGGATGATAGCGGGGTGAACAGGCCGTGGCTTGGGTGTCAAAGGTCCTTGATGATCTTCTTGGCCTTCCTGTGACACCGGGTGCTGTAGATGTCCTGAAAGGCAGGCAGTGTGCTCCCGGTGATGCGTTGGGCTAACCGCACCCCCCTTTGGAGAGCCCTGCAGTTCTGGACGGTGCAGTTGTCATACCAGGCGGTGATACAGCCCGACAGGATGCTCTCAATGGTTCATCTGTAAAAGTTTGTGAGGGTCTTAGGGGCAAAGCCGAATTTCTCCAGCCTCCTGAGGTTGAAGAGGCGCTGCTGTGCCTTCTTCACCACGCTGTCTGTGTGGGTGGACCATTTCAGATAGTCAGTGATGTGTACGGCTAGGAACTTGAAGCTTTTCACCTCTCTCAACGTAGGGTTAAAAATCAAGAGCATCTCGCTCACTACAAAATGTGACTTCTATTCTACATACATACACACAGACCATGGAGATGGTAATATAATACAATTGATTTTGCAGAGAAATTCTCTTTCATCTTGACGATAGGTAAAGTGGCAGCGGCTAATATGTTGACATTGTAATGGAGGTGTGAGCTGCATACATGGATGAGGCTGGTATATACTTTGGGTCTGAAGAGACAAATATTTTTAGTCTCCCTTCTTGACAAACATAGCGATTCCAACCATCTGGGTTTCGATGTTAAATGTCAAGTTGCTTAAATATTTGACAAACAAAACACCCAATGCATACGAGCAAGATTAATGTTATTGATTATTCTGTAAGAAATGCCTTTGAAAAGAGCCATTGTCAAATAAATATACTGAACAAAAGTATAAATGCAACATGCAACAATTTCAATGATTTTACAGAGTTACAGTTCATACAATGAAATAGCCTGGTGGGTACAAGCAATGGGACAGTACCTGAAAGGCTGCTGGATCAAATCCCCGTGCTGAGAAGGTAAAAATCTGTTAAGCCACTGTCCCCCGGATGCCGATGATGTCATTAAGGCAGCCCCCTGCAACTCTCTGATTCAGAGGGGTTGGGTTAAATGCGGAAGACACATTTCAGTTAAACGCATTGTACAATTGACTAGGTATCCCCCTTTCAGACAGATGCCGGTAAGCAGCCATTCCTGAGCTTTAGCAGGGGGCTTGTCAACCAATTGAACAAAAACAACAAAGGACCACCTTCTAGTCTAGACGATGGAATATGTTAGGGCTACTCTACCTGAAACTGAAATGTATCAAACTAGTGAGCATGGGATCTTCCTAACTGGGATATTTTTTCCTGTATCTTTAGATAACATCAAGCTGCTGGTATACGGAGGCTAACTAAATGGCTAACTAAAGATGTAGGGAGGTGACCAACTTAGTTTGTTGGACATCACCAATACAGCTGACCAAATTAAATTCTGTTCACCATCTTTCTTCTTGCACATTTGATATGAACAGACTAGTGTCCATCTGCAAAACTGAAAAGTTTCCCAAGGTATTCGAGGATGGTAAAAAAAGAGCAGATTTATATTTTTCTTTAGCAGAAAATAATGCATTGATAAGATACATTGCATTGCTATCAATGTTGTGCTCAATGAGAACATTTGTTTTAATAAGAACAGCTATCTGTGATGTTCTTTGGCTAACAATGACTAGCTGATACCTCCACATATCGATTGTGATTAACAATGTGAAAGTGCTTTACATAAGTACTGGACACAATAATGGGATCACAACGGCTCCACAATGTATACAGTAGGAATCTTTCAAACTGAAATGTGTAAGCATGAGTCATGTGAGTGACTTGCGATACGGAAAGATGAGCATTTTGATTGTGTTTACACAGTCATTGAATTGTTTGTGTAGACATTGACATTCAAGAAAAAAATGATTTGAAGTTCTTTCAACAGCAAAAACAGAGGTCAAGCTAGAGCACAAATGATGGCTACATTTTCCATGCGTCTGGCATTTAAATCCATACATTCGGTATGTACAGCACAACATTCTAATTTTCTAGACAGTTTGTCATAAGATGGAGCCGTGTTGTGTTGTTCTGTAAAGGTCCCAGTAATATTTGTGGCGATGGATCAACATGCCTGCGTCAGCACTTCTGATCAATACAGATCTAATGACCATGGGCCTCACTCTGACGCTGGCATTTAAAGGCAATCACGGCATCCTGAGTGTTGCCAAATGGAAAAGGAATGATTGAGCGCAAAAGGAACGTTTCTTCCCCCTTTGTCTCAGCAAACCCTATGTCCTTATGCCTACCAAATCGATAGTCTTATGATGTGCCAGGAATATGAACAAAGGCATAGAGAAGCAAACTATGGATGTGTCTCACATGGGATTCTGGTCACAGTGGGCTACAGTAGCTGTAGACTAAGCACAGAGCCCTGATTCAGATTACACATAGGGACTTTAGGGCCCAATTCAATCCAAAATGGAACTCAGGAGTTTTAATAAGGCTTCCTACGCTTTGAGTGTGCATTAATTAAATAAATGGCTTTTTGACTTATCCCCCAAAAAACGCCTGGATGTTGATTCTGATTCAAATCAAAGCTTATTGGTTGGATACACAGTTTAGCAGGTGTTCTAGTGGTGCAGCAAAATGCTTTTGTTACTAGCTCCTAACAATGCAGTCAAATGTCAAACAGCAAGAAATCAAGAATGGCGGGACAAATCCAATTAACAACCCATATAGCACTGTAGCAGTATCAAAATGCAACCTATCTATATATTTTATTTCACCTTTATTTAACCAGGTAGGCTAGTTGAGAACTAGTTCTCATTTGCAACTGCGACCTGGCCAAGATAAAGCAAATCAGTTCGACACATACAACAACACAGAGTTACACATGGAATAAACAAACATACAATCAATAATACAGTAGAAAAATCTATATACAGGATGTGCAAATGAGGTGGGATAAGAGAGGTAAGGCAATAAATAGGCCATGGTGGCAAAGTAATTACAATATAGCAATTAAACACTGGAATGGTAGGATGTGCAGAAGATGAATGTGCAAGTTGAGATACTGGGGTGCAAAGGAGCAAGATAAATAAATAAATACAGTATGGGGATGAGGTAGAATGGATGGGCTATTTACAGATGGGCTATGTACAGGTGCAGTGATCTGTGAGCTGCTCTGACAGCTGGTGCTTAAAGCTAGTGAGGGAGGTAAGAGTCTCTAGCTTCAGAGATTTTTGCAGTTCGTTCCAGTCATTGGCAGCAGAGAACTGGAAGGAGAGGCGGCCAAAGGAAGAATTGGCTTTGGGGGTGACCAGTGAGATATACCTGCTGGAGCGTATGCTACGGGTGGATGCTGCTATGGTGACCAGAGAGCTGAGATAAGGTGGGGCTTTACCTAGCAGAGACTTGTAGATGACCTGGAGGCAGTGGGTTTTGCGACGAGTATGAAGCGAGGGCCAGCCAACGAGATCATACAGGTCGCAGTGGTGGGTAGTATATGGGGCTTTGGTGACAAAACGGATGGCACTGTGATAGACCACATCCAAGTTGCTGAGTAGAGTGTTGGAGGCTATTTTGGAAATGACATCAAAGTCAAGGATGGTAGGATGGTCAGTTTTACAAGGGTATGTTTGGCAGCATGAGTGAAGGATGCTTTGTATATAGAAATAGAAAGCCAATTCTAGATTTAATTTTAGATTGGAGATGTTTAATGTGAGTCTGGAAGGAGAGTTTACAGTCTAGCCAGACACCTAGGTATTTGTAGTTGTCCACATATTCTAAGTAAGAACCGTCCAGAGTAGTGATGCTGGACTGGCGGGCAGGTGCAGCGATCGGTTGAAGAGCATGCATTTAGTTTTACTTGCATTTAAGAGCAGTTGGAGGCCACGGAAGGAGAGTTGTATGGCATTGAAGCTCATCTGAAGTTTAGTTAACACAGTGTCCAACGAAGGGCCAGAGGCATACAGAATGGTATCGTCTGCGTAGAGGTGGATCAAAGAATCACCAGCAGTGAGAGCAACATCATTGATGTAGACAGAGAAGAGAGTCGGCCCGAGAATTGAACCCTGTGGCACCCCCAAAGAGACTGCCAGAGGTCCAGACAACAGGCCCTCCGATTTGACATAGTGAACTCTATCGGAGAAGTAGTTGTTGAACCAAGCGAGGCAGTCATTTGAGAAACCAAGGCTGTTTAGTCTGCCAATAAGAATGTGGTGATTGACAGAGTTGAAAGCCTTGGCCAGGTCGATGAATACGGCTGCACAGTAATGTCTCTTATCAATGGCGGTAATGATAACGTTTAGGACCTTGAGCGTGGCTGAGGTGCACCCATGACTAGCTCTGAACCCAGATTGCATAGCGGAGAAGGTACAGTGAGATTCAAAATGGTCTGTAATCTGTTTGTTAACTTGGCTTTCAAAGACCTTAGAAAGGCAGGGTAGAATAGATATAGGTCTGTAGCAGTTTGGGTCTGGAGTGTCTCCCCTTTGAAGAGAGGGATGACCGCGGAAGCTTTCCAATCTATGGGAATCTCAGATGATAAGAAAGAGAGGTTGAACAGGCTGGTAATAGGGGTTGCAATCATTTCGGCAGATCATTTTAGAAAGAGAGGGTCCAGATTGTCTAGCCCAGCTGATTTGAAGGGGTCCAGATTTTGCAGCTCTTTCAGAACATCAGCTATCTGGATTTGGGTGAAGGAGAAGTGGGGGAGGTTTGGGCGAGTTGCTGTGGGGAGCGCAGGGCTGTTGACCGGGGTAGGGGTAGCCAGGTGGAAAGCATGGCCAGCCGTAGAAAAATGCGTATTGAATTTCTCAATTATTGTGGATTTATCGGTAGAGACAGTGTTTCCTAGCCTCAGTGCAGTGGGCAGCTGGGAGGAGGTGCTCTTATTCTCCATGGACTTTACAGTGTCCCAGAACTTTTAAGAGTTAGTACTACAGGATGCATATGTACACCGAGGGGAATTTACACAAGATATACTAAGAATGATATGTATATCAGTAGATATTACAGTGAAATATATACCATGAATCCAGTATATACATAAATATGCAGTGTATATAAACAATGTAACTAAAATACAATGCACAGTAGTAGAAATATTAGAATAAGGTACAATACTGTATATATACAAAAGTATGTGGACACCCCTTCAAATTACTGGATTCATCTATTTCAGCCACACCCATTGCTGACGTGTATACAATCGAGCACACCACCATGCAATCTCCATAGACAAACGTTGACAGTAGAATGGCCTTACTGAAGATCTCAGTGGCTTTCAACCTGGCACCGTCATAGGATCTCACCTTTCCAACAAGTGAGTTTGTCAAATTTCTGCCCTGCTAAAGCTGCTCCCTTAAACTGTGCTGTTATTGTGAAATGGAAATGTCTAGGAGCAACAATGGCTCAGCTGCAAACTGGTAGGCCACACAAGCTCACAGAATGTCCTCAGTTACAACACTCATGACTGAGTTCCAAAATGCCTCTGGAAGCAATGTCAGCACAAAAACTGTTCGTCGGGAGCTTCATGAAATGGGTTTCCATGGCCGAGCAGCCACACAAACCTAAGATTACCAAGCATCGGCTGGAGTGTTGTAAAGCTCGCAGCCATTGGACTCTGGAACAGTGGAAACGCGTTCTCTGGAGTGATGTATCACGCGTCACTATCTGGCAGTCCGACGGATGAATATGGGTTTGGCGGATGCCAGGAAAATGCTACCTCCCAGAATGCATAATGCCAACTGTACATTTTGGTGGAGGAGGAATAATGGTCTGGGGATGTTTTTCAGGGTTCGGCCTATGCCCCCTAGTTCCAGTGAAGGGAAATCTTAACGTGACAGCATACATTGACATATGATTCTGTGCTTCCAACTTTGTGGCAACAGTTTGGGGAAGGCCCTTTCCTGTTTCAGCATGACAATGCCCCCGTGCACAAAGCGAGGTCCATACAGAAATGTCAAGATTGGTGTAGAAGAACTTGACTGGCCGGCACAGAGCCCTAACCTCAACCCCATCGAACACCTTTGGGATGAATTGGATTGCCGACTGTGAGCCAGGCCTAATCGCCCAACATCAGTGCCTGACCTCACTAATGCTCTTGTGGCTCAATGAAAACAAGACCCCGCAGCAATGTTCCAACATCTCAACATTTCGCTACACCCACAATATCATCTGCTAAACATATGTATGTGACCAATACAATTTGTGCTTGTGTGTGTGTGTGTGTGTGTGTGTGTGTGTGTGTGTGTGCGTGTGCACTTGTTTTTGTGTGTGTGCGTGTGTGTGTGCGTGTGTTGTGTGTTGTGTGTGTGCATGCGTGTGGGTGTGTGTGCTTGCGTTTGTGTTTGTGAGTATGAGGTACAGTACCAGTCAAGAGTTTGGACACACCTACTAATTCAAGGGTTTTTCTTTATTTTTACTATTTTCTACACTGTATAATAATGGTGAAGACATCAAAACTATGAAATAACACATCTGGAATCATGCAGTAACCAAAAAAGTGTTGAACACACTTATTTCATATTTTATATTCTTACAAATAGCCACCCTTTGCCTTGATGACAGCTTTGGACACTCTTGGCAAATATGATGGTCTGGTAATAGAAGCTGATCAACAGTATGATGGTAATAGAAGCTGTTCAACAGTCTGATCGTCTGGTAATAGAAGCTGTTCAACAGTCTGATGGTAATAGAAGCTCTTCAACAGTCTGATGGTAATAGAAGCTGTTCAACAGTCTGATGATCTGGTAATAGAAGCTGTTAAACATTCTGATGGTAATAGAAGCTCTTCAACAGTCTGATGGTCTGGTAATAGAAGCTGTTCAACAGTCTGATGGTCTGGTAATAGAAGCTGTTCAACATTCTAGTTTCTGGTAATAGAAGCTGTTCAGCAGTTTGATGGTCTGGTAATATAAGCTGTTCAACAGTCTGATGGTAATAGAAGCTGTTCAACAGTCTGATGGTCTGGTAATAGAAGCTGTTCAACAGTCTGATGGTCTGGTAATAGAAGCTGTTCAACAGTCTGATGGTAATAGAAGCTGTTCAACATTCTAGTTTCTGGTAATAGAAGCTGTTCAAGAGTCTGATGGTAATAGAAACTGTTCAACAGTCTAATGGTCTGGTAATAGAATCTTTTCAACAGTTTGATTGTCTGGTAATAGAAGCTCTTCATCAGTCTGATGGTAATAGAAGCTGTTCAACAGTCTGATGGTCTGGTAATATAAGCTGTTCAGCGGTTTGATGGTGTGGTAATAGAAGCTGTTCAACACTCTGATGATAATAGAAACTGTTCAACAGTCTGATTGTCTGGTAATAGAAGCTGTTCAGCAGTTTGATGGACTGGTAATTGAAGCTGTTCAACAGTCTGATGGTAAGAGAAGCTGTTCAATAGTCTGACGATAATAGAATCTGTTCAACAGTCTGATGGTCTGGTAATAGAAGCTGTTCAACAGTCTGATGGTAATAGAAGCTGTTCAACAGTCTGATGGTAATAGAAGCTGTTCAGCAGATTGATGGTAATAGAAGCTGTTCAACAGTCTGATGGTAATAGAAGCTGTTCAACAGTCTGATGGTAATAGAAGCTGTTCAACAGTCTGATTGTAATAGAAGCTGTTCAACAGTCTGACGATAACAAAAGCTGTTCAACAGTCTGATGGTAATAGAAGCTGTTCAACAATATGATGGTCTGATAATAGAAACTGTTTAACATTCTGATGGTCTGGTAATAGAAGCTGTTCAACAGTCTGATGGTAAAAGAAGTCTGATGTTAATAGAAGCTGTTCAACAGTCTGATGGTAAGAGAAGCTGTTCAGCAGGCTGATGTTAATAGAACCTGTTCAACAGTCTGATGGTAATAGAAGCTGTTCAACAGTCTGATTGTCTGGTAATAGAAGCTGTTCAGCATTTTGAGTCTGGTAATAGAAACTGTTCAACAGTCTGGTTTCTGGTAATAGAAGCTGTTTAACAGTCTGATTGTCTGGTAATAGAAGCTGTTCAGCAGTTTGATGGTCTGGTAATAGAAGCTGTTCAAGAGTCTGATGGTAATAGAAACTGTTCAACAGTCTGGTTTCTGGTAATAGAAGCTGTTCAACAGTCTGATGGTAATAGAAGCTGTTCAACAGTCTGATGGTAATAGAAGCTGTTCAACAGTCTGATGGTAATAGAAGCTGTTCAACAGTCTGATTGTCTGGTAATAGAAGCTGTTCAGCAGTTTGATAGTCTGGTAATAGAAGCAGTTCAACAGTCTGATGGTAATAGAAACTGTTCAACAGTCTGATTGTCTGGTAATAGAAGCTGTTCAGCAGTTTGATGGTCTGGTAATAGAAGCTGTTCAAGAGTCTGATGGTAATAGAAACTGTTCAACAGTCTGGTTTCTGGTAATAGAAGCTGTTCAGCAGTTTGATGGTCTGGTAATAGAATCTTTTCAACAGTTTGATGGTAATAGAAGCTGTTCAACAGTCTGATTATCTGGTAATAGAAGCTGTTCAGCAGTTTGATGGACTGGTAATTGAAGCTGTTCAACAGTCTGATGGTAAGAGAAGCTGTTCAATAGTCTGACGATAATAGAAGCTGTTCAACAGTCTGATGGTCTGGTAATAGAAGCTGTTCAACAGTCTGATGGTAATAGAAGCTGTTCAACAGTCTGATGGTAATAGAAGCTGTTCAGCAGATTGATGGTAATAGAAGCTGTTCAACAGTCTGATGGTAATAGAAGCTGTTCAACAGTCTGATGGTCTGGTAATAGAAGCTGTTCAACAATATGATGGTCTGATAATAGAAGCTGTTCAACAATATGATGGTCTGGTAATAGAAGCTGTTCAACATTCTGATGGTCTGGTAATATAAGCTGTTCAACATTCTGATGGCCTGGTAATAGAAGCTGTTCAACAGTCTGATGGTAAGAGAAGCTGTTCAGCAGGCTGATGTTAATAGAAGCTGTTCAACAGTCTGATGGTAATAGAAGCTGTTCAACAGTCTGATTGTCTGGTAATAGAAGCTGTTCAGCAGTTTGATAGTCTGGTAATAGAAACTGTTCAACAGTCTGGTTTCTGGTAATAGAAGCTGTTCAACAGTCTGATTGTCTGGTAATAGAAGCTGTTCAGCAGTTTGATGGTCTGGTAATAGAAGCTGTTCAAGAGTCTGATGGTAATAGAAACTGTTCAACAGTCTGGTTTCTGGTAATAGAAGCTGTTCAACAGTCTGATGGCCTGGTAATAGAAGCTGTCAACAGTCTGATGGTAATAGAAGCTGTTTAACAGTCTGATGGTAATAGAAGCTGATAAACAGTCTGATGGTAATAGAAGCTGTTTAACAGTCTGATGGTAATAGAAGCTGTTCAACAGTCTGATGGTAATATAAGCTGTTCTTCAGTCTGATGGTAATAGAAACTGTTCAACAGTCTGATGGCCTGGTAATAGAAGCTGATCAACAGTCTGATGGTCTGGTAATAGACGCTGTTCAACATTCTGATTGTAATATAAGCTGTTCTTCAGTCTGATGGTAATAGAAGCTGTTCAACAGTCTGATGGCCTATTAAGAGAAGCTGATCAACAGTCTGATGGTAATAGAAGCTGTTCAACATTCTGATGGCCTGGTAATAGAAGCTGTTCAACATTCTGATTGTAATATAAGCTGTTCAACAGTCTGATGGTAATAGAAGCTGTTCAACAGTATGATGGTAATAGAAACATTTCCACATTCTGATGGCCTGGTAGTAGAAGCTGTTCAACAGTGTGATGGTAATAGAAGCTGTTCTTCAGTCTGATTGTCTGGTAATAGAAGCTGTTCAGCAGTCTGATGGTCTGGTAATAGAAGTTGTTCAACAGTCTGATGGTAATAGAAGCTGTTCAACAGTCTGATGGTAATAGAAGCTGTTCAACAGTCTGATGGTAATAGAAGCTGTTCAACAGTCTGATGGTCTGGTAATAAAAGTTGTTCAACAGTCTGATGGTCTGGTAATAGAAGCTGTTCAACAGAATGATGGTAATAGAAACATTTCCACATTCTGATGGCCTGATAATATAAGCTGTTAGTCTCTCGGTTTGCACACTTTTTGCTTTGCACACTGTTGGCATTCTCTCAACCAGCTTCACCTGGAATGCTTTCTCAACAGTCTGATGGTATTATAAGCAGTTCAAAAGTCTTGTAATAGAATTTGTTTAATTCTGATGGCCTGGTAATTGAAGCTGTTCAACAGTCTGATGGTAATATAAGCTGTTCAACAGTATGATGGTAATAGAAATTGTTCTACATTCTGATGGCCTGATAATATAAGCTGTTTTTTAGTCTCTCGGTCTTGGCTTTGATGCAGCTGTACTTTCAACGTCTGTCCGATTTTAACCGAGTGAACAGTCGGTGGTTCAGGTGACTGAGTTCATTGAGGATCTTCTTGGCCTTCCTTTGACACCGGGTGCTGTAGATGTCCTGGAGGGCAGGCAGTGTACCCCCAGTGATGCTTTGGTCTGACCGCACCACCCTCTGCGGAGCACTGACTTCTTATTCTTAAGGGTTTCTGCAGTGAACTATGTTTTTTTTATTGCTGCCAACTACTGAAACTATTACATTCTATGATCATAAATAATTGGAGGGCTCACTTATTCAGGATATACAGTATATTCTGTGAACTTTGACTTTGTAAAATTCTTGTTTACAGAATTAATTTACAGGTGTAGGATCTTAATTTGATCGCTCTTTTGTTGCTGAGAAATGCAGATGAGCTTTGTGATTTACATAAATTCACTGAAAACCTGCACTAATGCAGGGTTATATAAACAGTATTACACTTTTCATGCAGCCTCAATTTGATCAACTAATAGCCTAATTTGCTACAACAATACAGGTCAAATTAAGATCCTACATCTGTGGGTATCTAAAAAAGTAACATTTCAACAAAGTTATATGTATTCAGGCGCACACTTGGGTTTACTGTATGCATCCATTGACATTGAGGTGGGATTACTGAGTATCCAATTCACAGGTTCATGAACAGTATTGTTTTTAAGAGTGATTACAGTGTGGCAGTGTGGGAAGGTGAACACTGGGCTTGAGAGATTCAGGCTCACTGTATAAGCCTGGCCCTGGCCTGTGGCCTTATCTCCAGAAATGACTCAGAGGATCTGAGCTCATCTCTCTGACACGATAGAGAATGGAAGGGAAAAAATTAAGCTTGTCCATCATATCCCAATCCTGCTTAGTTTACTGTCCAATTTGTCTCGTAGCCGCACAGGAAAAATCCGGGAGCTTTTGTGCTGATCAAATGGACAAGAAATGGGTCAGTAACCAAGGGACACTACTAAAACCCATTTATCTGACAGAACAATTAGGAATAGAAATTGAGCTTTTGTTTCTGGCTGAAACAGGACTGTTCTGTGGGCTGACAGTAAAGGCTCATTTCTGTTGTGTCTCATTCCCCACAGACTGAAACACTGCCTTCGTAAAATAAATAATTCAGGCTTGGTTTTTATGATGATACCCTATGCATTTTTTACACAACTCTCTGGTATCATAGCAGGCAGGACACAGGAATAATTTTTTTCCCTTGGAATAGTCTGAGATGAAGTGTTTTCCAAAATAAACTTCAGTACCTGACATCTCACTGATTGCCAATTCCATCTTCACATGGAATGATTACAATATGAAATGGAGCAATTTGCAGAAGCGATGCACGCTAGACAATTACGCAACACATCCTACTTTCACTATGTGTGGGCCGTTATTTCTTTCTTGATAAAAATCCCTATTTGTCTTCTCTGGAACTGATTTTCATCAACTTCTTTGAACCAGTGTTGTGGGCTGACTCACGTTGACATACATCTTGGTGTTGTTAACAAGTGGGTACTAACATCACAGTCACAGCATGCATGTAAGTACCCGCTCGATAACAACAGTAGACTAAATGCAAATTCAACTGATATCAACTCTCTAAAGAGCAGTAATTCAAGTAATATAATGCCTGTTTCTCTGTGAAATGAAGACGTGTAGCTAACCCGGCAATTGGAATCTGATGGGTCTATGAAGGATTGTTAAAGAAAGGTTTTGTGCAGGATCTGTGGCCTGAGTGTACTCTTGAACAAAAGGAGTATGTAATAATTATGAGTATACAGTAGGCACTGCTCCAAACATGTTGTATGTATTCATCATCAGAGAAACATTTCATGTTTTCCACTTCTCTCTACTTCTTTAACAATTTAACAATTTCTGTACATTCATCATCAAACAAAATACTTTTCAGAAGGAAAGGCTATATGGAGTGCATTGGCCTCTGTTATAAAAGGTTAAAGATCACAGGAAAGGTACTTTGTCTTACAGTTAACGTTCACCCAGTTTGACAGGCTACTGTAATTCCACCAAATTATGAGCATTGTTCAGTGTCCTAATTTGTTTGCGTACCCTGAAAGCAGACAATAGGACAAATTGAAAGCTTGGGACTATAAGGTTCTATCTACATTTGTTGGGTCAGTTAGCGGACACTCGTATGCTGTAACGCCCTGGCCATAGAGAGGGGTTTTTGTTCTTTATTTTGGTTAGGCCAGGGTGTTACATTGGGTGGGCGTTCTATGTTCCTTTTTCTATGTTTTTGTATTTCTTTGTTTTGGGCCGTGTGTGTGGCTCCCAATCAGGCACAGCTGAAGCTCGTTGCTGCTTATTGGGAGTCACACATAAGGAGCATGTTTTTCCTTTGGGTTTGTGGGTAATTGTTTCTGTCAGTGTTTTGTACCAGACAGGACTGTTTGCTGTCGGTTTACTCGTTTCTTGTTTTGTATAGTGTTCATGTTGTTTATATTAAATTCTGATAATGAACACTAACTCCGCTGCACCTTGGTCCACTTCTTCAGACGACAGCCGTTACAGAATTACCCACCACCAAGGGACCAAGCAGCGGAAGAGGGAGGTCCGGTCAATGGAGGAGACGCCGGCCAGCAGACGGGGTCGCTGGCGTCGGTCGAGGAAGCCCGGAAGACACCCCCAAGAAAATTTTGGGGGGGGGCTAATGGGGTGGTCCGGAAGGGCAGAGGAGGAGCCCAGACCACTGCTCTCGTGGGGGATGACGGCAGAGGAGGAGACGCAGATGAGGTGGTTTATTGAGGACCTGCTGAAGGAAGATCTGGAGGAGGAGCCATGGGAGGCGGAGTTGCGCGCTGTGTCGCCAGTGCGTCCGCACAGCCCGGTGCGTCCGGTGGACATGCCCAGCACATGCCGTGCTAGGAAGGGCATCCAGCCAGGACGAGTGGCAAAACCGGCTCCACGCTTCAGTTCACCAGTGCATGTTCACAGTCCTGTCTGGCCCGTCCCTGCTCCCCGCACCAAGCCCAAGGTGCTTGTCCCCAGCCCTGCCAGTCTGCAGTCGTCAGAGCTGCCCGCCAGTCAACAGTCGTCGGAGCTGCCCGCCAGTCAACAGTCGTCGGAGCTGCCCGCCAGTCAACAGTCGTCGGAGCTGCCCGCCAGTCAACAGTCGTCGGAGCTGCCCGCCAGTCAACAGTCGTCGGAGCTGCCCGCCAGTCAACAGTCGTCGGAGCTGCCCGCCAGTCAACAGTCGTCGGAGCTGCCCGCCAGTCAACAGTCGTCGGAGCTGCCCGCCAGTCAACAGTCGTCAGAGCTGCCCGCCAGTCAACCATCACCAGAGCTGCCCGCCAGTCAACAGTCGTCAGAGCTGCCCGCCAGTCAACAGTCGTCAGAGCTGCCCGCCAGTCAACAGTCGTCAGAGCTGCCCGCCAGTCAACAGTCGTCAGAGCTGCCCGCCAGTCAACAGTCGCCAGAGAGGTCAGACTGCGCTGAACTGCCGGAGTGGCCAGACTGCGCTGAACTGCCGGAGTGGCCAGACTGCGCTGAACTGCCGGAGTGGCCAGACTGCGCTGAACTGCCGGAGTGGCCAGACTGCGCTGAACTGCCGGAGTGGCCAGACTGCGCTGAACTGCCGGAGTGGCCAGACTGCCCTGAACTGCCGGAGTGGCCAGACTGCCCCGAACTGCCGGAGTGGCCAGACTGCCCCGAACTGCCGGAGTGGCCAGACTGCCCCGAACTGCCGGAGTGGCCAGACTGCCCCGAACTGCCGGAGTGGCCAGACTGCCCCGAACTGCCGGAGTGGCCAGACTGCCCCGAACTGCCGGAGTGGCCAGACTGCCCCGAACTGCCGGAGTGGCCAGACTGCCCCGAACTGCCGGAGTGGCCAGACTGCCCCGAACTGCCGGAGTGGCCAGACTGCCCCGAACTGCCGGAGTGGCCAGACTGCCCCGAACTGCCGGAGTGGCCAGGGACGCCCGCCAGCCCGGTGAGTCCTGTGCCTACGCCTAGGGCCAGGCCTCTGGCATGTCTCCCCAGCCTGGTGAATCCTGGGTCAGTGCCGTCAGAGCAGCCAGGGTCGCCCGCCAGCCAGGCGCAACCATCGCCGCCCGCCAGCCGGGCGCAACCATCGCCGCCCGCCAGCCGGGCGCAACCATCGCCGCCCGCCAGCCGGGCGCAACCATCGCCGGCCGCCAGCCGGGCGCAACCATCGCCGGCCGCCAGCCGGGCGCAGTCAGTGTCGCCCACCAGACCTTCGGCGCGGCCAGGTGCGCCACCGAAGAGGGCGACGTCAAGGGTGGAGCAGAGGCCACGTCCCGCACCTGAGCCGCCGCCGTAAGAAGGCCCACCCGGACCCTCCCCTTCAGAGTCAGGTTTTGCGGCCGGAGTCCGCACCTTTGGGGGGGGGTACTGTAACGCCCTGGCCATAGAGAGGGGTTTTTGTTCTTTATTTTGGTTAGGCCAGGGTGTTACATTGGGTGGGCGTTCTATGTTCCTTTTTCTATGTTTTTGTATTTCTTTGTTTTGGGCCGTGTGTGTGGCTCCCAATCAGGCACAGCTGAAGCTCGTTGCTGCTTATTGGGAGTCACACATAAGGAGCATGTTTTTCCTTTGGGTTTGTGGGTAATTGTTTCTGTCAGTGTTTTGTACCAGACAGGACTGTTTGCTGTCGGTTTACTCGTTTCTTGTTTTGTATAGTGTTCATGTTGTTTATATTAAATTCTGATAATGAACACTAACTCCGCTGCACCTTGGTCCACTTCTTCAGACGACAGCCGTTACATATGCAGAGCAACTTACAGTAGCAATTAGGGTTAAGAGCCTTGCTCAAGGGCACATCAACAGGTTTTCATCCAGTCGGCTCTGGGATTCTAACCAGCAACCTTTTGGTTACTGGCCCAACACTCTTAATAGCTAGGCCACCTGTCACCCCTGAATTTCTGTCAAGATATAGTTATTAAAATGCATGAGCTTGCGCACAAATAGAGAAAATGATGTAGTGTAGAGGTTCTGACAAACGGTGAATAAACTGTAAGCTATAAAAACAGAGTCGCACACTCTGTGTATAAACTCCCAGTAATTTATTGGGTAAGCCACCAACGTTTCGGCATCACTGTGCTTTGTTCAGGGTGCCTGAATCAAATCAAATAATATCAAATGTATTTGTCACATGCGCCGAATACAACAGGTGAAGACCTTACAGTGAAATGCTTACTTACAAGCCCTTAACCAACAATGCAGTTTTAAGAAAAAAAGTGTTAAGTAAAAAATAGATAAGTAAAAAATAACAACTAATAAAAAAGCAGCAGAAGAATACCAGTAACGAGGCTATATACAGGGGCTACTGGTACAGAGTCAATGTGCTGGGGCACCGGTTAGTCAAGGTAATTGAGGTAATATATGCATGTAGGTAGAGTTAAAGGGACTATGCACAGATAATAAACAGAGAGTAGCAGCAGTGTAAAAGGAGCGGGGGGGGGGGGGGGGGGGGGGGGTGCAAGTAGTCTGGGTAGTCTGGGTTTCATTAGCTGTCCAGGAGTCTTATGGCTTGGGGGTAGAAGCTGCTAAGAAGCCTCTTGGACCAAGACTCCGGTACTGCTTGCCGTGTGGTAGCAGAGAGAACAGTCTATGACTTGGGTGGCTGGAGTCTTTGACAATTTTTAGGGCCTTCCTCTGACACTGCCTGGTATAGAGTTCCTGAATGGCAGGAAGCTTGGCCCCAGTGATGTACTGGGCCGTACGTACTATCCTCTGTAGTGCCTTGCGGTCAGAGGCCGAGCAGTTGCCATATCAGGCAGTGATGCAACCAGTCAGGATGCTCTCGATGGTGCAGCTGTAGAATGTTTGTTGGTGATGTGGACACCAAGGAAGTTGACGCTCTCAACCTGCTCCACTACAGCCCCGTCGATGAGAATGGGGGCGTGCCCGGTCCTCCTTTTCCCGTAGTCTGAGGGAGAGGTTGTTATCCTGGCACCACATGGCCAGGTCTCTGACCTCCTCCCTACAGGCTGTCTCATCGTTGTTGGTGATCAGGTCTACCACAGTTGTGTCGTTGGAAAATGTAATGATGGTGTTGGAGTCGTGCCTGGCCATGCAGTCATGTGTGAACAGGGAGTACAGTGAATAGCATTCTCACATAGGTGTTCCTTTTGTCCAGGTGGGAAAGGGCAGTGTTGAGTGCAATAGAGATTGCATCATCTGTGGATCTGTTGGGGCGGTATGCAAATTGGAGTGGTTCTTAGGTTTCTGGAATAATGTTGTTGATGTGAGCCATGACCAGCCTTTCAAAGCACTTCATAGCTACCGACGTGAGTGCTACGGGTCGGTAGTCATTTAGGCAGGTTACCTTAGTGTTCTTTCGGACAGGGACTATTGTGGTCTGCTTGAAACATGTTGGTATTACAGACTCAGTCAGAGACAGGTTGAAAACGTCAGTGAAGACACTTGCTAGTTGGTCAGCGCGTGCTCGGAGTACACGTCCTGGTAATCCATCTGGCCCTGCGACCTTGTGAATGTTGACCTGTTTAAAGGTCATACTCACATCGGCTGCGGAGTGCGTGATCACACGGAACAGCTGGTGTTCTCATGCATGCTTCAGTGTTGCTTGCCTCGAAGCGAGCATCAAAGTAATTTAGCTTGTCTGGTAGGCTAATGTCCCTTTGCAGTCTGTAATAGTTTGCAAGCCCTGCCACATCCGTTGAGTATCGGAGCTTGTGTAGTACTATTCAATCTTAGTCTTGTATTGACACTTTTCCTTTTTGATGGTTCGTAGGAGGGCATAGCGGGATTTCTTATAAGCTTCCGGGTTAGAGTCCCACTCCTTGAAAGTGGCAGCTCTACCCTTAGCTCAGTGCAGAAGTTGCCTGTAATCCATGGCTTCTGGTTGGGGTATGTACGTACAGTCACTGTGGGAACAACATCATCAATGCACTTATTGATGATGCCAGTGACTGATGTTGTGTACTACTCAATGCCATCGGAAGAATCCCAGAACATATTCCAGTCTGTGCTAGCAGAATAGTCCTGTAGCTTAGTATCTGCGTCATCTGACCACTTCTTTATTGACCGGGTCACTGGTGCTTCCTGCTTTAGTTTTTGCTTGTAAGCAGGAATCAGGAGGATAGAATTATGCTCAGATTTGCCAAATGGAGGGCGAGGGAAAGCTTTGTACGCGTCTCTGTGTGTCTAGTAAAGATGGCCTATAGTTTTTTTTCCTCTGGTTGCACATTTAACATGTTGGTAGAAATTAGGTAAAACGGATTCAAGTTCCCCTTCATTAAAGTCTCCGGCCACTAGGAGCGCTGCCTCTGGATGAGCTTTTTCCTGTTTGCTTATGGCCGTATACAGTCTTTGTGCCAGCATTGGTGTGTGGTGGTAAATAGACAGCTATGAGAAATGTTGATTAAAACTCTCTTGGTAAATAGTGTGTTCTACAGCTTATCATAAGATACTCTACCTCAGGCGAGCAAAACCTGAAGACTTCCTTACTATTAGATTTCGTGCACCAGCTGTTGTTTACAAATATACACAGGCCGCCACCCCTTGTCTTACCAGAGGCAGCTGTTCTATCTTGCCGATGCAGCGTAAACCCCACCAGCTGTATGTTATTCATGTCGCCGTTCGGCCACGACTCTGTGAAACATAAGATATTACAGTTTTTAATGTCCCTTTGGTATGATATTCGTGATTGTAGTTTGTCTATTTTGTTATCCAGTGATTGTACGTTGGAAAATAGAACTGATGGTAGAGGCAGATTAAAGACACCCCGACCTACGTCCCCGGTATCTCCGTCTCTTTCTCAGGCGAATCACAGGGATTTGGGCCTTGTCGGGTGTCTGAAGTAAATCCTTCATGTTCGACTCGTTAAAGAAAATATCTTTGTCCAGTGCGAGATGACTAATCGCTGTCCTGATATCTAAAAGCTCTTTTCGATCATAAAACAGGGTGGCAGAAACATTATGTACAAAATAAGTTACAAATAACACCATTAAATACACATAATAGCACAATTGGTTAGGAGTTGATAAATACAGTGTGCGACTCTCTTTGTTTTTAAAGATTGAGCTATTGACTTAGTGTTGTTGTGTTCAATAGTATCTACCTATATAGTACTTGTCACGTCCTGACCAGTAAAGGGGTTATTTGTTATTGTAGTTTGGTCAGGACGTGGCAGGGGGGTGTTTGTTTTATGTGGTTCGGGTTTTGTTGATATATGTGTTTATGTAGAGGGGTGTTTGTTTAGAGTATTCCGGGGTTTTGGTTTTGGTTATGTTCTATGTTGTGTATTTCTATGCTCTATCTATGTTGTGTATTTCTTTGTGTTGGCCTGGTATGGCTCTCAATCAGGAACAGCTGTACATCGTTGTTGCTGATTGAGAGTCATACTTAGGTAGCCCTGTTTTCACCTTTCCCTTGTGGGAAGTTGTTTTAGCCTGTAATACTGTGCGTTCGTTCGTTTTCTTGTTTTGTTTCATTACGTGTTCTAATAAAAGTTTAAAATGAGCACTCAACCCGCTGCGCCTTGGTCCACTATATACGACGACCGTTACAGTACTCGAAATACCCCAGTGCAAAATAATACAAGATAAACATAGCTGATACCATTAAAACTAATGAAGGTTTGGAACTTTGAAGCCAATTATCTCACAGTCATCTTTTTGCTGATAGAACCTTATATGCCCAAGCTCTCTAAATATATATTTGTAATTTGGGTAAACTATCCCTTTAAACTAAGATTATTGATGGCCTCTATCCAACATATTATTTTCTTCCCTACTGCAACCATAGCCACCAATGGCAATAATTGGGTCTGATTAACAGCAGTGATCGACAGTGACCTCATGGACGATCCTCTCCTCCTTTTTCAATCATGCCTTCACCCTGACCTGTAGTTAAGTTATTTTGGCAAAAGAGCAAATCACTGCTTTGTACAAAATGGATTGAATGTGTGTGCAGAAGGGCAGACTGGAACAGACAGACAGACAGACAGACACACGCGCACACACACACACACACTGGCTGTATGTACCCATGGCGGCAATTATCTCCCACCTCTTCACCAGTCTCTGTTCTCTGCCTTTCCCTGCTCCTTCTGTTTTTCATATTGTTCTGTCAGAATACTTCTCCAGTACCATCAGACGCCATGTCCTCAGGCAACGATCTGCATTCTCTCCGATGAAAGGAAGGAATCCTCGCTGAACTAAAGCAAGGATGTGACAGAGTGCTTATGGAGCTGAGTATGTAGGCTCACTACCCATAAAATCTTCCATTTTAGAGTGAGTTCACATTTTCCCAATGGCATTCACACAACATAGAGTTCTTAATCTGAGTGATGAGTAGGCAGTAATACAGGCTCATCATATAGATTACATAGTACTTACTACAGGAAATACATTGTAAGTTGTGCCTACTAAAGTAACTACATGTATGTACATTTTAACAAGCTAGTCAGTAGGCAGTACTTGCCATTTACCACCCAGAATGTTCTATTGTTTTCGATACAATGGCCCCAACTGACACTAACAACTTTTGAAGGTTTCATTAAGTCTTCAAGTGTATCGCCCTAGATAGATACTTAATAAATACTTTATTTGTGAAGTCATACAACATAAAGGGTGTTATAAAAGATGTGCATAACCTTTGTTTTACCCCTCTTTATATACAGTAGCATGACATTTGCTTCTGAATGATATAGGCTCTATATGGGTCTTATAAAGGGTTTATGATCCTTCATTAAGCTTTAGACGTTATGTGTCATTTAAAGTGTACTCATCAGATCAAGACCACAGATCAGGGCCACATAATTGTATAGAAAATATTGCAATGTAAAAATATCAGACTTCAATTGCTCTTATGACTTTCTACGCTAATGGGTCACTATTGTCAGATCAGCTCAGACATCACTGTTCAAATGATATGAAGAGACTGATGCCATGGTTGTAATGGTCAGTGGATGACTGTAGCAATCAGGTCGGAAAATAATACAAGAGTATAGATCTAAAGCAGTTCTCCATCTCTACACCGTGTCTGGGTTTTTTATTTTTTATTTATCAGCACCATTTGGCTCCTGATGGGATCCATTAAAAAGATAGGTACCTACCGTAATACCAAGGCACGGCTTGACTGGCAGAGTGACAGGGCTCATTGTCCAAGAGAAGCAGAGATAATACAAGGGAGAATGGAGATTGATCTGGAAAGTGGAGGCAGGATGAGGTCATTTGCAGACTGTGATTAGAGGGTAAAGAAGGCTTTTTTCCTATTTCCCCCCCTTCTTTTATTCAGAGAAAGCTTTTCCCTGATAGCTCATTGACTTTAATGTCATCCCAGACCTGAATGGAGTTGCTATTACATTTCTTTTTTTTATTTTTATATCTATTTTTTTGTCAGTGCCAATTTTAAGTGAACCCCTAATGGAGTCTCTTCTTTCTGACATGGCTTGGTGACAATAGAAGAGGTCTTCAGCAGGTATTTATGTGGACTGGCACATATCGCAGTGGCAGCTTTGACACTGCTTTACAAGATACACAATTAGGACATGGGTGTTATCCTTGACTGCACTAATTAAGTCCCTGTCATGCCAGACATTTACCTGTACTGCTAGGTTACCATGTGGACATTTACTACTGCGTGAAGGATGAAAGGACAAGTAGACTTCTGTTTATCAGGAAAAACAAGTAATTAACCATCAAAGTAACCATGAATCCAAATGTTAACACTTCAACAAACAATACATTGGTAAAAACACATGATTGAACTGAGACTTTAAGTCGGTTTACAGTACTGTAATACCTACAGTACATGTTTCAGCACATAGTCCCTGTGCCTAAGGACGCCAAGGTAACGTGTAGCACTCATATCTATTGCCATGAAATGCTTTGAAAGGCTGGTCATGACACACATCAACACCATCATCCCAGACACCCTGGACCCAATTCAATTTGCATACCACTCCAACAGATTCACAGATGACACAATCTCTATTGCACTCCACACTGGCCTTTTCCACCTAGATAAGAGGAACACCTATGTGAGAATGTTGTTCATTGACTACAGCTCAGCTTTCAACACCATAGTACCCTCAAAGCTCATCACTAAGCGCAAGACCCTGGGACTGAACCCCTCCTTCTGCAACTGGATCCTGGAGTTTCTGACAGGCCGTCCCCAGGTGGTAAGGTTAGATAACAACACATCCGCCACGCTGACTCTCAACACGGGGGCCCCTCTGGGGTGCGTGCTTAATCCCCTCCTGTACTCTCTGTTCACCCATGACTGCGTGGCTGCGCATGACTCCAACACCATCATTATGTTTTTTGATGACACGAAAGGTGGTAGACCTGATCAACGATGACAATAGGACAGCCTATAGGGAGGATGCCAGTGACCTGGTAGTGTGGTGCCAACAACCTTTGCCTCAGTGTTAGCAAGACAAAGGTGCTGATCGTGGACTACAGAAAACTGAGGGCCGAGCACCGATGATCGGGCTGTAGTGGTGGATCAAGAGCTTCAAGTTCCTCGGTGTGCACATCTCACTTTTTATTTTTTTATTTTACCTTTATTTAACCAGGTAGGCTAGTTGAGAACAAGTTCTCATTTGCAACTGCAACCTGGCCAAGATAAAGCAAAGCAGTTCGACACATACAACAACACAGAGTTACACATGGAATAAACAAACATACAATCAATAATACAGTAGAACAATCTATATACAGCATATGCAAATGAGGTAGGATGAGAGGTAAGGCAATAAATAGGCCATGGTGGCAAAGTAATTACAATATAGCAATTAAACACTGGAATGGTAGGATGTGCAGAAGATTAATGTGCAAGTTGAGATACTGGGGTGCAAAGGAGCAAGATAAATAAATAAATACAGTATAGGGATGAGGTAGAATGGATGGGCTATTTACAGATGAGCTATGTACAGGTGCAGTGATCTGTGAGCTGCTCTGACAGCTGGTGCTTAAAGCTAGTGAGGGAGGTAAGAGTCTCCAGCTTCAGAGATTTTTGCAGTTCGTTCCAGTCATTGGCAGCAGAAAACTGGAAGGAGAGGCGGCCAAAGGAAGAATTGGCTTTGGGGTTGACCAGTGAGATATACCTGCTGGAGCGTGTGCTACGGGTGGGAGCTGCTATGGTTACCAGTGAGCTGAGATAAGGTGGGGCTTTACCTAGCAGAGACTTGTAGATGACCTGGAGTCAGTGCATTTGGCGACGAGTATGAAGCGAGGGCCAGCCAACGAGATCATACAGGTCGCAGTGGTGGGTAGTTTAAGGAATTAACATGGCCCACACATACCAACACAGTCATGAAGAAGGCACAACAATGAAAGAAAAAGTATGAAAATGTATGCACTCACTACTGTAAGTCGCTCTGGATAAGAGTGTCTGCTAAATGACTAAATTGTAAATGTAAAAACAATGCCTCTTCCAACCCCCAGGAGTCTGAAAAGATTCTGCATGGGCTCTCAGATCCTCAAAAAGTTCTACAGCTACACCATTGAGAGCATCCTGACTGGCTGCGCCTCCGATTGGTATGGCAACTGCTTGGCATCCGGCCGCAAGGCACTACAGAGGGTAGTGCGTACGAGTTCCCTGCCATCCAGGACCTCTATACCAGGCGGTGTGAGAGGAAGGCCATAAAAATTGTCAAAGACTCCAGCCACCCAAGTCAGACTGCAACTACATAGCAACCGGTACCGTTGCACCAAGACTGGAACCAACAGGACCCTGGACAGCTTCTACCCCCAAGCCATAAGACTGCTAAATAGTTAACCAAAAAGCTATCCAGACTGTCTGCATTGACCCTTATTGCACTAACTATTTTGACTCATCACATACGCTGCCTGCTGCTACTGTTTATTATTAATCCTGTTGCCTACTAACTTTATCCATACCTATATGTACATATCTACCTCAATCACCTCGTACTGCTGGACATTGAATCACTACTGGTACACTGTGTATATAGCTAAGTTATTGTTACTCATTGTGTTTTCATTCCTTGTGTAATTATGTTTCTATTACTTTTATATTTGTCTCTCTGCATTGTTGGGAAGGACCCGTAAGTAAGCTTTTCACTGTTAGTCCACACATGTTGTTTACAAAGCGTGTGTCAAATTACATTTGATTTGATTTGAACTACTGATCAAATCTCAGCAAATGTTTAAACTCAATTACACTGAGCTTAGGACAAGTTGACACTTTTTGCCTAGGTTTATGAGTTGTACACCAATAGGACAGATCAGCTGCCCATTCAAAACTATCTGAAAATAGTATGTGGATGGAATATTTGTACATTTTATCAAAGCCACCCACACTGAATAGAAGAGGCTGACCTAGTGTGTGGGCAATGCTTTCATTGCAGCCAGTGACCCCAATCTGTGCACCCACTGACCCAGACGGGTATACCACTCACCATCCATGCAGTGGCGCTTTGGTAATAGGAGATGGAAGGACTCATGCTTATGCAAAACCAGCAATCAAGTATTAGTTTGTATGCGAGTTAGATTTTATTGCTGATCGATGAATGTCACATTTTTGAGAGACATTTGATTCTCCTGTCCTACAGAGAACCTGTTGAATGTAAAGCATTCATACGAAGCGTTGGTGCAATGTCCGTATATTTATGTGAACCAGAAATGTCCTTTTTGTCCAAGCGAAATGTCCTGCTCATTCTCCGTCCTCAAAGAGACCCTCAATAGGAATAGTAAAAATGTGAGGAAATTAGGATTTAGCGTATTATCTGCTGACATTGTAATGAGTGGATTAGGGATTTTCCGATTCAGAAGTGTACAATTCGGATTAAAGGTGACACCCATTTAAAATCCTAATTACCGAGTTTAATTAGGATTCTAATAGGTTGAACATCGAGGGGCATGGTTTGGAGATAGGCTTTAAATGGTTATACAGGGTATTGGTTATACAGGGTATTGGTTAAGACAATATCCCCTTTGGGATGTGTGAGTCACATTCCCATTTTGATGGACACCCCCTTCGAGCTAAAGAGCAGTCATTATGACTGCAACATTTTAACAGTGTAATTAATATACTTCATATATGCTATAGCAAAAATAATCATTTGGATGTTTTTATGAAGGCCTTGAGTAACATTTGAATATGATTAGATTTGTATTTTCTGTCAAATAATACAATAGCATTTCCATTAGTTTAGGCTAAATGTAAAAACACAAAAAACTGCAAAATTCAAGTATGCGTAGGAACATGGTAATAGCTTATTTCTAACAACTAAATAAAAAGACCCCAACCACCAAGACACACAGTTGAAAGACTTGCAGTCAAATGATGAAAGCATCAGTAGTCTAAATAAAGGTTCAAAAATATTAATAAAAAAAAGAAGAAGCGCCAAGTGGCCTTGATAAATAGTGAAACTCTTATAATGAATATACAGTACTTGTAGATGCTGTATGATAGCAGTCCAAAATAATCAACTATTGTCAGCTCGTAGTTGTGTTGATCTTCACGCAACGGCATCAGTTGGATTTCATTCAGCTGTTATACACAATTTTTCTGACTTGTTTTCTTTGCAAGCAACTTGTTCGTCAATGACAGTGAAGTGAATAAAATGTCCATGATGACATTTCTCCCCTTACCAACGTAAGGTTCCACAAGCCTCATCACCACATTCTCCGACACTCGCTCACCTGCTGCCCAATGTGGATATTTTACCAGATATTGACAGTTGTTCAGCATGTACAACTACATACGTTCTCACTGTGTAGCTTACTCCAAGTAGGCCAGAGAAGACTGATAAGACTGCTTTGATTACAGTAGGTGGACTGATATAGGATTCATACTGTACCATTTTAAGATTACAATTAGACTGGATGAATACAATAGAATGGCCCGCCCTGTTCTTCATTTACAATTGGTGATTACATAATTATGCATCGTTCGCTTCCCTTCACTCATCAACTCACCCATTCTCCCCCTTTCACCCCATCATACTTTACCTAATTAATTTCATCTATTGTTATAGTATGTGTGAAATTAGTTTCGGTATAGTTTAGGTTCAGTTTCGAGGCAATTGTCGGAATGATTATCAGCTGGGCACTGCACTTTCAACTGTCTGAAGAAGGTGCGAAGCAGGCCCTACTGTTGTGAGGGGCAATGGGGGAAAACTAAAAAAAACTGAAAATGACAAGCCTTCCTAAAACTGGTTATAACTCCAGTTCTGTTTGTGATATTAAGATTCTAACAATGGTGGTATTGTCACGTCCTGACCAGTATTAGGGATTATTTGTAATTGTAGTTTGGTCAGGACGTGGCAGAGGGTATTTGTTTTATGTGGTTCAGGGTGGTTGGTTGTGTATTAGGGTGTTTGATTTGTTAGTTCTGGGTTTTGGGTATGTTCTAGGTTTGTATTTCTACGTTCTGTCTAGTTTAGTTTTCTATGGTTAGGTTTCGGTGTTGGACTCTCAATTGGAGGCAGGTGTTTCTAGTTGCCTCTGATTGAGAGTCCTATATATATATATATATATATATATATATATCTGTCTGTCTGTCTGTCTGTCTGTCTGTCTGTCTGTCTGTCTGTCTGTCTGTCTGTCTGTCTGTCTGTCTGTCTGTCTGTCTGTCTGTCTGTCTGTCTGTCTGTCTGTCTGTCTGTCTGTCTGTCTGTCTGTCTGTCTGTCTGTCTGTCTGTCTGTCTGTCTGTCTGTCTGTCTGTCTGTCTGTCTGTAGGTAGGTATGTAGGTATGTATGTGTTTGTGTTTGTGTTTGTGTTTGGGTTTGGGTTTGGGTTTGTGAGTTGTGGGAGATTAATTGCTGTGTATAGCTTTGTGCCTTACAAGCCTGTTAGTCGTCGTCGTCGTGTTTTTCCTGTGTACGTATTTTGTTTTCGGTTTACCTTCTTATCCATAATAAAAAGAAGATGAGTACACATAACCCTGCTGCATATTGGTCCACTTTCTCCGACGATGATTTCTCTATATCTTCAGATGAAGAAGAATGTGACAGGTATGTTATATAGACTTATTTAGGAAAAGTCTAGGACAGATGGGCATGACTTATAAAATGGCAGAGTAATAAAATTGATTATATCAATAGTAGTGAAAATGAATTATTTAGCAGTTCTTGTGTTAATACAATTAAAATACAAAATATCTCACAAAAGTAGTGCACTGGGCCTTTATTAGTCCTTTATAGTGGACCGATATGTCACAGCATCCCCCACCTCAAACATCTTCCTGCGTCTATAGTGGAAGGTGTTCGAGCTGCAGCGTTTTTTGTCGGACCATGAGACATCCCAAAAATCGGTCTTCTAACGAAAACATCTGTAGCGTCCGAACCGTTTGGGCTACAAACTAATAACCCTGTGGAAAGGTGAGACTCTCACGAACACAATTGTGTTCTCAATTTTGTTCTTAACAAGTGTCACGGGACTCGTCTGAAGGTTACCCATACAAATACAGTAGATGGATGTATGGAGGTAGTTTTGTGCCTACTAAAATAAGGGGTTAAATATGTGTCCAAAATAACTAGTATTGTGGTATGTTGTTGATCCATCCTCAGTTTTCTACTATCACAGCCATTAATCTCTGTAACTCTTTTAAAGTCACCATTGGCCTCATGGTGAAAGACACCTGTATGTTTGTAGTGACTGGGTGTATTTACACCATTGAAAGTGTAATTAATAACTTCAGCATGCTCAAAGAAATATTGAGTGTCTGCTTTTTTTCAATACCAATAGGTGCCCTTCCTTGCGAGACATTGGAAAACCTTGGTCTTTGTGGTTGAATCGGTGTTTAAAATTCACTGCTCGACTAAGGTGCCTTACAGATAATTGTATGTGTGGGGTACAGAGATGAGGTAGTCATTCAAAAATCATGTTAAACACTATTGCACACAGAGTGACTTTTTCCAGATTTTGGGATTAAAATGTATTTAATAGTATTTTTTTGTCAATGATCTACACAAAATACTTTTTAATACCAAAGTTGAAAAATTCTAACATTTGAAAAAAATGACAATAACATTGTTTAAAAGTAGATGTGTTTAAGACTCAGGAAGAGTTCGATTGAATGAAGTGGCATTGAATGACAGAAAAGTGTTGTGTCTGTCCCTGAATGCTATGTCATTCAAACCATTAATTGTCCATATGGTACTGTGAGAGGTCCTCAGCAATAGGCAGCAAACTGTTTGGCAGTTAATTTAAACATATTGTCACTCCAGAAATCTCTGCGGCTGTACTGTTTGGGGGTCGGAAGAATTCTACCTACCTACCTACCTACCTAACTACCTAGATGTCCCTAAAAGAAGGACAAAAACACTTGCTTTATTTTCTGCCTAATTTAATCCACTGCTTTGACCATTCGTCCAACTGCCAATGGATGCCTATTATTTCTTAGCTAGCCATTTCTTCTCTGTACTCTCATCCACTTTTCTTTTTTATTTAATACATGGCCTTCTCTCTCTCTCTCTCTCTCTCTCTCTCTCTCTCTCTCTCTCTCTCTCTCTCTCTCTCTCTCTCTCTCTCTCTCTCTCTCTCTCTCTCTCTCTCTCTCTCTCTCTCTCTCTCTCTCTCTCTCTCTCTCTCTCTCTCTCTCTCTCTCTCTCTCTCTCTCTCTCCTCTCTCTCTCTCTCTCTCTCTCTCTCTCTCTCTCTCTCTCTCTCTCTCTCTCTCTCTCTCTCTCTCTCTCTCTCTCTCTCTCTCTCTCTCAGACAGACAGACAGACAGACAGACAGACAGACAGACAGACAGACAGACAGACAGACAGACAGATGACAGACAGGTACCTACAGGAACAGGATTATCAGTAGGGAATGTATGGTTCCCCATTCGGCATGGAGACAGATGGGCACATAGCACAGCTAGGGTGGTGTGACACAGACCTTACTTTTTGCTTTAGATTGCCTTGAATGCCAGATGGACAGAGATGACAAATGTGCAATTCTATTGGTTCACTGCCCAGATAAAGTATTTGAAATAATTTCAAATAGTATTTGAACCCAGGGCTGGTGTGATATATTTTGTAAGCCTCTTATTCCCATACCTAATATGACTGGGCATGCCTCCAATGTTTTTCCACATGCTTTATTTGTGTAACTGATAACATCACAGAAGTTCTTGAAATACAAATCTATGTTTTTGTGTACATGGCTTTATGGAATAATTCATTCTGATTGGTCATTGTTTTCATACAATGACAACCTATTGTGATACGTCTTTTCTTATCCTGTGAGAATGACTGGATGTAAATGTAATGTTTTACAGTAAGTTGTGAATAAGGTCATGCACAGACAGGAACATTGCCAGATTCTCGCTCCCCATTCAGCAAAAAAAGATAAAAGACTTAAATTAAATGTTCTCTTCGGTTGTGTATAATTTAGAGGCCTTGGCTGAGATGGGCACCAAGGGAGCGGTCCGGGTCTATTTTCACTGCCTACTTATTTTAGCCTTTCAGAGAGGTTGTAGGAGTACATTTCCATGAACAAGACGAGGCGTTATGAATCTGGCTGCTCCAGGAAATCACACATCACATATTATGATGTAGTAGGGCATACCATAAGATCTCTTCAACATGGAGGTTAATAAATATTAAATCAATTCATACAGTATCTGGTAAAAGACAGTAATAACTCTGATAATGAAATAGCTAGAACGACGATACAATGAAGACAAAGGTAAACAAGGCATCAAGGTAAGATATAGGTTTAACATTTTAACAGGAGGAGGGTGCATTACCTCTCATAATGTTAGATGAAAAAGACTTGTGCCCTCAAAATGAACGCCGTTAACTTGTCCTAGTTGTCACCGAGAACAAATGTAGTCCTGTTTTTGTAAAGATCAAATGACAGCGAGACCCATTGAGGCTTAGACCCATGAACAGGAGACTAACCTCAACCACTATGTTCTAGAAAGGTTGGTTATTGTGTTTGCCTCACTGAGTTTTGTACTACTGCATTGACACACCGTGCCTATAGAGGTACTTGCCATGTATCATTGTGTTGTTGGAGAAATAAGCTAAAGCCAAATACAGTGGATGTTTTTTCCGATCTGTGGCATTAACTTTGGCTAGCTCTTGAAGCTGAGCAGGGTCAGGCATGGTAGGTATTTGATTAAAAGCTTTCTGGGTAGAATCCGGTTGGTGTTAGAGGACTTGTGCTGTCAGTAGTGTGAACATCTTTCCTAAACATCAGCAGTGTGAACATCTCTAGGTAATCCTCATGCCCCTGGACAATGATAGGAGCACAGGGTGCCATCCTTCTGATGAGAATAATCCCAGGTTCTGACTCTTTATGGTCATTTAATAAGCTCCCATGGCACCATCCACAGCAACATAACAGTAGTGGTGTTAACTTCGTTGATCTGGTCCATTCCCCACCTGCCCCGTCAAACTATCATGTTCAACTAATCATACCCTGCCTCAACTTCGGCGATGTCATCTATAAAATAGCCTCCAGCACTCTACTCAACAAATTGGATGCAGTCTATCACAGTGCCATCCTTTTTGTCACCAAAGCCCCATGCACTACCCACCACTGCGACCTGTACGCTCTCGTTGGTTGGCCCTCGCTTCATACTCGTCGCCAAACCCACTGGCTTCAGGATATCTACAAGTCCCTGCTAGATAACGCCCCGCCTTATTTCAGCTTACTGGTCACCATAGCAGCACCCACTCGTAGCACGCGCTCCAGCAGGTATATCTCACTGGTCACCCCCAAAGCCAATTCCTCCTTTGGTCGCCTTTCCTTTCAGTTCTCTGCTGCCAATGTCTGGAACGAACTGCAAAAATCACTGAAGCTGGAGACTCATATCTCCCTCACTAGCTTTAAGCACCAGCTGTCAGAGCAGCTCACAGATCACTGCACCTGTACATATCCCATCTGTAAACAGCCGATCTACCTACCTACCTCATCCCCATACTGTATTTATTTATTTATCTTGCTCCTTTGCACCCCAGTATCTCTACTTGCACATTCATCTTTTGCACATCTACCATTCCAGTGTTTAATTGCTATATTGTAATTACTTCGCCACCATTGGCTTATTTATTTATTGCCTGTATATAGACTTTTTGTTTTCTTTTCTTCTACTGTATTATTGACTGTAAAAAAAAAAACTGTCTCAGACAACCCATCAAATCTCCCCTGACCAGCCACAACCATCCCTTGGTTGCTCTAACGTGGTGTGATCATAACAACCTACAGGAACTCAAGTAATTTTGTTCACCTGACTAAGAATTCCTCACAATCAAATGCCGACCGCATTATCTACCAAGAGAATTCTCTTCAATTATAATCACAGTCGTGTATATCCCCCCCAAGCAGACACATCGACGGCCCTGAAAGAACTTCATTGGACTCTATGTAAACTGGATACCACATATCCTGAGGCTGCATTTATTGTAGCCGGGGATTTTAACAAGGCTAATCTGAAAACAAGGCTCCCCAAATTCTATCAGCATATCGGTTGTGCTACCAGGGCGGGCAAAACCCTAGACCATTGTTATTCTAACTTCCGCGACGCATATAAGGCCCTCCCCCGCCCTCCCTTTGGAAAAGCTGACCACGACTCCATTTTGATGCTCCCAGCCTATAGACAGAAGCTAAAACAGGAAGCTCCCGCCCTCAGGTCTGTTCAACACTGGTCCGACCAATCGGATTCCACGCTTCAAGATTGCTTCGATCACCTGGACTGGGATATGTTCCGCATTGCTGCGAACAACATTGACGAATACGCTGACTCGGTGTGCGAGTTCATTAACAAGTGCATCGGTGATGTCATACCAACAGCGTCTATTTAAACATTCCCCAACCAAAAACCGTGCATTGATGGCAGCATTCGCGCAAAACTGAACGCGCGAACCACTGCTTTTAAATCGGGCAAAGTGACCGGAAACATGACCGAATACAAACAGTGTAGCTATTCCCTCCGCAAGGCAATCAAACAAGCAAAGCATCAGTATAGAGACAAAGTAGAGTTGCAATTCAACAGCTCAGACACGAGAGGTATGTGGCAGCATCTACAGTCAATCACGGACTACAAAAGAAAAATCAGCCCCGTCGTGGATCACGATGCCTTGCTCCCAGACAGACTAGACAACTTTTTTGCTCGCTTTGAGGACAATACAGTGCCACTAACACGGTCTGCTACCAAAACCCACGGGCTCGCCTTCACTGCAGCCAATGTGAGTAAAACATTTAAACGTGTTAACCCTCGCAAGGCTGCAGGCCCAGACGGCATCCCTGGCCGCGTCCTCAGAGCATGCGCAGACCAGCTGGCTGGTGTGTTTACAGACATATTCAATCAATCAATCTTTATCCCAGTCTGTTGTCCCCACATGCTTCAAGAGGGCCACCATTGTTCCTGTTCCCAAGAAAGCTAAGGTAACTGAGCTAAATGACTACTGCCCTGTAGCACTCACTTCCGTCATCATGAAGTGCTTTGAGAGACTAGTCAAGGACCATATCACCTCCACCCTACCTGACACCCTAGACCCACTCCAATTTGCTTACCGACCCAATAGGTCCACAGACGACGCGATCGCAATCTCACTGCTCTAACCCATCTGGACAAGAAGAATACCTATGTAAGAATGCTGTTCATCGATTACAGCTCAGTATTCAACACCATAGTACCCTCCAAACGTGTCATTAAGCTCGAGACACTGGGTCTCGACCCCGCCCTGTGCAACTGGGTCCTGGACTTCCTGACGGGCCGCCCCCAGGTGGTGAGGGTAGGTAACAACATCTCCACCCCGCTGATCCTCAACACTGGGTCCCCACAAGGGTGCATTCTCAGCCCTCTCCTGTACTCCCTGTTCACCCACAACTGCGTGGCCATGCACGCATCCAACTCAATCATCAAGTTTGCAGACGACACTACATTTACATTTTTACATTTAAGTCATTTAGCAGACGCTCTTATCCAGAGCGACTTACAAATTGGACTACAGTGGTAGGCTTGATTACCAACAACGACCAGACGGCCTACAGGGAGGAGGTGAGAGCCCTCGGAGTGTGGTGTCAGGAAAATAACATCGCACTCAATGTCAACAAAACAAAAGAGATGATCGTGGACTTCAGGAAACAGCAGAGGGAGCAGCCCCCTATCCACATCGACGGGACAGTAGTGGAGAGAGTGGAGTTATAAGTTCCTCGGCGTACACATCACGGACAAACTGAAATAGTCCACCCACACAGACAGCGTGGTGAAGAAGGCGCAGCAACGCCTCTTCAACCTCAGGAGGCTGAAGAAATTCAGCTTGTCACCAAAAACACTCTCAAACTTTTACAGATGCACAATCGAGAGCATCCTGTCGGGCTGTATCACCGCCTGGTACGGCAGCTGCTCCGCCCATAACCGGAAGGCTCTCCAGAGGGTAGTGAGATCTGCACAACGCATCACCGGGTGCAAACTACCTGCCCTCCAGGACACCTATACCACCCGATGTCACGGGAAGGCCAAAAAGATCATCAAGGACAGCAACCACCCGAGCCACTGCCTGTTCACCCCGCTACCATCCAGAAGGCGAGGTCAGTACAGGTGCATCAACGCTGGAACCGAGAGACTGAAAAACAGCTTCTATCTCAAGACCATCAGACTGTTAAACAGCCATCACTAACGTTGAGTGGCTGCTGCCAACATACTGACTCAACTCAAGCCACTTTAATAAGGGGAAAATTGATGTAATCAATTTATCATTTGCCACATTATATTATTTATATTAGATAATGTTTACATAACCTACATTATTCATCTCATATGTATATACTGTACGCTATATCATCTACTGCATCTTGCCATCTTGATGTATTAGATGTATCACTAGCCACTTTAAACAATGTCACTTTATATAATGTTTTCATAACCTACATTACTGATCTCATATGTATATACTGTACTCTATGCCATCCTGATGTAATGTATCACTAGCCACCTTAAAAAATGCCGCTTTATATGTTTTCATACCCTACAATACTCATCTCATATGTATATACTGTACTCCATACCATCTATTACATCTTGCCTACGCCGTTCGGCCATCACTCATTTATATATTTTTATGTACATATTCGTATTCATTCCTTTACACTTGTGTGTACAAGGTAGTTGTTGTGGAATTGGTAGATTACTTGTTAGATATTACTGCATGGTCAGAACTAGAAGCACAAGCATTTCGCTACACTTGCATTAACACCTGCTAACCATGTGTATGTGACAAATACATTTGATTTGATTTGATTTAAATGAGAAGGCTCTCAATCAACTCGCCTGGTAAAGGTAGAATAAATACTTTAAATGAATAAAACATGAACGGATGTCAAGTGTCCATTTGGAATAGATTGGAAATTTGTAAGCAAGGGAAGACTTATAGAGGAATTGATGAGTGGGCTCCTTAAATGCATCCTTCCTCATCGATATGCAGGTCATCAGGCACATTTGGTGAAACTGATTATGAGACCATGAATAATAGATGCTCACGGCTCAGTAAAACATTTGGCTTGATTTGGACCAAGGGGTTTTCATATCACCGAGGTATCATACTGATGTCACTGAGTGACTGCCCTTTGAATCCTGACGATTGAATCAAGACCCTCTCCCCCTTTTTCATTTTAGGACTTTTGCTACTTTTCTCCTTCCCCACCTCTTCGGACACCCAATTGGCGACCCACAATTCTGCATGCATGGCAGATATCGCAGCTTGGATGTCGGCCCACCACCTCAAGCTCAACCTCGACAAGACAGAGATGCTTTTCCTCCTGGGGAAGCCCTGCCTGCTCTAAGATCTCTTCATCACGGTTGACAAGTCTACGGTGTCAGCCTCCCAGAGTGCAAAGAATATTGGCGTGACCCTGGACAACACCCTGTAATTCTCTGCAAACATCAAAGCAGTGACACGCTCCTGCAGGTTTGAGGAAAATGTGCTGGTTGTCTCACCCAGCTATCTTAATTAAGATGAATGCACTAATTGTAAGTCGCACTAAAGTTAAAAGATTTGATATTTTGGGTGACATTATTATAAAAAAAATTGTCAGCTCACATTAAGTTATTTGTTAACTATCAAATGGGGAATAATGCATACAACATCAACATTTCAATAACAATGTTGAGATTCCCATTAATTTCTTACAGTATAACCATGTTATAGCCATATTAATGGGTGTTTTGTGCAGGGTTTACATACAGTAGCAGAATATATCTTATATAAACCATGCCGTGGGAGAGCGTTCAACATTATTGAGACCGAGTGCAAGAATTGAGAAATGTAATTTGCATGTCACTTTTAGTTACCACAGAAAGACAAAGCAGTTAGACCTTTGAGGTATGTAATTACAAGCTTTGAAGAACTCACTGTGGAGGTAACATAATGTAGAGCTAATGTAGTTTCTTACTGTGACCCACATCAGTAGAACAACTCACACCTGAAACATGATGATGGGTGCGCTAATGTGGCTCATGAACATTCAACATGAAGACACGTCTGATATGGATTTCAGATGTACAGTCCCAGTCAAAAGTTTGGACACACTTAGTCATTCCAGGGTTTTTCTTTATTTTTACTATTTTCTACATTGTAGAATAATAGTGAAGACATCAAAACTATGAAATAACACATATGGAATCATGTAGTAAGCAAAAAAGTGTTAAACATATTTTATACTTGAGTTTCTTCAAAGTAGTCACCCTTTGACTTGATGACAGCTTTGCACACTCTTGGCATTCTCTCAACCATCTTCGTGAGGTATGGAATGCATTTTAATTAACAGGTGTGCCTTGATAAAAGTTAATTTCTTTCCTTCTTAATGCGTTTGAGCCAATCAGTTATGTTGTGACATGGTGGTATACAGAAGATAGCCCTATTTGGTAAAAGACCAAGTCCATATTATGGCAAGAACAGCTCAAATAAGCAAAGAGAAACAACAGTCCATTATTACTTTAATACATGAAGGTCAGTCAATCCGGAAAATTTCAAGAACTTTCAAAGTTGCTTCAGGTGCAGTCTTAAAAACCATCAAGCGCTATGATGAAACTGGCTCAAATGAGGACCACCACAGGAAAGGAAGACCCAGATTTGCTTCTGCTGCAGAGGATAAGTTCATTAGAGTTACCAGCCTCAGATTGCAGCCAAAAAAAAATGCTTCACAGAGTTCAAGTAACAGACACATCTCAACATGAACTGTTCAGAGGAGACTGAGGGAACCAGGCTTTCATGGTCGTATTGCTGCAAAGAAACTACTACTAAAAGACACCAATAAGAAGAAGAGTCTTGCTTGGGCCAAGAAACATGAGCAATGGACATTAGACCGGTGGAAATCTGTCCTTTGGTCTGATGAGTCCAACTTGGAGATTTTTGGTTCCAACCGCCATGTGTTTGTGAGATTCAAAGTAGGTGAACGGATGATTACCGCATGTGTTGTTCCCACCGTGAAGCATGGGGAAAGAGGTGTGATGGTGTGGGGGTGCTTTAATGGTGACACTGTCAGGGATTTATTTAGAATTCAAGGCACACTTAACCAGCATGGCTACCACAGCATTATGCAGTGATACGCCATCCCATCTGGTTTGCGCTTTGTGAGACTATCATTTGTTTTTCAACAGGAAAATTATCCAACACACCTCCAGGCTGTGTAAGGGCTATTTGACCAAGAAGGAGAGTGATGGAGTGCTGCATGTGATGACCTGGCCACCACAATCACCCGACGTCAACCCAATCGAGATGGTTTGGGATTCCTTCAAGACTGTTGGAGAAGCATTCCAGGTGAAGCTGGTTGAGAGAATGCCAATAGTGTGCAAAGCTGTCATCAACGCAAAGGGTGGCTACTTTGAAGAATCTCTAATCTAAAATATATTTACATGTTTTAACTATTTTTGGTTACTACATGATTCCATGTGTTGTTTCATAGTTTTGATGTATTCACTATTATTATACAATATAGAAAATAGTAAAATATAAAGAAAAACCCTTGAATGGGTAGGTGTGTCCAATCTTTTGACTGTTACTGTACATATATATGTAGCATTATATTACATGTAGCATTATACCTGTACCATTATATTACATGTAGCATTATACCTGTAGCATTATAGAACATGTAGATTTAGACATGTAGCATTATATAACACTGGTATTCTAATACTTCTGATTCATACAGTCATCTTCACATCCCCTGCTATACCGTGTGCAGTTCACCCAATTAAATTCCAGTCCATCGACGTTATCACCCTCTCTGTTGTTTCGGGAACTAACAACCAAGTAGGCCCTTAGAGCCCTTAGAGCCCTTACAGCCAAATGGAGAATGAACTGAAAGACATTATCATCACAGATAGAGATAAATAAGTCTACTGCAAGGTTGCTTATCATCCTGAGTTCCTGACCTTATGCTTTTACATATTAAATAGATTTTCTAAAGAAATCTCCACATAATTTGACATGGATATTTACATTTGGTTCCCCCATTTATTTGGAAATGTTGCTGGTTATTTTTCTTTATTTCTATGGTGGGTTTGATTGTTTAACAGCATTCAAGCTAACACCATCAGCTTTAGTCTTGACTCATCAAGTATGTGAATTGAAAGATGAAGGTGGTGGATTCGAGGCTGGAACCAGCAGTACGTGTTTTCAGAAGAGTACTCACAGAAATAGACCCCTGGCCCGCTCTATACTTCTCCAGACCACTTTTCCCCAATCTCATAGTGTCATGTTTACTCACGCTCCCTCTCTCCGGCGCTCGACGTCGCCAGTTGTCTCATAATTACGCACACCTGACACAATCGTTACACGCACCTGCGCCTCATGACACTCACCTGGACTCATCACCTTCCTGATTACCTCCCCTATATCTGTCACTCTCCTTGGTTCTTTCCTCAGGCGTTATTTACTCTGTTTCTGTTTCGTGTCTGTACGCTATCGTGTTTCTTGTTTGTACTATGTTTCTATTTATTATTGAATTTGTACTCCTTGTACTTGCTTTCCAATTCCCGGCATACACGTTTACACAGTTACATTTTTCCCATCCCCATAACTCATCTACCAAACAAGGTGGTATAGGGTCAGGCTGTTGGAATACGATTTGGCTTTAAAGATGGACATTCATGCTGTGTGTACTGTTAATATATATATTTCCTCTCGGGTGTGCAGTAGGACAGGATGCATTATTCACGGACAAGCTCTAACGATGAATAATTTGGCTACTCCTCCTCCATGTCTTTGCACCACACTGCCATCCCCTTTCTTAGACAACAGCTAAAAAATATCCCTTTTGAGGTCTGGTATCTGTGATTCAAAGTGTACCACCAGAATGCAAAAATGGAAATTCAATATGTAAACCACACCTCAAACAAACACTTGCGTTGAGCTTTGTCCAACTCTACAGTCTGTTCCATCTTTTCCCTAAAAGATGAGAAGATCAGTGGTATTTGAATTCCTTATCAGTTCCGAGAGAGAGAGAGAGAGAGAGAGAGATGGAGGAGAGAGGAGAGGAGAGAGAGAGGAGCCTGAGGAGAGAGAGACGAGAGAGATGCGAGAGAGAGAGAGCTTTATCAAGGTCTCTTCAAGGTGCGTGGTTTCTTTGGGAGAGCCAAATAAAATAAACTCCAAGCTAAACGGCTCTTTTCAGAACTTGTTATCCCAACGGAATTCATTCCCCCCCAGCAGGTGATGGGGCAAATTGAACTATTGTCGCAGGCTGTAAAAAGCGCCAATGCAATTTCCCTTGGTCCCACTTCAGCCCTGTAGGCAGAGCACACTATTCCTATCATGATGGACTAGCCCCACACAGTCCTCAAGGACCTGCATTATAATGCCACTGTGGGCTGCTCCAAGGACTTGGTGCTCTTGCGCTCGTCAATTTACAAGTGTTGCAAACATTTAGCACTCTGCAGAATAAGTTGTCGGTAAATATATTTTATTGATCAACTCATAGCTGCAGCTAGGTTCCCCTTGAACGAAAACACTTGTTTTGTAGTCAGTGAAAGAAGCGCTTATGAAATGATTATGTACTGCTTATGAATGCATTGTGTATGGATTATGAATGTGTTGTAAAGTTCTTCAAATAAAGAGTTAACCATATTTTAAAATGTACAGTTATATATATATTGTTATTGAGTTGATGAATACCGCTTATACAAAAGGTATCCAGACGATTTAATCGATCAAGAAAAAACACCCTGGTCTCAATTCTTATTTAAAAGTTAGGTTACCAGACATTTGGGGTTATGAAATACATAGAACCACATCTAGCATGTTGTATGTACACAGAAACAGCGAAATTGAAATGTGAAAAATGTAAAAACCCATTTTCCTGAGAGAAACACTTGAGATTTCTACAAATGCATGCAGCAGCGGAATAATTGTTCATTAGATGAGAACCTGGAAATCAATAGAAGACTATGAACTCAAACAATAATATTATACTTCACAAGAACAAGTCTAAGAATTTCTATGTCACTTTCCCCCAAGGAACAGAGCTATTAATGCTATTAAAATAGTCGAAATACAGGCTTTATCAATCCTAGCCAGAGGGACTGATGAGTGAATCAAAGTGCTGGATGAGAGCGCAGAAATGTTGTGTTTATTTGCTAAACCACATATCAGGCAGCTATACAGTCCTTGTACCCAAGAATAACATGTTACACGATGTACACACAACTAAATATACAACTACATACAACTACATATGTTCAGTTGCAGATTGTTTAAATTGTGCTGTTAAAAAATCCAAACCCCAAAAATGTTTTATAAGCAACCATTGCTCTACTAAAAAAAGTGGTGGGGTGGCCGCTTTGTTGTTGTTGGAGTCCCAGGTTACCCCTATAACAATGTACCCTGTAACATCCATTACTGTACTGAACTGGTTATGCAATGGGACCCTGAAAAGTACAGTAGCAGACTATCATATATTCTGCTATATTTCCTCATTGCACGTTCCTTGAAACACACACAACAGCCCCTTTAACCTTAGTGGCCCTGGACGGGCTAGAACTAAATACACTGTGTGCTGAGCTACTGGGAGCTGGCACCAAAAGGTCAGGGTAAGAGCTTCACTGTCCTACATCCATTTGAGACAGAGATGGCGATCAATATGAAAGAAGTGTCAGGGTACGGCGAGAAACATATAGGCAATGTAAACAATTAAAGGCATGCAGCTGTACTCAGCTTCCCACCCTCTGAAGGCCTCCGTTTAATCAATAGTACAGCCGAAGTGAACTGAGAAATGGAGGTCACAAACATGGCGAGCCACTGAAGTGCATCACTGGGGTCAAGCTCCCTGCCATCCAACCACACGGAAAAGTGGTACCGGAGAGCATAGTCTGGGACCAAAAGGCTCCTGAACAGCTTCTACCCTCAAGCCAACTGAACAGTTAATCAAATGGCTACCCGGACTATTTACATTGATCCTTTTTTTTTACACTGACTCACTTGCACTGACTCTATGCACACTCAGTGGACTCTACCCACACACACACACATACTTACACTGACACTCCAACACACACACTACATACGCTCAAACACACAAACATGCATATTGACATGCATATATTGACACCACACACACACACACACACTTTTACACTCTTCCCATATGCTGCTGCTACTCTGTTTATCATCTATTCTGATTGCCTAGTCACTTTTACTCCTACCTACACTACCGGTCCAAAGTTTTAGAACACCTACTCATTCAAGGGTTTTTCTTTATTTTTTTATATTTTCTACATTGTAGAATAATAGTGAAGACATAAAAACTATGACATAGCACATATGGAATCATGTAGTAAAAAAAAAAAAAAAGTGTTTAACAAATCAAAAAATATTTTATATTTGAGATTCTTCAAATAGCCACCATTTGCCTTGATGACAGCTTGGCATTCTCTCAACCAGCTTCACCTGGAATGCTTTTCAACAGTCTTGAAGGACTTCCCACATATGCTGAGCACTTGTTGGCTGTTTTTCCTTCACTCTGCAATCCGACTCATCCCAAACCATCTCAATTTGGTTGAGGTTGTGGAGGCCAGGTTATCTGATGCAGTAAAAGTTGCGCCTCTGACACAAATACATGTTTTATGTTACACTACCATTCAAAAGTTTGGGGTCACTTAGACATTTCCTTGTTTTTTAAAGAAAAACTCATTTTTTGGTCCATTAAAATAACGTAAAATTGATCAGAAATACAGTGTAGACATTGTTAATGTTGTAAATGACTATTGTAGCTGGAAACAGCTGATTTTTTATGGAATATCTACATAGGCGTACAGAGGCTCATTATCAGCAACCATGACTCCTGTGTTCCAATGGCACGTTGTGTTAGCAAATTTATTTTTATTATTTTTTATTTCACCTTTATTTAACCAGGTAGGCCAGTTGAGAAGAAGTTCTCATTTAAAACTGTGACCTGGCCAAGATAAAGCAAAGCAGTGCGACAAAAACAACAACACAGAGTTACACATAAACAAATGTACAGTCAATAACACAAAAGAAAAGAAAAACAGAAAAATCTATGTACAGTGTGTGCAAATGTAGAAGATTAGTGTCACGGCTGTCGAAGTGATTAGACCAAGGTGCAGCGGGTTACGTGCTCATCATTATATTTATTATAAACGTGAACACGGAAAAACAAGAAAACAGATTAACACGACAGTAAAACAGTTTTGCAGGCTAGACTATAAGCAATGCAAAAACAACTACCCACAACCAGACAGGTGAAACCAAGCTCCCTAAGTATGACTCTCAATCAGAAACAACGATGTACAGCTGTTCCTGATTGAGAGCCACACCAGGCCAACAAAGAAATACACAATCTAGAAAACCTAGAACACCAACACAAGAACATACACCAAAACCCCGGAACACATAAATACAATACCCCTCTACATACACATAACCCCCGAACCATATAAAACAAATACCCCATGCCACGTCCTGACCAAACTAAACTAACAAATAACCTCTATACTGGTCAGGACGTGACAATTAGTGAGGTAGGCAATAAATAGGCCCTAGCGGCGAAAATAATTACAATTTAGCATTAATACTGTGTGATAGATGCAGATAGTGAATGTGCAAGTAGAGATACTGGGGTGCAAAATAGCAAGAGGGTAAGTTATAATATGGGGATGAGGTAGTTGGGTGTGCTATTTACAGATGGGCTGTGTACAGGTACAGTGATCGGTAAGCTGCTCTGACAGCTGATGCTTAAAGTTAGAGAGGGAGATATAAGACTCCAGCTTCAGTGATTTTTGCAATTCGTTCCAGTCTTTGGCAGCAGAAAACTGGAAGGAAAGGCGGCCAAAGTAAGTGTTGGCTTTGGGGATGACCAGTGAAATATACCTGCTGGAGTGCGTGCTACGGGTGGGTGTTGCTATGGTGACCAGTGAGCTGAGATATGGTGGGGCTTTACCTAGCAAAGACTTTTATATATGACCTGGAGCCAGTGGGTTTGGCGACGGATATGTAGTGAGGGCCAGCCAACGAGAGCATACAGGTCGCAGTGGTGGGTGGTATATGGGGCTTTGGTGATAAAACAGATGGCACTGTGATAGACTAAATCCAATTTGCTGAGTAGAGTGTTGGGGGCTATTTTGTAAATTACATCGGCGAAGGATCGGTAGGATAGTCAGTTTTACAAGGGTATGTTTGGCGGCATGAGTGAAGGAGGCTTTATTGCAAAATAGGAAGCCGATTCTAGATTTAATTTTGGATTGGAGATACTTAATGTGAGTCTGGAAGGAGAGTTTACAGTCTAACCAGACACCTAGGTATTTGTAGTTGTCCACATATTGTAAGGTAGAACCATCCAGAGTAGCATGCACTAAGTTTTACTAGCACTTAAAAGCAGTTGGAGGCCTGCCTAGAATGCCAGCATCCCGTAGTTGCCCTCTTCACTGTTGACGTTGAGACTGGTGTTTTGCGAGTACTATTTAATGAAGCTGCCAGTTGAGGACTTGTGAGGCGTCTGTTTCTAAAAGTAGACACTCTAATGTACTTGTCCTCTTGCTCAGTTGTGCACCGGGGCCTCCCACTTTCTATTCTGGTTAGAGACAGTTTACGCTGTTCTGTGAAGGGAGTAGTACACAGCATTGTACGAGATCTTCAGTTTCTTGGTAATTTCTCACATGGAATAGCCTTCATTTCTCAGAACAAGAATAGACTGACGAGTTTCAGAAGAAAGTACTTTGTTTCTGGCCATTTTCAGCCTGTCATCGAATCCACAAATGCTGATACTCCAGATACTCAACTAGTCTAAAGAAGGTCAGTTTTATCGCTTCTTTAATCAGTACAACAGTTTTCAGCTGTGCTAACATAATTGCAAACGGTTTTTCTAATGATCAATTAGCATTTTAAAATGACTAACTTGGATTAGCTAACACAACGTGTCATTGGAACACAGGAGTGATGGTTGCTGATAATGGGCCTCTGTATTCTTATGTAGATATTCCATTCAAAATCAGTCGTTTCCAGCTACAATAGTCATTTACAACATTAACAATGTCTACACTGTATTTCTGATCAATTTTATGTTATTTTAATGAGCAAAAAATATGTGCTTTTCCTTAAAAAATTGGATATTATCAAGTGACCCAAAATTTGTGAACGGTAGTGTATCTGTGCGGAACGGACTTTTAATGAACTTATTCTTATGACATTAGTGTAAGTTGGCCCATATCTCTTTATGGATTTAATGTCACATAATGAAACCTTTCTACAATTTCCAATGAGGGAGGTACCAAGCTATAAACCCATCAAACAACTGTGTGACATAAAATGGGTGTCATATTATTACCACAAAGTTTCACTTGGTACTCAAATCCACAGATCTAGGGCTAATTAATCTGTCACTGCCTAGGGAAATTGTATAGAGAGGCTTTTGTGATTTGGTTTACTCAAATGAACCCATTCTGGCTGTTTCTCAGTGTGTGTTGATTTTTCATTAGTTTTTCCTCAGCTGAACGAGCCCTAGCGAAAACAGTTGAATTTTAAATGACAGACAGCAAGAAAGGCTCATAATGAAACAAGTCGCTGCTGATTTTCACATTTGTCAAAATCAAATCAGCATTTATTGGTCGTGTACACATATTTTGCAGATGTTATCTCAGGTGCAAAGAAATTATTATGCTTCTAGCTCCAACAGTGCAGGATACCTAACAAAATAAAGAAATATTATAACGAACAATGTCAGAGTCCGGAATATAAATATATATACTGTATGTATGTATGTACTGTACATAGGGCAGCAGTCGCTAAGGTGCAGGGTAGAGTACCGGGTGGTAGCCGGCAAGTAACAGTGACTAAATCCAGGGCAGAGTACTGGGCGGGTGCTGGCTAGTGATGACTATTTAACAGTCTGATGGCTTGGAGATAGAAGCTGTTTTTCAGTGGGTTCCTCTCTAGGTTTCTTCATAGGTTCCTGCCTTTCTAGTGAGTTTTTCCTAGCTACCGTTTTCCTTTTGAGGGTTTATGCAAGGTTTGGAGAAGTGCAGCTTTGTTTCTGTAAATACAACAGTTGTAGAAGCATATACAAGTATTTGCCTTATTTTACAGTTAGAGTACAGGTTACAGTTGGAGTGTTTATGGACAGGGGTAAAACCTTAGCTCTAACTTTGACATTGATAGACTAGCTGGGCACCTCATTTGTTTGCCATTTTTGAAAAAAATATTATATTCCACAACATTTATCATAACATTACTCATTTTCAAAGTCTGTATACATTTTATCTGGATGTCAGTGCCTAAAGCAATATGTTAGAAATTAACATATAACAGACTGTCAGCCAGCGGAGAGCATGGGTGAATGGGTTATTGGTTTATTCGGATCCCCATTAGCTTTTGCAGAAGCAGTAGGTAATCTTTATGGGGCAACAAAAATAAATAACAAAACACTGATAGGCAAGGATAGTCACACAAATGTAGGAAACAATACTATACAAACAATACAACAACAAAACAAACAATAGTACAAAAAATATATGTGTGTGTGTGTGTGTGTGTGTGTGTGTGTGGTGTGTGTGTGTGTGTGTGTGTGTGTGTGTGTGTGGTGTGTGTGTGTGTGTGTGTGTGTGTTTTCTTAAAGGTCATTTTGCTGTTTGCTTGAGTAATGGAGATGGAGGGGAGTTCCATGCAATCATGGCTCTGTATAATAATGTGCGTTGCCAGGAATTCATTTTGGACTTTGGGACTGTGAAGACACTGGTGGCATGTCTTGCGGGGTATGTATGGGTGTTTGAGCTGAATGTTTTTGATTATGCATACAATCTGGAATTTTCATTACAGTAATGCTTTTCACAAAAAGTATGGTTGAAAATGGTCTGTGGCATTACACTGAGGATGAAACAATATCTTATGTAATCTCCCTCTGTAAACCATCGACAACTCCATTTTAAATGAAGTTCATGAACATGCATAACTCTACTTCAAATGAAATAACATTTGACCATAACTCTATATCCTGCTGTATCTCTGGGGTAGTATAACTTTAGTAGTACATCTGACTGATGTTCTCCTAACCCTTACCTTGTCATTTGATATATACAGTTGAAGTCGGAAGTTTACATACACCTTAGCCAAATACAATTAAACTCAGTTTTTCACAATTCCTGACATTTAATCCTAGTAAAGATTCCCTGTCTTAGGTCAGTTAGGATCACCACTTTATTTTAAGAATGTGAAATGTCAGAATAATAGTAGAGAGAATTATATATTTCAGCTTTTATTTCTTTCATCACATTCCCAGTTGGTCTGAAGTTTTCATACACTCAATTAGTATTTGGTAGCATTGCCTTTTAATTGTTTAACTTGGGTCAAACGTTTCGGGTAGCCTTCCACAAGCTTCCCACAATAAGTTGGGTGAATTTTGGCCCATTCCTTCTGACAGAGCTGGTGTAACTGAGTCAGGTCTGTAGGCCTCCTTGCTCACACAAGCTTTTTCAGTTCTGCCCACACATTTTCTGTAGGATTGAGGTAAGGGCTTTGTGATGGCCACTCCAATACCTTGACTTTGTGGTCCTTAATCCATTTTGGCACAACTTTGGAAGTATGCTTGGGGTCATTGTCCATTTGGAAGACTCACTTGCGACCAAGCTTTAACTTCCTGACTGATGTCTTGAGATGTTGCTTCAATATATCCACATAATTGTCCTCCCTCATGATGCCATGTGAAGTGCACCAGTCCCTCCTGCAGCAAAGCCCCCCCACAACATTATGCTGCCACCCCCGTGCTTCACGGTTGGGATGGAGTCCTTTGGCTTGCAAGCCTCCCCCTTTTTCTTCCAAACATAACAATGGTCATTATGGCCAAACAGTTTATTTTTGTTTCATCAGACCAGAAAACATCTTTGTCCCCATGTGCAATTGCAAACCGTAGTCTGGCTTTTTTATGGCGGTTTTGGAGCAGTGGCTTCTTCCTTGCTGAGCGGCCTTTCAGGTTATGTCGATATAGGACTCGTTTTACTGTGAATATAGATTATTTTGTACCTGTTTCCTCCAGCATCTTCACATGGTCATTTGCTGTTGTTCTGGGATTGATTTGCAGTTTTCACACCAAAGTACGTTCATCTCTAGGAGACAGAACGCGTCTCCTTCCTGAGCAGTATGATGGCTGCGTGGTCCCACGGTGTTTATACTTGCGTACTTTTGTTTGTACAGATGAACGTGGTACCTTTAGGCATTTGGAAATTACTCCCAAGGTTGAACCAGACTTGTGGAGGTCTACAATTTTTTATCTGAGGTCTTGGCTGATTTCTTTAGATTTTCCCATGATGTCAAGCAAAGAGGCACTGAGTTTGAAGGTAGGCCTTGAAATACATCCACAGGTAGACCTCCAATTGACTGAAATTATGTCAATTAGCCTATCAGAAGCTTCTAAAGCATGACGTCATTTTCTGGAATTTTCCAAGCTCTTTAAAGGCACAGTCAACTTAGTGTATGTAAACTTCTGACCCACTGGAATTGTGATACAGTGAATTATAAGTTAAATAATCTGTTTGTTAACAATTGTTGGGAAAATTACTTGTGTCATGCACAAAGTAGATGTCGTAACCGACTTATCAAAACTATAGTTTGTTAACAAGAAATTTGTGGAGTGGTATGTAAAGTGTATGTAAACTTCTGATTTCAACTGTATATATATATATATATATATATATATATATATATATATATATATATATATATATACATACACACACACTACCATTCAAAAGTGGGGTCATATAGAAATGTCCTTGTTTTCCATGAAAACATACATAAAATGATTTGCAAAATTAATAGGAAATATAGTCAAGACGTTGACAAGGTCATAAATAATGATTTTTAAATGAAATAATAATTGTGTCCTTCACACTTGGCTTTCATCAAAGAATCCTCCATTTACAGCAATTACAGCCTTGCAGACCTTTGGAATTGTAGTTGTCAATTTGTTAAGGTAATCTGAAAAGATTTCACCCCATGCTTCCTGAAGCACCTCCCACAAGTTGGATTGGCTTGATAGGAACTTCTTACAGATACAGTCAAGCTGCTTCCACAACAGCTCAATAGGGTTAAGATCCAGTGACTTTGCTGGCCACTCCATTATAGACAGAATACCAGATGACTGTTTCTTCCCAAAATAGTTATTGTGTAGTTTGGAGCTGTGCTTTGGGTCATTATCCTGTTGTAGGAGGAATTTGGCTCCAATTAAGCGCAGTCCACAGGGTATGGCATTGCGATGCAAAATGGAGTGATAGCCTTCCTTCTTCAAGAACCCTTTTACCCTGTACAAATCTCCCACTTTACCACCACTAAAGCACCCCCAGACCATCATATTGCCTCCACCGTGCTTGACAGATGGCGTCAAGCACACCTCCAGCATCTTAAAATTTTTTCTGCGTCTCACGAATGTTCTTCTTTGTGATCCGAACACCTCAAACTTAGATTTGTCTGTCCATAACACTTTTTTTCCAATCTTCCTCTGTCCAGTGTCTGTGTTCTTTTGCCCATCTTAATCTTTTATTTTATTAGCCAGTCTGAGATATGGCATTTTATTTGCAACTCTGCCTAGAAGACCAGCATCTCGGAGTCACCTCTTCACTGTTGACATTGAGACTGGTGTTTTGTGGGTACTATTTAATGAAGCTGCCAGTTGAGGACTTGTGAGGCGTCTGCTTCTCAAACTAGACACTCTACTGTACTTGTCCTCTTGCTCAGTTGTGCACCGGGGCCTCCCACCCCTCTTTCTATTCTGGTTAGTGCCAGTCTGCGCTGTTCTGTGAAGGGAGTAGTACACAGCGTTGTATGAGATCTTCAGTTTCTTGGCAATTTCTGGCATGGAATAGCCTTCATTTCTCAGAACAAGAATAGACTGACGAGTTTCAGAAGAAAGTATTTTGTTTCTGGCCATTTTCAGCCTGTCATCGAACCCACAAATGCTGATGCTCCAGATACTCAACTAGTCTAAAGAAGGCCAGTTTTATTGCTTCTTTAATCAGTACAACAGTTTTCAGCTGTGCTAACATAATTGCAAAAGAGTTTTCTAATAATTAATTGGCCTTTTAAAATGATACATTTGGATTAGCTAACACAACGTGTCATTGGAACACAGGAGTGATGGTTGCTGATAATGGACTTCTGTACGCCTATGTAGATATTCCATAAAAAAATCTGTAATTCCACACTGTATTACTGTATTTCTGATCAATTTGCTGCTATTTTAATGGGCAAAAAATTTGCTTTTCTTTCAAAAGCAAGGACATTTCTATGTGACCCCAAACTTTTGAATGGCAGTGTATTCATATTGAAACTCAAGTCCATTATTCATTCATTTCAAAACAAAAAATTATCTGAATCCAGTGTTCCTGAAAACCTATATCTATTATTTTCTACAACCCACCCATCTATTAGATATTTCATAACTAATAGATGGGTGGGTTGTTTAGCAATAAAACCGAAGCGTGCGCAACCGTGGACTCTACAAGGTATCAAAAGCTTTCCACAGGGGTGTTGGCCCATGTTGACTCCAATGCTTCCCATAGTTGTGTCAAGTTGGCTGGATGTCCTTTGGGTAGTGGACTATTCTTGATACACACAGGAAACTGTTGAGCATGAAAAACCCAGCAGCGTTGCAGTTCTTGACAGACTCAAACTGGTGCGCCTAGCACCTACTACCATACCCCGTTCAAAGGCACTTCAATCTTTTGTCTTGCCCAGTCACCCTCTGAATGGCACACATACACACGTGTGCATCGTTTTCGTGACGTTGTCAGCTAACCTGTCTAAATTACCAAGAATATACTCTCAACACAATTTAAAAACCATGCAGCGCACAATATAACTCCTATTTTTACATGGCCTGCTTGCGTGCGTTGCGACCTTGTTGTATCTTTTAAATAATTGAGTTTATATTAATTAATTCTCTATTTTACTCCACTGTCTGATATCAGAACAACAGTGTTTAATCTTGAATGTCCTGCCCTGCTACAGTGCCTTGCGAAAGTATTCGGCCCCCTTGAACTTTGACCTTTTGCCACATTTCAGGCTTCAAACATAAAGATATAAAACTGTAATTTTTTGTGAAGAATCAACAACAAGTGGGACACAATTATGAAGTGGAACGAAATGTATTGGATATTTCAAACTTTTTTAACAAATAAAAAACTGAAAAATTGGCCGTGCAAAATTATTCTATAATTATAATATATATATCTATAAGAAACTATAAGGGTGATACTTGAAACCTTACTTTATTTTTATCAAATTACAACCAAAACGGGCAAATACCCAAATCCTGATTGATGAGTATCCAGAAAATGTTTGTCTATTAAGGGCAACATGAATTATTATAATAATTCAGTGAAATTAAAAAAATGTAAAAGTGTATTCTAAGAACACTGAATATGGAAATTATTGTTGAACTCACATTGCTTACTATTCTTTCATACAATTCACCTCAATTCCATCTCTGAGGAGAATTCTTTGCTGAAATGAGGCCAAGTCTGTAAGAACAAGGATTTTGCCTCTGTAAATATTACTTTTCCTCTTTGGAACTGAAGTGAAAGTCACTCAAGCCTGGTATCAACTCACAGTCTGACAGAATGGAACTCTCTAGCTAATCTTGTTTGCCCAGATATTGGAAACAAGTTAAGGCCTTGTGTCTCCACAGAAGCCTACACACACACACACACACACACACACACACACACACACACACACACACAGAGAAAATATCTGCAGTTGGTATTGGATGTGAAATTTCAGTATGTGGGTCTCATTACTCTGATGGTATCAAGATAGATCGTATCAAGTGGAAACGTGAAAACTGACCCACTGACCCCCTTTGCTATCCAAAGCTCCACTTTGCAGAGGGAAAAATAGGCAAAACATATCACCTTTGTTAAGATAAGCTATCTCACATGAGACTGGTGTTCTTAAACGGCTAAAAGCATGGATTTACCCATGGGCAACTGTTTATGTACCCCTAAAGGCACAAGTAACTTGGGGGATGACTATCAGTGGCACACAGACACTCAGGGATAGGAGGAAAAACATTTTCGCCACTCGTCTCTGCTCCAACAGCTGTCACTGCTATGTCCCTGAGCCGCCTTGTTGCCAGGAAACACTCCCATCGCCCTCCCCTAGCGCCAGCCAGCATTGGATAATGAACGCAAATGAAACTGATATCGCTGTTTCCCCCCCAACGCATTTTCCACAATTATGTAAGCAAACATATTGCCATCATTTCCTAATAAATAATACATCTCCCGCCTCGCAAATCCTGATTCGAATTAGTGCTGAGTTAAAACAGGGAATCCAGATGTAATTGAGAGTGCTATTATTATCTTTTTAGCGGCGGCAAATTGAATGGAAACGGTGCCAGAATTGATATTGCAGTGTCATCGATTAGTTATTCACATCCAAATTCAATGTCAGTAAAAGACAACGGGAGTGCTTGGAAAAACAAGACAAACGGCTGAATATATTAGTTTGGAGGAAAATCCTGATATGTCTGAATGATAATCTTGTCCCACTTTTTTGGGTGCATTTCTAACCTAAAACGTTATTACTCTCAAAAGTATTACCAATTTCTGAAGCGTCCTCGTTAATAAGGCAAGAAGATCCTAATTAAAGTTGTGGTCGTAAACACAGCCAATCCTCTGTTGATTAAGTCTTCCAGCATCGTTGACACATCTCAAAATTAATGAGTAAACAGAAACATAATCACTGGCTTGTCTGACGGCGCACTTTCCCGTTTAAATCTCAATTTGTTCACACAGCCCACATGCGCCCCCTCATTTTTGATTATAATTGGTTTCTTAGTGAGAGTCTCTTGCTGTCTTAGTTGTGCTGAAGCTGAATATGACTGCAGATCAGTTGACCGGGACCCAGTGATTTGCCTCTTTCCAAGAGTGTCAGACACACCGGTCAGGATCAATTGTCATCAAAAACCACAGTATCTGATAGCTTTCTTTCAGCATCACCCACTCTGTTATGTAAGTCATTATATGGATAGAAGGAGCTTCCACCATAACCATGTGTTTGTCAAAGGTGGTAGCTTCGAGGTTGTAGAGGCGTGCCAGTAACCAGAGGGTTGCCTCTTCAAATCCCATGGCTGATAAGAAGAAGCTAGTGGGATGTGTGTCATTAGCCTCAATATCGCAAGTGCTAGCTAACTTCTGCAGGAGCGCTGCTGCCAGCCGGTCGTGTGTTTATCGGGTTAGATACTGAAACAGCAGGAAGAATCATTTCCATGTAAATGCATAATACATATCTATTCTGTTCTTTTGTGCCCCTGATTTAATGTCAATGAGCCACACGATTACAACTGGGTAACAAAGATGAGATGACTTGTATGTCCAGCGTTGATGACCTCTTCAGCCCTCACCGAATTAGCACCCAAACCTCCTGCTGGAGATCCTCTCAAAAGCAGCTGTTCATAACCTCTTTCAGTATTTCATTGGCCTTGTAAGGTTTAGCCTCAAGGACGAAGAGGAATGTTAAAAGGAGTCGTTCAGAGACTTTCAATCAGCCAGAACAAATGGTGAAACTATTATAACCACAATGGCCTGCCACAATGGCCTGCGTATCTTTGACAGCTTTCAGATTGTAGGGGAATTTATAGCTGTATGTGTGACCAACCGAGGTTCAATACTCAGTCTCTTGCTCACCACAATAATATTTTAGCCTGCTAGCAGCGGCGTTAGCCGGGAGCTAACTCAAGACTTCAGGTTCCTCATCACACAAGCATGATTCACTGAACTACCTTCGTTGCGCTTCACCCCAGTTTGACCTCCTTGCAAAGGAAGACCCATCCTCAGTACTATGTGAGTCTTAGCTGTGGGAACTAACACCAGTCTTTAGCTCTCAGGAAAGGTTACTCATCACACAATGTTGTTAAAAGAGCCACCTTCCTATATTATGTAACAGTTGCTTTCGCCTGTACTAAACAGCAGTGGGCCGGGTGTTTGACTGTGCACGTCCTCAACAGTCTCCCTGCTGAGTCAAAAGACATGGCAGCTCTAGCCTCGCCTAGCTGGTGAGTCAACATGGCAGCTCTAGCCTCGCCTAGCTGGTGAGTCAACATGGCAGCTCTAGCCTCGCCTAGCTGGTGAGTCAACATGGCAGCTCTAGCCTCGCCTAGCTGGTAACTCAACATGGCAGCCCTAGCCTCGCCTAGCTGGTGAGTCAACATGGCAGCTCTAGCCTCGCCTAGCTGGTGAGTCAACATGGCAGCTCTAGCCTAGCCTAGCTGGTGAGTCAACATGGCAGCTCTAGCCTAGCCTAGCTGGTGAGTCAACATGGCAGCCCTAGCCTCGCCTAGCTGGTGAGTCAACATGGCAGCCCTAGCCTCGCCTAGCTGGTGAGTCAACATGGCAGCTCTAGTCTCGCCTAGCTGGTGAGTCAACATGGCAGCTCTAGCCTCGCCTAGCTGGTAACTCAACATGGCAGCCCTAGCCTCGCCTAGCTGGTGAGTCAACATGGCAGCTCTAGCCTCGCCTAGCTGGTGAGTCAACATGGCAGCTCTAGCCTAGCCTAGCTGGTGAGTCAACATGGCAGCTCTAGCCTAGCCTAGCTGGTGAGTCAACATGGCAGCCCTAGCCTCGCCTAGCTGGTGAGTCAACATGGCAGCTCTAGCCTCGCCTAGCTGGTGAGTCAACATGGCAGCTCTAGCCTCGCCTAGCTGGTGAGTCAACATGGCAGCTCTAGCCTCGCCTAGCTGGTGAGTCAACATGGCAGCCCTAGCCTAGCCTAGCTGGTAACTCAACATGGCAGCCCTAGCCTAGACTAGCTGTTTAGTCAACATAGCAGCTGTAGCCTAGCTTCTTACATCTACACGTTCCGCTAGCGGAACGTCTGCTCCAATATCCAATGATGGGCGGGGCGCGAAATTCAAACTCCTCTAAATCCGAAAACTTACACTTTTCAAACATATGACTATGTTACAGCTATTTAAAGACAAGACTCTCCTTTATCTAACCAAACTGTCCGATTTCAAAAAGGCTTTACAGCGAAAGCAAAACATTAGATTATGTCAGCAGAGTACCCAGCCAGGAATAATCACACAGCCATTTTTCAAGCTAGCATATCATGTCACATAAACCCAAACCATATCTAAATGCAGCACTAACCTTTGATGATCTTCATCAGATGACACACCTAGGACATTGTGTTATACAATACATGCATGTCTGTTCAATCAAGTTCATATTTATATCAAAAACCAGCTTTTTACATTAGCATGTGACGTTCAGAACTAGCATTCCCACCGAACACTTCCGGTGATTTTACTAAATTACTCACGATAAACGTTCACAAAAAGCATAACAATTATTTTAAGAATTATAGATACAGAACTCCTCTATGCACTCGATATGTCCGATTTTAAAATAGCTTTTCGGATGAAGCACATTTTGCAATAATGTAAGTACATAGCCCGGCGTTACAGGGCTAGCTATTTAGACACCCACCCAGTGTAGCCTTCACCAAAATCACATTTCCTATAAGAAAAATGTTCTTACCTTGCTTGTTCTTCATCAGAATACACTGCCAGGACTTCTACTTCAATAACAAATGTAGGTTTGGTCCCAAATAATCCATCGTTATATCCAAACAGCGACGTTTTGTTCGTGCGTTCTAGACACTATCCCAACGCTAAATCTCGGCCACGAGCATGACGCAAAATATGACAAAAAATTTCGAAATATTCCATTACCGTACTTCGAAGCATGTCAACCGCTGTTTAAAACCAATATTTATGCAATTTATCTCGTAGAGAAGCGATAATATTCCGACCGGGAATCTGCCTGTCTGTAAACTGAGGAAAAAACCAAAAGCCGGGGGCGGGGCGTGTCACGCGCCTAAGGCTTAGTCCATTGACTGACCACTCAGCTTTTGCTCTCGTGTGCTTCAGCCAGGGCTTTGAATGACATCATTCCTGTTTTTCCCGGGCTGTGAGACTCCATTGTTGACGTGAGAAGTGTCACGTAAGAGCAGAGATCCTTTGTAAACGATAGAGAGAATCAAGAAGGGCAAGAAATGTTCAGACAGGGTACTTCCTGAACAGAAGCATCTCAGGTTTTTGCCTGCCATAGGAGTTCTGTTATACTCACAGACACCATTCAAACAGTTTCAGAAACTTTGGAGTGTTTTCTCTCCAAAGCTAATAATTATATGCATATTCCAGTTTCTGGGCAGGACTAATAATCAGATTAAATCGGGTACGTTTTTTATCCAGCCGTGAAATTACTGCCCCCTAGATGTAACAGGCTAGCCTAGCTGGTGAGTCAACATGGCAACCCTAGCCTAGCTGTTGAGCCAACATGGCAGTCCTAGCCTAGCCTAGCTGGTGAGTCAACATGGCAACCCTATCCTAGCTGGTGACTCAACATGGCAGCCCTAGCCTAGCCTAGCTGGTAACTCAACATGGCAGTCCTAGCCTAGCCTAGCTGGTGAGTCAACATGGCAGCCCTATCCTAGCTGGTGACTCAACATGGCAGCCCTAGCCTAGCCTAGCTGGTGAGCCAACATGGCAGCCCTAGCCTATCCTAGCTAGTTAGTCAACATGGCAGTCCTAGCCTAGCCTAGCTGGTGAGCCAACATGGCAGCCCTAGCCTATCCTAGCTAGTTAGTCAACATGGCAGTCCTAGCCTAGCCTAGCTGGTGAGTCAACATGGCAGCCTAGCTCACCTGCTGCCAGCTGTTTGTGTTTGGCTATATCTAAAAGGGGCATCAGCTCATATGTAATTTGCTGTGACTTCCTGAATAATTAATGTCTGTGTGTTTTGTTGTTTACCAATGTGTCTCATGCTGTGCTCATGGGAGAGAGAAGAGAGAGACAGAGAGAGAGAGATAAATAGAGAGAGACAGACGTGCCCTTGCTGAAGTATGAACGATTAACCTTGACTTTGTGTTGAACGCTTTCATAATTTGAGTTCAAAGTTGACAACTGAAAGAGGCAAAGTGTTTTGTAACGTGTTGTGGAAGTGGAGGAAAAACAGGTTTCCGGACCCAAAGTTAAACACTTGAAATGGCCCAGATTGTTTGTGTTCTTACTCATCTGCTTTGCATTAACAGAGAATCAAATTAAATTAATCTGGACTGAAAGTAAAATGATGGTATCTGCTTTCACAGAGCTGCAATACAGTTTGTCTCTTTGACGATGACTGCCATCAGCTGAGACTTGTTACTGCAGTCATCAGGGAGGATCTTACAGATCAGGACTTACAGCGCGTCGAGCGTCACAAATAAAACCAAGTTCAATTTTAGTGCCTGGCTACGCAGACGTGCGCGAGCAGTGTGGTCAGCATGTTAGGTAAATATGGACAAGAGGAATACCTATGTAAGAATGCTGTTCATTGACTACAGCTCAACATTCAACACCATAGTACCCTCCAAGCTCATCATCAAGCTGGGCCTCAACCCCGCCCTGTGTAATTGGGTGCTGGACATTCTGACGGGCCGTACCAAGGTGGTGAAGGTAGGAAACAACATCTCCACCTCGCTGACCCTCAAAACAGGGGCGCCACAAGGGTGCGTTCTCAGCCCCCTCCTGTACTCCCTATTCACCCACGACTGCATGGCCATGCACGCCTCCAACTCAATCATCAAGTTTGCAGACGACACAACAGTAGTAGGCTTGATTACCAACAATGACGAGACAGCCTGCAGGGAGGAGGTGAGGGCCCTCGGAGTGTGGTGTCAGGAAAACAACCTCTCACTCAAAGTCAACAAAACAAAGGAGATGATCGTGGACTTCAGGAAACAGCAGAGGGAGCAGCCCCCATCCACATCGACGGGACAGTAGTGGAGAGGGTGGAAAGTTTTAAGTTCCTCGGCGTACACATCACAGACAAACTAAAATGGTCCACCCTCACAAACAGCATGGTGAAAAAGGCGCACTAGTGCCACTTCAACCTCAGGAGGCTGAAGAAATTTGGCTTGTCACCAAAAAACTCACTAACTTTTACAGATGCACAATCGAGAGCATCCTGTCGGGCTGTATCACCGCCTGGTATGGCAACTGCTCTACCCACAACCGTAAGGCTCTCCAGAGGATAGTGAGGTCTGCACAACGCATCACCGGTGGCAAACTACCTGCCCTCCAGGACACCTACACCACCCGATGTCACAGGAAGGCCAAAAAGATCATCAAGGACAACAACCACCCGAGCCACTGCCTGTTCACCCCGTTATCATCCAGAAGGTGAGGTCAGTACAGGTGCATCAAAGCTGGGACCGAGAGACTGAAAAACAGCTTCTATCTCAAGGCCATCAGACTGTTAAACAGCCATCACTAACATTGAGTGGCTGCTGCCAACATACTGACTCAACTCTAGCCACTTTAATAATGGAAAAATGTATGTTATAAATGTGTCACTAGGCACTTTAAACGATGCCACTTTATATAATGTTTACATACCCTACATTACTCATCTCATATGTATTTACTGTACTCTATACCGTCTACTGCATCTTGCCTATGCCGTTCGGCCATCGCTCATTCATGTATTTTTATGTACATATTCTTATTCATTCCTTTACACTTGTGTGTATAAGGTAGTTGTTGTGAATTTGTTAGATTACTTGTTAGATATTACTGCATGGTCGGATCTAGAAGCACAAGCATTCCGCTACACTCGCATTAACATCTGCTAACCATGTGTATGTGACCAATAACATTTTATTTTATTTTATTTGAAGACAAAAAGATCAAAGACAATAACGACCCGAGCCACTGCCTGTTCACACCGCTAACATCCAGAAGGCGAGGTCAGTACAGGTGCATCAAAGCTTGGACCGAGAGACTGAAGAACAGTTTCTATCTCAAGGCCATCAGACTGCTAAACAGCATATCACTAACTCAGAGAGGCTGCTGCCTACATGGAGACCCAATCACTGGCCACTTTAACAAATTGATCACTAGTCACTTTAAACAATGCCACTTTAAATAATGCCACTTTAATAATGTTTACATATCTTACATTACTCATATCATATGTATATACTGTATTTTATACCATCTATTGCACCTTGCCTATGCCGCTCGGCCATCGCTCATCCATATATTTATATGTACATATTCTCATTCACCCCTTTTAAATTTGTGTGTATTAGAGAGTTGTTGGGGAATTGTTAGATTACTCGTTAGATATTACTGCACTGTCTGAACCAGAAGCACAAGTATTTCGCTGCACTCACATTAACATCTGCTAACCATTTGTATGTGACCAATAAAATGTGATTTGATTTGATATGATATAGAGCAACCGTTGTATACCTATGATTTAGTGGGTCTCTCCCTTGCCACATTGATTTGTTTGAGTCTTTCATCCGTTCTACTCTGAGGGTGGCTTTTGTTCGGCTCGGTGGGGCCCTGTGTTTTTATATATCTTTATTGGCTTCCAGACACTGTGCTTCTGACAACGCTGTTTGTCTTTGGCCAGTTTCATGGGCCAGCGTAGCCATTAACCTTCATACCGCCATAGCAAATGAGCTGTAGGAATGGCCACTGTGGGACCAGTTAGCCCGATTATTTGTGTGTGTGTTTTGTTTGTGTGTGTGTGTGTGTGTGTGTGTGTGTGTGTGTGTGTGTGTGTGTGTGTGTGTGTGTGTGTGTGTGTGTAAGAAAGTCCAGCATGGTGTGAAATCCACTGTATGCTAACCCGCTACTTAAAAGGTATTATTTTTTATGAAGCACTGTAACTAATTCAAGCCAGTCTGATTTACTGTATCCTCATAACCAACTATTAGGGTATAAAATCTTCATTCTAAACTATACGCTCAACATAGGATCTTTTCACGTTGTTGATTTTCCTCAGAGCTCTCCTTCCCTTAATTCCCCATCACTCTCTCTTGCCATTTCATGTATAATTTCAAACGGGATTATGGCCTCATCTGCATACGCTTCATCCATCTCAGTAGTTGGCTCAGTGAACAACTAGAGGTCAAGGCTGACAGTTTAATGCATTTTGACCCTCCCGGCCCCAGCTTCCATACTGCGTTTCAATTAATCAGCCAGTCACAAGGATTACCCAGCATTCCACTATGGCCGTAGGGTGGCGAGGAAAGTGACCTGATTCATTCCCCTCTCATTTGTGCAATAATTAAAAGCGGTCGGAATGTCCTTAATTGTCCCGCTTCGCCACTCATCAATCCCAACATGTTTTACCTTGGGGGTTGGAGATAGCGCTTTGTAAAGGAAACCTGCAGGGAAGGGTATCTACCTTTGTAAAAATATAGTATGTGTGGTGTGTGACTGATGAAGTTAGGGTTATAATGAAGGGTTGGTTATAGGAAGGGAAGAAAAGGTAATAATATACGGATTTGCAATAGTGACTAGTTATGATCCTAGCTGAAGACATCACAGAGGCAGGAAGCCTCTGAAGCTGGAGAAACAACTTTGTACCTCTGCTGTGAGAAACTGAGATTTATATCTAATGGAGTATTTATTTGATATCACATAGTTAATGTTGATTCCTGATTTAATTAAATCAATCAAAATGTTCTGCCTTGATGCACATGCGCCTACTGTACACACATATACCTAAGAGTACAATAAAAAATGATACCTTCTAAGTGTCCAGTTAACATATGTCAAATGTCACACCATTCTGGACTTTCTTACACACACACACACACACACACACACACACACACACGACTTTACTGGCTTAATGGTGACTTATTGATAGATAGAACCAGTCTTTTTATAGCTTCCACTGACGCAGCACTGATGTCAGAGACACTGAGGAGTACCTTTTAATTGGGGAAGGTTTACACTTGTTATTTTGTAGAGGGAACAAAACATAAAAGGAGTAACAAAAGCTAATCACGGGTAAATTAATGATAAGATGTCTTGGTAAAATGTAATTAGAGATTAGACTGTCTTTTATGCCAAATTAGCAGACTTGCCAATGAGTGAGTGTGTGCGCTTCTGTGCATGTGTTTGTGTGTGTGTGTGTGTGTGTGTGTGTGTGTGTGTGTGTGTGTGTGTGTGTGTGTGTGTGTGTGTGTGTGTGTGTGTGTGTGTGTGTGTGTGTGTGTGTGTGTGTGTGTGTGTGTGTTAGAGAGAGAGATAGAGAGGAAGAAAGAAGGAGAGAGTGAGAAACAGAGAGAGAGACTACGAGAGAGAGAGAGAGAGAGAGACAATGATACACCTGTAAGAGATAAAGCAGTCAAAGTCTCACTTGGCCTGTACCACTGTTGAATCATCATTATATACTCTATAATAAAAGGTGACCATGCTCACAAAAGCTTCCCTTGTGTCTGTGTTCTCTGCTGACCTTAAGCATGCCCATGGCCTTATCAAAGGAGCACTGAACTCCTATTGGACCTCAATTGGAATTGCTAAACCTGACCTTCAAGGAGACATTTAAAAAATGGATGAAGATTGCATTTTTCTCCCGGCGGCGCTTTGGGCCTCTTCTGTCACGCCGCAGGGAAACGTGTCGGCCTCCAAACTACTCTTCTGAAATAAATGGACACCAATCAACTGTTATGAATGGAGCAACTAGGCCACCGTAACGGTAACCTAACATTGCAGATGTAAGAGAAACAGCTGAGCTGAGTTCCCAAATCCAGTTTTCAGTGGAAAAGAAAGCTAGGTTGACAATAGCTGTATCTCTGAAAATAAGAGCATCCGTTTTTTTTTTTTTTTTTTTTTTTTTTTTATAAAAAATGAGGGGTGGATCAGCTTAATATTGTGGAAAGAATATTGCTTCCATCAATGTAATTGTCTGCATCATTTCCAAACCCCATATATGTTTTGGGTAAATATATATATCCATACACGCATGCATACATATACACATATATACATACACATACCTATATATACACATACATACTTTTTTGAAGAATATACCTTTATTATTATTCCTCGCAAACCCTACCACCGATCCCCCAATTGGAGTAAACTAATAAACACTTCGGCTTTTACCTTCAATTTATTCATCTTATACACATTTTACAGACACAGTCTATTTTACAATAGTTATTTTTTGATTGTTTTTAGTCCTTCCTCTATTTCTGATGTCCATCCAGTTTGATTTCTATTTGTAAATGTACTATTTCACAAAAGTTCTGAACCTATACACATTTTACAGACCCCGTATGTTTTAGATTGTTTATCTTGTTATTAGTCGCACCCTTCAGCTCCATTCAACCCCTCCCATCTATCTCTCAACACCATCCATTTCGGATTTCTATTTGCCATGTATTTTTCAACTGTGCTGTGATGCTTCATAAAACAATTGAACCTTTCTATTCTCATAGCTTCTACAGATTGTAAATTAAAAATATTTTTTTTTGCTAAAATAATTATTATATTATTGATTGACTGACTATGGCTTTTCAAATCACCCAGTATTTCTATCTGCAACGTTAGTTCTAGGCAAATGTTGCAATTCTTGAGCCATTCCTGGACCTGTGACCAAAAACGAGCTACATATGGACAATACCAAAATAAATGATCTAATGACTCTGCCTCCTCACAGCAGAATCTGCAGAGCTGGGAAGATTGTATCCCCCATATATATAACATTCTATTAGTGGCAAGAATTTTGTATAGTAATTTAATTTGAAAAATGTGAAGTTTTGAATCCGGCGTTGTTTTGCGTATCAATTCATAAACCATGTGCCATGGAATGGGTACATCGAAAATCTCTTCCCAACTATTTTGCAATTTATATGGCACAGCTGTCAGTTTTTTGGTCCTTAAATGAAATTGGTATATGTGTTTATTTATCACACTTTTCTTTAACCATTTATATTCTTTAATACAGGGCCGACATACAAGTTCCTTACTTTTTTCCCCTTCTACTTGCTGCTTTCATTTTTGTGGTAATGCTGCAATTAATTGGTTGTAATTTTGGGTAGAGCAGACATTTCCATGTCTGTGTTAGCTGCATGTGTGACATCACTCCACCAGTCCTATTTATAATATCATTCACTAAAATTATACCTTTTTTAAACATTTCTTAAAAAAAACAGTTTATGATTTACTATATTTGAATTTAACCACAATGTTTGTTGTATTATTTGTTTTGTCTTTTCAGGTGGATTAAACTGATTTGCAACCAACTTTCTAAGGCTTGTTTAAAAAATAAAGATATTTTGGAGATTGTTTCCTTTTCAAACAACCGAAAGTGTAATCTGAATTAAGGGAAAAAGGCCCTTCTTGAACATAGGATGAGACATTCGTACCAATTTACTAGATAACCAGTTTGGATTTAAGTATAACTTTGGTATGACTGATGCCTTTAGTGAGAGGTCTAATGCTTTAATATTTAATCATTTCTGCCCTCCGAATTCATATTCGTTATATAAATAGGCCCTTTTAATTTTATCTGGCTTGCCGTTCCAAATAAAATGGAATCTTTTTTGCTCATATAATTTCAAATGCAGGTCACTAGGTGTAGGCAAAACCATAAGCAAATAGGTAAACTGTGATATGACTAAAGAGTTAATCAGGGTGATTTTTCCACAAATAGATAGCAAGATCTTATCTATTTTTGCTAACTTTCTCTAAACATTTATTGGAGTGAGATCATTTCTTTCTTTTGGGATTTGTATACCGAGTATGTCCACATGTCCGTCAGACCATTTAATTGGTAAACTACATGGTAATGTAAAATTTGCATTTTTTTGTGATCCAATACATAATATAGCACATTTATCATAATTTGGTTTTAATCCAGAGAGGACAGCAAAAGTATCTAGATCCTCTATGAGGCCGTGGAGACTCTAATTGTGGTTTTAAAAGAAAACATGAATCATCGGCGTACAATAACACCTTCGTTTTTAAGCCACAGATTTCTAATCCCTTAATATTATTGTTTGATCTAATCTTAACAGCTAACATTTCGATGGCAATAATAAATAAATATGCCGATAGTGGACAACCTTGTTTTACTCCTCTAGATAGTTTAAAACTTTCTGAGATGTAGCCATTATTTACTATTTTACACCTAGGGTTACTATACATAACTTTAACCCATTTTATAAGAGATTCCCCAAAATTGAAATATTCTAGGCATTTATATATAAACTCCAGTCGTACTTTATCAAAAGCCTTTTCAAAATCAGCAATGAAAACCAGGCCTGGTGTCCCCGATGTTTCATAGTATTCAATTGTTTCCAGTAATTGTCTTATATTAGGATGAATAATATCTGACAATACTTTTTTAATTCTATGCGAAAAGCATTTTGCTAAGATTTTTGCATCACAACAATGAAGTGTAAGAGGTCTCCAATTTTTTAAATGGACTTGATCTTTATATATACCATTTGGGTCCTGTTTCAGTAATAATGATATCAGACCTTCTTGTTGCGTGTCTGATAATCTACCATTTATATAGGAGTGGTTAAAACATACTAATAATGGTCCTTTGAGTATATCAAAAAAGGTTTTGGATACTTCCACTGGTATGCCATCCAGCCCTGGAGTTTTCCCATCCTTAAAGGCTCCAATTGCGTCAAGCAGTTCCTCCTCTGTAATTTGGCCTTCACATGAGTCTTTCTGTACAGATGTTAATTTTACATTATTATTAGGAAAAAAATCCATACAATTAGTTTCAGTTAGTGGAGATGGAGGAGCCTGAAACGAAAACATATTCTTAAAGTACTTTACTTCCTATTTCAAAATATCATTTGGTGAATCATGTGTGACTCCATCGTTTGTAACAAGTTTTAATACATTTATTTTGGTAGCATTTCTATATTGAAGATTGAAAAAGAATTTGGTGCATTTTTACCCCATATTCTATCCAGTTTGCTTTATTTTTATAACATATTACACTGGATCTTTCTTGAATAAGTTCCTCCATTTCTTTTTGTTTTTCCTCTAACTTATTCTGTGCCTCTATGGTACCGCTTTTATTGCCATCTAACTGTACTGTTAATCCTTAAATTTCCTTTGTTAATATGGACTCATTTGATCTAAATTGCTTTTGTTTTATAGATGAGTATTGAATTGCATGGCCTCTAAAGGCACACGTAAAAGTGTCCCATACAATAAGGGGATCTGCTGTACCTATGTTATGTCTGAAAAAGTCAGTTATAAATTCTTCTGTCCTAGTTCTAAACAATTTATCATCTAGTATCATCTAGTAAAACATCCGGTTTTTGGCAACTCCTCTAAATCTATCATAACGGTTAATTTCACTGACTTTATCCTTTATCCTGTTTCGTCATCTGACAATGTGATTGGTTTATCCTAGTGATTGGCATATGCTGATAGGATGCAGAATGCCTGGGGGTTGTTGGTGTATGCATCAAGCTGCACTGTATTGGGATGGATCACATGTTGACTGCAGTATGACATAGATGAGAAACAACATGCCCTGGCCCCTATTCAATCAAACTTGCTTTCCAGCATTTAGGTAAAACAACACTTACACCTCACAGCAAGACAACATGCTTGCGTTAACGTTAGTCTTAGTCAACAAACATACAGTGATCAAACCCTATTCTTTCTCACAGAACTAGGCTGTCATGTTTAACCAGGAAACTCCTGATGCTATTGATTTAATACACCCCTTACTATATCACATGAATATTAACATATCACTTTCAAAATGTTTGATAGTTTATAGAGGCTACTGTGACATAAATCCCTGTTTTGAAACACTGTAAACTGTAAAGAATATGCAAAGATAGTTATCTTGCGATGACTGTACATATGGCCCTTTATTATGTACAGTGACATGATGACATTAAGTATATTGAACTGATGAGATGGGAATGTTTCCTAATGGAGTGAGTTCTTTCCAAATCAACGTGTGTTTTCCATTCCATTCTCTCTCCCCGTCTATAGCATGTATACGCCGAGCATGTTACGTCAGAGGAAGCTATACAAAAAAAACGGTTTAATAAAATACTATTTGATGAGCCACTATGAGTCCAGTCAGGTACGTGTGTGTGCATGTATATGTGCCAGTGTGTGTGCGTGTGCGTGTGCGTGTCTGTACGCATGTGTGTACATATCATGTGTACAAGTGTATGTGCTTGGCCAAGTACAATCCACATAGTAGCATCACACTAGGATTACCCTTAAGTATTTGTACCAAGTAAGCCCCATTAAACCCGAGTTTTATCATAATGCATTCCTGGAATAAAGAATAGGACCGCAACAGACAATAATTCTAATCCGGAGTTAATAGAAGAATTATCTTAAGAGGCTTGTGTGGTTTTTGGTTGCTCCACTCTTTTCTATGGCTGAAAGAGCTTTAGATCAACTTGGGGTTTAAGACCAAAACATTAGCCATGAGTGGAAGTCTTAATTCTGTTTATTATGTAATGGGAAGATCCTTCCTGATCAACTATATCAGGCTTCAGCCATTGTTTTGATCTTTTTCAGAGGTGCATTGCGGGAATTTTAGAACGAATAAGCGAGTGAGAGGAATAAAATGTATTTGAAATACTAGGAGTGCATTTCAGTTCATGCATGGAACAACTTTGGAGAACATGTGAGATTGGAGAGGACAGTGACTCCTCAACTTTCACTCTGATATGGTGCTTATGTAGCAGGTGGATACATATTAGCATTGCTACTGCCTTGCTTGAAGCAGTGTCGTCCCCAGTTCATGGTTTTGGTAGGCTAGTGGTTAGTGATGAGCATGCTAGCTAGTTTATGGTGTATGTTGTGGAATTGCATTGTCTTCCATCAGATGGCGTCATTCTAACACGACATGCCCTATCAAATCACATTTTATTTGTCAATGCTTCGTAAACAGCAGGTGTAGACTAACAGTGAAATGCTTACTTGCCCAACAATGCAGAGAGAAAAAACCAATATATAATAACACAAGGAATAAATACAGTTGAGTAACGGTAACTTGGCAATATACACGGGGTACCAGTACCTAGTTGATGTGCAAGGGTATAAGGTAATTGAGGTAGATACTGTATGTACATATAGGTAGGGGTAATGTGACTAGGCAACAGGATAGATAATAAACATTAGCAGAAGCATATGTGATGAGACAAAAGTTAGTGCAAAAAGGGTCAATGCAGATAGTTAAATAGTTAACCAATAGCTACCTGGACTAACTATGTAGCAGTCTAATGGACTGTGGGTAGAAGCTGTTCAGGGTCCTGTTGGTTCCAGACTTGGTGCATCGGTAACACTTGCCATGCGGTAGCAGAGAGAACAGTCTATGACTTGAGTGGCTGGAGTCACCGCCTGGTATTGAAGTCCTAGATGGCAGGGAGCTTGGCCCCAGTAATGTACTGGGCCGTATGGACTACCCTCTATAGCACCTTACGGTCAGATGCCAAGCAGTTACCAATAGGTGATGCAGCCAGTCAAGATGCTCTCAATTGTGCAGCTGTAGAACTTTTTGAGGATCTGAGGGCCCATGCCAAATCTTTTCATCCTCCTGGGCGTGACACAATGGTGGAATTGTGGCATGAGTTCGAATCCTGGGTCTGACATGATGGTATAATTTAGTACCAAGCACATATCTAAATATTTATATGATCAAACCAGTGCAGACTAAACTACAGCCTGAATAATTATATTATACACATGAAATTGACTCTACCTGAATTCATTATTTGTGTGACAGAAATATTGTGCCTAGCAATCACTTGAATGGATAGCCACTTATTCTAACAACAGACTGATCACAGTGTTCATGTGAATTTGATTGCAAGAGGCCGACCTTGACGCCATGTTTTCTTGTTTTTCTCCTGGTAATTTCCCAGGGAACCCAGGAAAAGATTCACAAGACCCACAGATTAGCTACTGAGGAAATGTGGAATAGTAAATCCCCTTTTAGAATTTGCCTCCACTGGTGATTGCAGAAAATTAAAGTATCACATTTTAATTATCCTCATATTTGTTTATGCAGCTCCAGATTCATTTCTCCATATTTGCTTGAGCAATTATCTTTCACATCGGGTATGATGCAAGATTTAGGATTGATGTGCAATGCTACATACTACCATGACGTTAATAGAACATGTTCCGTACTACCATGACGTTAATAGAACATGTTCCGTACTATCATGACGTTAACAGAACATGTTCCGTACTATCATGACGTTAACAGAACATGTTCCGTACTATCATGACGTTAATAGAACATGTTCCGTACTATCATGACGTTAATAGAACATGTTCCGTACTACGTACTATCATGACGTTAATAGAACATGTTCCGTACTACGTACTATCATGACGTTAATAGAACATGTTCCGTACTACGTACTATCATGACGTTAGAACATGTTCCGTACTACGTACTATCATGACGTTAATAGAACATGTTCCGTACTACGTACTATCATGACGTTAATAGAACATGTTCCGTACTACGTACTATCATGACGTTAATAGAACATGTTCCGTACTACGTACTATCATGACGTTAATAGAACATGTTCCGTACTACGTACTATCATGACGTTAATAGAACATGTTCCGTACTACGTACTATCATGACGTTAATAGAACATGTTCCGTACTACGTACTATCATGACGTTAATAGAACATGTTCCGTACTACGTACTATCATGACGTTAATAGAACATGTTCCGTACTACGTACTATCATGACGTTAATAGAACATGTTCCGTACTACGTACTATCATGACGTTAATAGAACATGTTCCGTACTATCATGACGTTAATAGAACATGTTCCGTACTATCATGACGTTAATAGAACATGTTCCGTACTACGTACTATCATGACGTTAATAGAACATGTTCCGTACTACGTACTATCATGACGTTAATAGAACATGTTCCGTACTACGTACTATCATGACGTTAATAGAACATGTTCCGTACTACGTACTATCATGACGTTAATAGAACATGTTCCGTACTACGTACTATCATGACGTTAATAGAACATGTTCCGTACTACGTACTATCATGACGTTAGAACATGTTCCGTACTACGTACTATCATGACGTTAGAACATGTTCCGTACTACGTACTATCATGACGTTAGAACATGTTCCGTACTACATACTATCATGACGTTAGAACATGTTCCGTACTACGTACTATCATGACGTTAGAACATGTTCCGTACTACGTACTATCATGACGTTAATAGAACATGTTCCGTACTACGTACTATCATGACGTTAATAGAACATGTTCCGTACTACGTACTATCATGACGTTAATAGAACATGTTCCGTACTACGTACTATCATAGAACATGTTCTGTACTACATAAATAATATTTTTTTTCTCTCAGATACCTGTAAAAAAATGATTTGGGTTTGAACATACCTTTACTAGTATTTACATTTTTCTCCCATGAACATATCCTAAAATGACCCTCTACTGTATATTATTGATGTCAGAATACTGGTAGCTCACTGGATTTCATGTGACCCCAGGGGTATGTAAGCAACCTGCACCGGCTGGTTACAGGGACAGTCTGTTATGGCAGATTTTGTATGTACTATAGTATGCACATTTTTGGATCCGTGTGCTATTTTTTTAACATGATTCAAAACTTGATTTATAATGAACTATACTGGATTGTAATTCAAATATGGATTCTTATGACATGGAAAGAATGCTGTTTTGCCCTACCCAGTAGCATCTGCTTACTTGTTGAATACAGCCCAGTGTGTACTAAAATCAAAACGGAGACCCATCCGTGATACTTGATAAGCCAAAAGCTCTTGTAAGACATTATCTACCATAATGTAAGTGTCATTTGTGTGTGTGAGAGAGTGAGGGTCAGAAATAGAACAATACTTTGGGCATGTTGTTCTTCTCACCCATCAATTCATTCTTAAAGGCAGACGGGTAGAGAGGGACCAGTGTTTTATTAACTCATAAGCAAACCATGAAAAAGCAATTTCACGCTCGAGAAAACAACGCAGGAATTCAGTATTGTCCCTCCCGATTCATTGGGCTTTTCCTACAAAACAAAAGAGGAGCAGGTAAGGAAATTAATTACCTGCCTGATATGCAAATGTATCAGCCAGCACCACAATGGGGAGGTTAACGCTGGCTAACAAACTTGGCAGCAGATCACAACGGACAGCAGAGGATTCTGGGAAGAAGCAGAGAGAAATATTATGGTGCAAAATACACCCCTAAATCTTCCACAGATGAAAACTCCAAAGGACCTAATTTATCTCTGTTTCCTAAAACATTGCTTAAGGAAACAGAGGCTAAATTATAAGTTTACATAGTGATAAGTTGTAAGCTGAAGTGATTAGAATGTTTGTGAGTGGGGTTTATGCCGCACTGTATAATGGTGCTAATTCAGTATATATGCAATATTGGGTCTATTAAATAGGTTCCATTGTGCCAGGCAAGCTCAATGAAGTACTTGAAAGAAAAATACATACTTTTTGAACCCATGTCTAATTAGCATCTATGACTGAATGCCCAAACAATACGCAGACATCAATGTTGTCACTGCATCTCAACCTTCGCACATAAAGTAATCAGCTCTTTTGATCTGTGGCTCTTTTAATGTCGACCGAGCTGCTCCTTCTCCTGTCCCCTTGATGTAAATGCTTTTGTGCAGACATATTTTGATGGGGGTTTGATTGTAGACAAAGCGATGCCAACCCTCTGTGACCAACTGTCTTCTCTGCTAGTCAACCTAGCTTTGATATGTGTTTGGACCAGGCTAATGATCCTGATGATTGAGATATTACACTCCACGTGGAGTTCTCTCTAATTTTGTTGTAATTCTAATGTGCTTCTTATTCAGATCAACATAATCAAATGGAAGTATTCAAATTCAACAACACTGCATTTAAGCATATACCATCAGTCTGTAGTACAATAGCCATCATCTTACGTAAATGGCACAATAGAACACCAAGCAACCTTAAAAAAGACCCAGCCTTGGACATTTGGAAATAACCCAAACTCACTCTATGGTAGACTGTCTTCTTATGGTGAATATTTAAAGAGACCCTTCTACTTTGGTGAAGTTGTTTGTTATAGCTATTCACCCCCATTTTAATCATATGTGAAATGAAAGAGAGAGAGAGAGGAAGCCTCACACAAAGTAATTGGCCACAGTCCTGTAATAGACATTGTTCTGCTGCATTGTGAACAAAGTCATCCAGTCATGAGAATGCATGTAGGCCAACCATCCTTCATTAGGATATCAAATAGACAGAGACATTACATGCTAATTATAGGGATGGGTGTTGGATTCTTTACTAGTAATCTTTGGAAATAAGAAAAGAGCTCAAATTGACTTGGCCTTTTAGTATAGCAAATTATAATGTCATTGTGGTTTGCTCTAAATAGAGCTTTTCCACCCGGGAGACAACTTAGTAATCATTTAGATAGTTTGTGCTTTGTGCTTTGTTCCTCTGACCAAAGGATAAAAATATAATTTCTCTAATTGAAAATGAAAGAGAAAGGAACATTTGTCATTTTAACATTGACATTTGAAATGACTTGGCAGATTGCTGCAGATTGCTTCAGCATTTAGAAAGACATCCCTTGATATTTTCACCATCTACCAAGAGGTTTGTTTGGTAAAGAGAATTGTGAGACTAACTAGTCAAACTGAATGATTTGGCTGCTATATTACAACAAATGCTATGAGTAGTAGACGTGAGCTAGCTGGCTAGTGAGCGCTATTAGCCATCGTCCAGTAACGTCCCATTGAGACCTAAAGTAGCAGAACAGCTTCAATGCGTCTGGGCATGGACTCTACAAGGTGTCGAAGGCATTCCACCATGATACAACCCCTCGTTCTCTGGAGTGATGAATCATGCTTCAACATCTGGATGGACCAATCTGGGTTTGGCGGATGCCAGGATAACGCTACCTGACCCAATGCATAGTTCCAACTGTAAAGTTTGTTGGAGGAGGAATAATGTTCTGGGGCTGTTTTTCATCCCCAGAATCACCTGACCTTAACCTAACGTAACAAAATGTGGAAAAAGTTAAGGGGTCTGAATACTTTCCGAATGCACTGTACATATATTATGATACATGAGTTTTTCGTATGGGTCAATAGAACTAATGATCGGAAATCAACAACAAACAAATGTGTAAAAGCAGCCTTGTTTCATGTAAATTATCATGCCGATCTTGACTCCAAGTTTGACAAAACTACATCTTAGTAATAACTACAATGTTTACTGGCTAAATTCCATATAAAAAAAATGTGCCAGCTAAAATCAACTCGCATGCATTTATGTGGCACAGGATCAATGTTATTTTGTCCAGATTTGAGCCTCTTAGATATGCCTTTCACATACAATACCAACAGGAACCACATCAGCAAATGTTTAATCCAAGACTGGGCTTTGTTTGTATGCTAATGCCTAATGGATCTTGATAAGTCTAAGTATCTAGCTGTCATGGGGATGGTTGATATATATGGAACAGGAAATGTTTTAGAAATGTTTTCTCTGTAATGGAATGAACAATCACCAAAGAGGAATGAGATCATTGTGCTAGTTGGTGAACTCTGACGCGGTTAATGAAGAAATGTGATTTCCCACCGTTAGCCCAAATCCATCACTGCCTTTATGGAAAACAAATAACTAGCTTTCATATTGTAGATGGAGCAGCTCACTGGTTGCCAGAAAATTCATATTTCCCCCTTTATTTGCTCATATTTCTTCCTGTTATACACAGTAGCTATTTTTCATATTCCCTCTTTGTCAATTAAAAAAAATTCTACCTCTTTGAATTGATGCTGAGGGAAGCTTTCCAGCGCTTTCTACAATGTTGACACACACTCCCTGTGCTGGTGGACTGTTGACCTTGCTAGGCAATCAGAGTGCATACTCTACATCACCGCTGTTCACGACACTAGGGATGCCGTTTCCTCTGTGTGCTAGCTGAAGCTATCATCTGAGAGAGTATGAATGACCAAGTGCTGTAATACTTCTCTCCTAGCCAGCTGGCTGTAATTGGGGTGAGGTGTTCCAGGGAGCACTCTGCTGCTGCTTTTCCAATTCTTGTCTACAACAACTCCATTCAGATTAAAACAGCAGCCTAAATGATGGTCATGGATGTAGCTGCTGTAGCAGGGTGGAAAGCGTTCTCTACATTTTTTCAATTTGAGAATACACAGATGGTAAAAATATAATAAATTCTAAATCAATTATTTTTATTAACCACTAACATGCCATGAAAAAGCTATAATGACATTTATAGCAGCCTAAAGGTACTGTAGATAAATGGTAGTTGCTTCCCTGTCATCTCTCTCTGGCGGTGGCGCAAATTATGAATAAAATCAATCTGATTTCTGAAGTGGCCATACAGCATTTATAGCGATGCAGCCTCCTCAGACGCAGCCTCCGCAGACGCAGCCTCCGCAGACGCAGCCTCCGCAGACGCAGCCTCCGCAGACGCAGCCTCCGCAGACGTCAGGGCATTCGTTCTTGCACTTAGTGGAGCAGATGAGAGCTATTGTGAAGGAAGTTAGTTTGTGTTAATACAGGATGCACCTACCGATAACCAATCATGTCAATGCGGGGCTACAGAGAGACCTGTGCGTTGTTCCAAAATTTGAGAGGTGCACGGCGATGCAGTACAGAGCTCGATTTGGCCTCTGCATGCATCCAGAGGCTGCGAAATTGCGTCACACCCTCCATACGAAGCCTCCAACCACATTTTACGGATCAAGCATCAAGTCGCTTTAACTGTAGGAGTGTGCAGAGGCTTGTCGGTCAGAGGCCTGTCAGTCAGAGACCTGTCGGTCAGAGGCTTGTCCACTTTAAATGGGCCAACTCTGTTGTAACGAGAATTTACACAGAAAACTCCAGGGTTGCTAAAAACTGTCTGTCGTCAAAACAGTTTGTTATGTACTTGGGGCTCGTGTACGACGCACTTGAACTTGCTCTACTGTCCAAGTGCTTAGCGTACCACCTCTAATGCGTAGACAAACTGATCCACTGCATGAACTTCATCACTCCAATGAGATCTATCACCCTTATTCACTGTGTGTCTGCCTCCATGTTCATAAAACTCTGGGGACACCCTCTTGCAGTATAACCCACAACGATATGGGATCACTTGGTTAAGGTGATGTCCTTTCAGCACCACGATTCGAAGGGCGCTAAAATCGCTTCAAATAACCCTCATCATCAACATCTGTTGCCTACGCCTAATAGTCCTACTCATCACCTGTTATTATTCTTATTCTTATTCTTATTACAAATAGAAGATTATCACTTCTCACAGCGATGCTCGTTTAGATCAAAGCTGAATCACTGTCTCGCAAGATCACATAATGATTAATTAGTATTTTACATAACCGAATATAATAGCATATACTGTCGCATAGTATGTTACACCAAAACACCTTCTCAGTCATTTCTTATCTGAAGCTGAAAACTCAACAGAACGTGTCACTACGCAGGATATATGCTGTGTGTAACGCTCGTTGTATATAGTGGACCAAGGCGCAGCGGGTTGAGTGCTCATTTTAACTTTTATTGAGACACGTAACAACAAAACAAGAAAACGAACGAATGCACAGTATTACAGGCTAAACACAGCAATGCAAAAACAATTTCCCACAAGGGACATGTGAAAACAGGGCTACCTAAGTATGACTCCCAATCAGCAACAACGATGTACAGCTGTTCCTGATTGAGAGCCATGCCAGGCCAACACAAAGAAATACACAACATAGACAGATCATAGAAATACAAAACATAGAACATAACCAAAAACCCCGGAATACTCTAAACAAACACCCCTCTACATAAACACATATCCCAACAAACCCCGAACCACATAAAACAAACACCCCCCTGCCACGTCCTGACCAAACTACAATAACAAATAACCCCTTTACTGGTCAGGACGTGACACTGTGATTGAAACAAAATAGGCCTACACGAAACACTTATAGTTTGTGAACACCATCTGTTTTAATTCGCTCACGATACAGTAATTCAAGAAGATCTGAATGCATGAAACTGATTGAGATGAAATGATTGCCATGCAGTTTGGACATTTCACGGGTAAAACAGGAAGAATTATCATTCACTATTGACCGTGAAGACGGACTATTTTGAAATTAGGCATGCCTAACTTGGTGTTTGAGGGTATTAAGAATTGAAAATGTTATTGAGACAATATGTGTCGGCATAGGCAGCTCTTGCAATTGGATATTCTACAATGATATTCAATAGGCAACATCTGTCCGTACAAACTTTGATTGAGAAATGATTACCTCACCTAAAGCTCCCTCTCATCATCTTATGAATTTAACAACAACTTACTGCACTAATGGCAAAACTCAAGAGAAACTCAATACATCTCAAATCAAAATCAAGTTTTATTTGTCACATATACATGGTTAGCAGATGTTAATGCGAGTGTAGCGAAATGCTTGTGCTTCTAGTTCCGACCATGCAGTAATATCTAACAAGTAATCTAACCTAATAATTTCACAACAACTACCTTATACACACAAGTGTAAAGGAATGAATAAGAATATGTACATAAAAATACATGAATGAGCGATGGCCGAACGGCATAGGCAAGATGCAGTAGACGGTATAGAGTACAGTAAATACATATGAGATGAGTAATGTAGGGTATGTAAACATTATATAAAGTGCCATTGTTTAACCTGTTAGGGCTAGGGGGCAGTATTTACACGGCCGGATAAAAAAATGTACCCGATTTAATCTGGTTATTACTACTGCCCAGAAACTAGAATATGCATATAATTATTGGCTTTGGATAGAAACCACCCTAAAGTTTCTAAAACTGTTTGAATGGTGTCTGTGAGTATAACAGAACTCATATGGCAGGCAAAAACCTGAGAAGATTTCATGCAGGAAGTGGCCTGTCTGACAAGGTGTTGTTCTTCTTGCCTCTGTTTATTGAAGACTGAGGATCTTTGCTGTAACGTGACACTTCCTACGGCTCCCATAGGCTCTCAGAGCCCGGGAAAAAGCTAAACGATATCGAGGCAGCCTCTGGCTGAAACACATTATCGCCTTTGACAAGTGGCCGATCAGAGGACAATGGGCTTAGGCGCGTACCCGAGTCGACCCTGTGCTTTATTTTCTTTCGTCTGTTTACCTAATTGCAGATTCCCGGTCGGAATATTATCGCTTTTTTACGAGAAAAATGGCATAAAAAATGATTTTAAACAGCGGTTGACATGCTTCGAAGTACGGTAATGGAATATGCGTTCAAGACACCATTCGGATAGTGTCTTGAACGCACGAACAAAACGCCGCTGTTTGAACATAACTATGGATTATTTGGGACCAAACCAACATTTGTTATTGAAGTAGAAGTCCTGGGAGTGCATTCTGACGAAGAACACCAAAGGTAATCAAACTTTTCTAATAGTAAATCGGAGTTTGGTGAAGGCTAAACTTGCTGGGTGTCTAAATAGCTAGCCCTGTGGTGCCGGGCTATCTACTTAGAATATTGCAAAATGTGCTTTCACCGAAAAGCTATTTTAAAATCGGACATATCGAGTGCATAGAGGAGTTCTGTGTCTATAATTCTTAAAATAATTGTTATGCTTTTTGTCAACGTTTATCGTGAGTAATCCGAATGGTGTCTTGAACGCATATTCCATTACCGTACTTCGAAGCATGTCAACCGCTGTTTAAAATCATTTTTTATGCCATTTTTCTCGTAAAAAAGCGATAATATTCCGACCGGGAATCTGCAATTAGGTAAACAGACGAAAGAAAATAAAGCACAGGGTCGACTCGGGTACGCGCCTAAGCCCATTGTCCTCTGATCGGCCACTTGTCAAAGGCGATAATGTGTTTCAGCCAGAGGCTGCCTCGATATCGTTTAGCTTTTTCCCGGGCTCTGAGAGCCTATGGGAGCCGTAGGAAGTGTCACGTTACAGCAAAGATCCTCAGTCTTCAATAAACAGAGGCAAGAAGAACAACACCTTGTCAGACAGGCCACTTCCTGCATGAAATCTTCTCAGGTTTTTGCCTGCCATATGAGTTCTGTTATACTCACAGACACCATTCAAACAGTTTTAGAAACTTTAGGGTGCTTTCTATCCAAAGCCAATAATTATATGCATATTCTAATTACTGGGCAGGAGTAGTAACCAGATTAAATCGGGTAATTTTTTATCCGGCCGTGTAAATACTGCCCCCTAGCCCTAACAGGTTAAAGTGGCTAGTGACACATTTCTAACATACATTTTTCCATTATTAAAGTGACTAGAGTTGAGTCAGTATGTTGGCAGCAGCCACTCAATGTTAGTGATGGCTGTTTAACAGTCTGATGGCCTTGAGATAGAAACTGTTTTTCAGTCTCTCGGTCCCAGCTTTGATGCACTTGTACTGACCTCGCCTTCTGGATGATAGCGGGGTGAACAGGCAGTGGCTCGGGAGGTTGTTGTCCTTGATGATATTTTTGGCCTTCCTGTGACATCGGGTGGTGTAGGTGTCCTGGAGGGCAGGTAGTTTGCCCACGGTTATGCGTTGTGCAGACCTCACTACCCTCTGGAGAGCCTTACGGTTATGGGCGGAGCAGTTGCCGTACCAGGCGTTGATACAGCCCGACAGGATGCTCTCGATTGTGCATCTGTAAAAGTTTGTGAGTGTTTTTGGTGACAAGCCAAATTTCTTCAGCCTCCTGAGGTTGGAAAGGTGCTGCTGCGCCTTCTTCACCACGCTGTCTGTGTGGGTGGACCATTTCAGTTTGTCCGTGATGTGTATGCCGAGGGTTCCCCTTGCTTTTGGGAATTGTAGTTTTGGTAGTCGGCCATTTTGTGATCTGTAGTTCTGATCGGGGTGGCCATTTTAGTGATCGAGCAGAGCCCTTTTATTAGTTCAGCCCTCACATATCTGCCATTTATCACTCTACCCCCTTCTTTGCCACACATCTCCCCCCTAGATCCGACCCCCTAGGTCGGGCTACCGCAGCAAAATATGCGTACATGCGGGACAACCCATCCACATTTCCCATTTCCTTTCCTGCTCTGTGTTTCAAGTCAAAGTGAAACGGTTGGAGACTCAAAAACCACCGCATCACCCGAGCGTTCTTCTCTTTAGCCCTATGCATCCAGGTGAGTGGTGCATGGTCACTGATGAGGGTGAAGTGGCGCCCCAGCAGGTAGTATTTCAGGCTTTCCAGAGCCCACTTTACTGCCAGCGCCTCTTTCTCAACAACTGAGTAGTTGGTTTCCCGTGGTTCCAGCTTCCTGCTTAAAAACAGGATGGGGTGTTCCACCCCTTCTACCTCTTGGGAAAGCACTGCTCCCAAGCCGACCTCTGAGGCATCTGTCTGAACCACAAACTCTCTCTCAAAGTCTGGTACCACCAGCACTGGATTACAATAAAGGCCAGACTTTAGCCCCTTTAGCAGAGGGCCTCCTGTAATGTCCTAAATGCTTTGGTGGCCCTTTCATCCCACTTGACCATGTTTGGCCCTCTGGCTCTTGTCATGTCGGTGAGTGGGGCGGCCACTGTGGCATAACTTGGGATGAACTTCCGGTAGTACCCGGTCAGCCCTAGGAAGGCTCGAACCTGCTTCTTATTTACTGGTTTCGGCCATTCTTTAATTGCCTCCACCTTCTTACGTTGGGGTTTGATTAATCCTCTTCCCACGGTGTATCCCAGATACTCCGTTTCCTCTAACCCCACGTAACACTTGGCAGGGTTCGCCGTGAGCCCTGCCTTTCTAAGGGTGTCTAACACTGCCTGTACCCGGGGTAAGTGGGATTCCCAATCTGGGCTGTAGATCCCCACGTCATCTAAATAAGCTGTGGCGTATGCTTGGTGCGGTTGGGGTTGCAAAGGCTGTCTTTTCTTTGGCTCTGGGGGTCACAGGAATTTGACAGTACCCTTTTGTCAGGTCCAGGGTCGTAATGTACCGAGCTTTACAAATTTTCTCCAGTAGTTCGTCTACTCTGGGCATTGGGTAGGCATCAAACTTGGAGATTTCATTTACCTTCCGAAAGTCGTTACAGAACCGCAAAGACCCATCAGGCTTGGAGACCATCACAATTGGGCTAGACCACTCACTATGTGACTCTTCGATCACTTCAGCTGTCAACATTTTCTCCGTCTCTGCTCTAATTGCTGCCTGTCGAGCCTCGGGTACCCGATATGGCCTCATGCTCACTTTTCTCCCTCGTCGGGAAACGATATCATGAGCTGTAACCTCAGTTCGGCCGGGTACCTCTGAAAACACATCTCTGTTTTTCTGGATCAGGGTCTTTACTTCCTGTACTTGTGCTGGGGACAGAGTAGGTGAAATATTTACTTCGGCTGTCTCCTGAGTGTGTGTGGGGTACGTGACCATTAGTGTTTCTCTCTCTCTCCATGCTTTTCACTTCCCTGGGCTAGGTGGGACGTGAGCGTCCCACCTAGTCAACAGCCAGCGGAATCGAGGTGCGCGAAATACAAAAACCTTAAATATGCTATAACTTCAATTTCTCAAACATATGACTATTTTACACCATTTGAAAGACAAGACTCTCGTTAATCTAAGCACATTGTCCAATTTCAAAAAGGTTTTACAGTGAAAGCAAAACATTAGATTATGTCAGGAGAGTACCCAGCCAAAAATAATCACCCAGCCATTTTCAAAGCAAGCATATATGTCACAAAAACCAAAACCACAGCTAAATGCAGCACTAACCTTTGATCTTCATCAGATGACACGCCTAGGACATTATGTTATACAATACATGCATGTTTTGTTCAATCAAGTTCATATTTATATCAAAAGCCAGCTTTTTACATTAGCATGTGATGTTCAGAACTAGCATACCCACTAGCATACCCACCCAAAACTTCCGGTGAATTTAAAAATTTACTCACGATTAACCTTCACAAAATACTTAACAATTATTTTAAGAATTATAGATACAGAACTCCTTTATGATATCGCGGTGTCAGATTTTAAAATAGCTTTTCGGCAAAAGCACATTTTGCAATATTCTGAGTAGATAGCTCGGCCATCACAGGCTAGCAAATTTGACACCCACCAAGTTTGGCGCTCACTAAACTCAGAATTCCTATAAGAAAAATTGGATTACCTTTGCTGTTCTTCGTCAGAATGCACTCCCAGGACTTCTACTTCAACAACAAATGTTGTTTTGGTAAAAATAATCCATAGTTATGTGCAAATATCTCCGTTTTGTTCGTGCGTTCAGGTCCCTATCCGAAGGGTGACGCGCGAGTGCATATCGTGACAAAAATGTTCAAAATATTCCATTATCGTACTTAGAAGCAGGTCAAACGCTGTTTAAAATCCATTTTTATGTGATTTTTCTCGTAAAACAGCGATAATATTCCAACCAGGCGACGTTGTTTTCATTCAAAGTCTGAAAGAAAAAAATGGAGGATTCTCATGAACGCACATATCCAGTGTCACTATCCTCAGCCTGACCACTCACAAAATCTGGTGCAGTTCTTCGCCCAGAGACAGCAGACGCCCCAATTCACTTTCTGGCGTCTTCAGACAGCCCAATGGAAGCCTTAGAAATTGTCACGTAACAGCAGAGATACTGTATTTTTGATAGAGATAACCCAGAAGAACCAGAAATTGTCAGAGAGGGCACTTCCTGTATGGAATCTTCTCAGGTTTTGGCCTGCCATATGAGTTATGTTATACTCACAGACACCATTCAAACAGTTTTAGAAACTTTAGAGTGTTTTCTATCCAAATCTACTAATTATATGCATATTCTTGTTTCTGGAAAAGAGTAATAACCAGTTTAAATCGGGTATGTTTTTTATCCGGCCGTGCAAATACTGCCCCCTAGCCCCAACAGGTTAACAGGTTTATGTGATAGATCTGTTCCTGGGGCCGTCAACCTGGCTGTCGGATCCGATAATTAACTTCTTCTATTCTCTCCAGTACCTCATATGGTCCTTTCCATGTGGCTAGTAGTTTGCACTCTACCGTGGGGATCAGCACTAACACCTTATCTCCTGGTTGAAATTCCCTCAGGGTAGCCTGCCGGTTATAAGTGTGCCGCTGAAAGCTCTTGTGCTTGTCTGATGTGCACTCTGACGATGGGCATGACTGTGGCTATCCTGTTTTGCATTGCCGTGACGTGCTCTATGACACTAGTATACGAGGTGGATTGGTGTTCCCAGGTTTCCCGGGCGATGTCTAAGATTCCCCGGGGGTGCCTCCCATATACCAGCTCGAAGGGAGAAAACCCCAGCGAGGCTTGAGGAACCTCTCTAATGGCAAACCTCAGATATGGCAACATGCAATTCCAGTTTTTTCCCATCCTTGTCGATTACCTTCCTGAGCATTGACTTCAGGGTCCGGTTGAATCTCTCAACCAGCCCGTCCGTCTGTGGATGGTAAACCAATGTCCTCAACTGTTTCACCTGCCACAATTTACAAAGGTCCACCATAAGGCGGGACATAAAGGGGGTCCCCTGGTCAGTAAGGATCTCCTTTGGGACCCCTACCCTGGTGAACAATAGCACTAGTTCCTTGGCGATATTTTTGGAAGCCATTGTCCGAAGGGGAATGGCTTCTGGGTAGCGAGTGGCATAATCTAGAATGACCAGAATGTATTGGTGCCCTCTGGCGGATTTGGGTAGTGGGCCCACTATATCCATTGCTATCCTCTCAAATGGCGTTTCGATTATGGGAAGTGGCACTAACAGGCTTCTAAACGCTGGTCGGGGAGCTGTTACCTGGCACTCTGGGCACTCTCCACAATGCCGAGCCACTTCAGCCTGAATTCCTGGCCAGTAAAACCTGCTTACAATCCGGTCTGGGGTTTTATCGATACCAAGGTTTCCACCCAGAATGTGCCCATGAGCTAGATCCAGTACTGTCTTCCTGTACCGGGTGGGGACCAACAACTGTTCCACCACATCAACCCCTATTTTTGAGACTCTGTACACCAAACCATTTTTCATGATAAAGTGGGGAAAACTATTAGGCATCATCCCATCATTTATGGGAGTACCATCTACGACCTGCACGTCTGCTCTGGCTTGCTGCAGGGTTGGAGCCTGGTGTTGGGCCGTCCCGAAATTAGTCATGGACCCTGCCAGGTCTGCTGGTTCTAGATAGTCGTCCTCTGGATTCAGATCGACCCCAGCCCCACTAGTACTGGGCTGTTCATTATCAACGAGGTTTGCCACTTCATCCTCATCCTCCCCTACTAGTACCTGTGAGGTTGGCCCCTGGGAGACCTCTTTTCTTGGCCTTGGTTGAAGGCCCCATGCTTCTTCCTGCTTGGTCAGGGTTGTTGGCTTCTCAAATATGTCGTTCTTTTGGCCTAACTTCGCAAGTTAGGAAAGTATCTACCCAATATTACATCATATGGCATCTTTGGGACCACGCCGACCTCATAATCCAGCAGACCGTCCTCTGTTTGTATGCTCACTAATGCTGTGGGGTACAGACGGGTATCCCCATGAATGCACGTAACACTGATATCCTGACTTGTATCCAGTTTATGAGTCGGCACTAGGTTTGCAACGACCAGGGTTAGCATACTGCCGGAATCCAGGAGTGCTTCAACCTCTTTCCCTTCAACCTTCACCCTGCACATATGTTTGTTTCTTGATCTTTCAAGTACAGTGGTAACCACAGGAGATGCATACCATATCTCATCTTCTTTTTCACCGAGGTTACATTGCATTGGATCTTCTTTAATAGGGCAGTAGGATGCAATATGTCCCGGTCGATTACAATTGTAACAGATAATAGGGTTTCGGGGGGAGACCTCCTCGACCCCCAGTCCCGGTTTCCGGCTTTTTCCTTAGTGTCTCGGCCCAATTCTGATTCTTTCCTCATGGCCCCACGCTGCTCTCCTCCCCCTCCACCTGTTGGGACAGTCTTACCCTGTCCGCTGGTTCGCCCAGGCCTGGGGAATGGAAATCTTTCCTCCTGCGCCTGCTCAGCTGTTCCTGTCGTACAATACCGTTCAACCAGGCCCACGAGATGGTCGGCGGAAAGTACCTCGTTCTGGCCAACCCATCGTCACACTTCTTGGGGTAGACCTCACTGAAACTGGTTGAGTACGATGGTCTCGACGACCTCGGCGGATGAACGGGTTTCCGGTCGCAACCATTTCCGTGCCAGGTGAATCAAGTCGAACATCTGTGTTCGGGGGGGTTGCCCCGGTCTGTAGGACCACTGGTGGAAGCGGTGTGCCCTCACGGTATCGGTCACTACCAGTGTAGTCAGAATCTCTCCCTTTAGTTTATCGTAATCCTGTGCATCCTTCAACTCCAGGTCGAAATATGCTTTTTGAGCGTCCCCAGCCAGGTATGGTGCCAGAAGCCCTGCCCATTCTTCTTTCGGCCACTTCTCCCTCTCTGCCGTCCTTTCGAAGGTGGTAAGATATGCTTCCACATCATCCTGCGCTGTCATTTTTTGAAGAAAATGATATGCCCACCTCTGGGTATTTGCAGCTGGTAACTGAGCCCCAATTTGTTCCGCTGGCCCCTTTAGGCCTTCTCTTAACTCCCGGGTGTTTCTCTCCTGCTCTTCTCTGAGCAGCTGGTTGGTGCGGTGCTGGACCTGTAACGTGTCCTGATACATTCGCATTGCCTCCTGATGAGCTATTTGTTGAGCTCTAGTTGCCTCTTGTTGGGCGGCCGTCGCTTGTAACAGGGCCTGTATGGCTCCCTCCATACTCATTTTCCTGAAAAAACTGTCTTAACCTCTCTGGCGCATGTGGGACGATTTCGTCCCACCTATGTAACAGCCACTTCAATCCAGTGGCGCGATTTTTGAATCGTTTGAAATACTATTACTTCAATTTCTCAAACATATGACTATTTTACAGCTATTTAAAGACAAGAATCTCGTTAATCTAACCACACTGTCCGATTTCAAAAAGGCTTTACAACGAAAGCAAAACATTAGATTATGTCAGGAGAGTGCCCAGCCAGAAATAATCAGACACCCATTTTTCAAGCTAGCATATCATGTCACATAAACCCAAACCACAGCTAAATGCAGCACTAACCTTTTATGATCTTCATCAGATGACACACCTAGGACATTATGTTATACAATACATGCATGTCTGTTCAATCAAGTTCATATTTATATCAAAAACCAGCTTTTTACATTAGCATGTGACGTTCAGAAAAAGCATTCCCACCGAAAACTTCCGGGGAATTTACTAACAGTTTGCTAAATTACTCACGATAAACGTTCACAAAAAGCATAACAATTATTTTAAGAATTATAGATACAGAACTCCTCTATGCACTCAATATGTCCGATTTTAAAATAGCTTTTCGGATGAAGCACATTTTGCAATATTCTAAGTACATAGCCCGGCATCACGGGCTAGCTATTTAGACACCCACCCAGTTCAGCCTTCACCAAAATCACATTTCCTATAAGAAAAATGTTCTTACCTTTCTTGTTCTTCGTCAGAATGCACTGCCAGGACTTCTACTTCAATAACAAATGTAGGTTTGGTCCCAAATAATCCATCGTTATATCCAAACAGTGACGTTTTGTTCGTGAGTTCTAGACACTATCAGAATGCTACATCACGGTCACGAGCATGGCGCATGGCGTGACAAAAAATGTCTAAATATTCCATTACCGTACTTCGAAGCATGTCAACCGCTGTTTAAAACCAATTTTTATGCCATTTATCTCGTAGAAAAGCGATAATATTCCGACCGGGAATCTGCAATGAGCCTAAACAGCCGAATAAAATTTCTCCACGGGGGCGAATCGTGCACGCGCCTCATTCAATGGTCCTCTGATCGGCCACTTACCAAAGGCGATAATCTGTTTCAACCAGAGGCCGCCTCGTCAACCTTCAGGTATTTCCCGGGTTCTGAGAGCCTATTGGAGCCCTGGGAATTGTCACGTTACAGCTAAGATCCTTACTTTTCAATAAACAGATGCAAGACGCACGACTCCTTGTCAGACAGGCCACTTCCTGCATGAAACCTTGTCAGGTTTTTGCCTGCCATAGGAGTTCTGTTATACTCACAGACACCATTCAAACAGTTTTAGAAACTTTAGGGTGTTTTCTATCCAAACCTGAACAATAATACAATAATAATATGCATATTCTAGCTTCTGAGTTGGTGTAGGAGGCAGTTAAAAATGGGCACATATTTTTTCCAAAATTCTCAATACTGCCCCCTAGCCCAAACAGGTTAACCAAACCAAGCCACAAAAAAAACACCTGACTCCCCTTTGGAGTGCTAACTAAAAAAATGTTTTGTTCTACCTAACCAGCGGTATGGTTAATCCACTGCCCGCATTCTCCACCACGTGTGGCAAACCTCTTCAAAGTTAGGAGCGTTTGTCACAAATTAAGTGGGAAACTGTCACCAAAGTCAGCCCAGAATGAGAGTTCTTTCGAACATGACAGTACCTGTGTGTTTGTTTCTCTGTCCCGGTCCACCCAGGCCGCAGGTAAGGTCAAGGATAGCAGGGTTCGGTACACAAATCTGGTTCTCAGTAGGTCCAGGTCTAAACGCCAACAGGTTAGCATAACAGTCCAAAACAGTCCAGCTCATACACGGTAAATCCAGCCAATGTAGATTGTCTCTTTCTCTATGGTTCATAGATCCTTCCCGCCCTCTCTCTCTCTTCCTGGTTTTTCTTGACCCTTTATCTGTGTGTCGGCTCCACCTTCTGAGGGTTCCCCTTGCTTCTGGGAATGGCAGTCGGCCATTTTGTGATCTGTAGTTCTGATCGGAGTGGCCATTTTAGTGATCGGGCAGAGCCCGTTTATTAGTTCTGCCCTCACATATCTGCCATTTATCACTCGACCCCCTTCTTTGCCACATGACATTGAGTGTGAGGTTAATTTCCTGACACCACACTCTGAGGGCCCTCACCTCCTCCCTGTAGGCCGTCCTGTCGTTGTTGGTAATCAAGCCTACCACTGTAGTGTCGTCTGCAAACTTGATGATTGAGTTGGAGGCGTGCATGGCCACGCAGTCATGGGTGAACAGGGAGTACAGGAGAGGGCTGAGAATGCACCCTTGTGGGGACCCAGTGTTGAGGATCAGCGGGGTGGAGATGTTGTTACCTACCCTCACCACCTGGGGGCGGCCTGTCAGGAAGTCCAGGACCCAGTTGCACAGGGCGGGGTCGAGACCCAGGATCTCGAGCTTAATGACGAGTTTGGAGGGTACTATGGTGTTAAATGCTGAGCTGTAGTCGATGAACAGCATTCCTACATAGGTATTCCTCTTGTCCAGATGGGTTAGAGCAGTGTGCAGTGTGATTGCGATTTCGTCGTCTGTGGACCTATTGGGTCGGTAAGCAAATTGGTGTGGGTCTAGGGTGTCAGGTAGGGTGGAGGTGATATGGTCCTTGACTAGTCTCTCAAAGCACTTCATGATGACAGAAGTGAGTGTTATGGGGTGGTAGTCATTTAGCTCAGTTACCTTAGCTTTCTTGGGAACAGGAACAATGGTGGCCCTCTTGAAGCATGTGGGAACAGCAGACTGCGATAAGAATTGATTGAATATGTCCGTAAACACACCAGCCAGCTGGTCTGCGCATACTCTGAGGACGTGGCTGAGGATGCCGTCTGGGCCTGCAGCCTTGCGAGGGTTAACACGTTTAAATGTTTTACTCACGTTGGCTGCAGTGAAGGCGAGCCTGCAGGTTTTGGTAGCGAGCCGTGTCAGTGGCACTGTATTGTCCTCAAAGCGAGCAAATAATTTGTTTAGTCTGTCTGGGAGCAAGACATCGGGGCTGGTTTTTCTTTTCTAGTCCGTGATTGACTGTAGACGCTGCCACATACCTCTCATGTTTGAGCCGTTGAATTGCAACTCTGCTTTGTCTCTATACTGACGCTTAGCTTGTTTGATTTCCTTATGGAGGGAATAGCTACACTGTTTGTATTTGGTCATGTTTCCCGTCACCTTGCCCTGATTAAAAGCAGTGGTTTGCGCTTTCAGTTTTGCGCGAATGCTGCCATCAATCAACGGTTTCTGGTTGGGGAATTTTTTAATAGACGCTGTGGGTACAACATCACCGATGCAGTTGCTAATAAACTCGCTCACCGAATCAGCGTATTCATCAATGTTGTTGTTTGACACTATGCGGAACATATCCCAGTCCACATGATCGAAGCAATCTTGAAGCGTGGAATCCGATTGGTCAGACCAACGTTGAACAGACCTGAGCGCGGGTGCTTCCTGTTTTAGTTTCTGTCTATAGGCTGGGAGCAACAAAATGGAGTCGTGGTCAGCTTTTCCGAAATCTGCATTTAGTTAGCAGGTGATACAATAATACAGTACTAGGAGCAGATAAAAAATATCTTGCCTCTGACATGTTTAGGAGGCTATAGCACCGGTACACTTTTGTGTACAAAGCATTGATAGGGCAACTCCCTTTGTATCTCTGTTCCTTACTGGCCACATCAGTCACTCAATACAGTCTTCGTTCAGAGTCGCTGCAATCCTTGTCCTAAGGCTAGAACTGAGATGGGGGAAAAATATTTTTCACCTGTTTTTAAGACCCTGATCGACAACACTTTGTGATAGCTGTAGTTTTTTCTATCACGTTTGAAGATAAGACCCAGGTGCAGCCAATGTCGAAGTAACAAAAGTTTATTAATTCGAACATGGGCAGGGTCAGGGTCAGGGTCAGGTCAGGCAGAGGACGGTATTCCAGATATTTGGCAAAGGTTCCGGACGGCAGGCTGGCTCAGGGCAGGCAGAAAGGACAAAACCGGGAATACTAGAAAACAGGAAAATAGACAAGGCAGGAGCAAGGGGGAAAACGCTGGTAGGATTGAGGAACAAAACGAACTCGCACAGGTATAAGTACCCAGGGGATAATGGGGAAGATGGGCGACACCTTGAGGGGGGTGGAGACAAGCACAAGGACAGGTGAAACAGATCAGGGCGTGACAGTTTCTTATCTTCAAATGTATCTGTAACTTCTGACACTTGTGTGTGTTGACACTTTGTCTTTTGTGTGTATGTTGTATTTGTTTGAAATATTTTATGTCAACTCTGCTATTTCCCTGTTTTGCCTTCCTGCCAGGTTGCCCTTGCAAAATAAGTTTTTAACCTCAATGGGTCTTACCTGGTTGAATAAAGGTTAAATACAAAAAACTATAGCACTACACCACTGCTGATGGTTGCTCGTCATTGTAGCCTACTCCTTCTCATTTAACTAACTTAACTTTGTCATTTTAATTCCATTTTGCATCAATTAGAGATCTATTACGTTGCTTGCTACACATGGAGCCACTGACTGTAGACAGTGCCACTTTGATTGGCCGACAATAACAACATTGCAGCACAGAGGATGCAGATGAGAATATAAATAAGCCATTTCCTTTTAAACACTGCTGGATAAAAATGTCCCGAATTGAGGCCCTAGGAGTCGTTTTGTGACAGCGTTGTGACACAGGGGAGGAAACTCCATCTCTGTGACCTTGAGCATGAGGATCTATATACCCATAGCCCCCCTCTCACAACGAATGTCACACCTCCCTGTGGAACCCTGGGATACCCACCTCGGAGTCTCTAGGAAGCCTGTGATAAGGACTGAGACAGTAGGGTCACAATGTGAACTGTCTGTCTTGTCTGTCTGAGGTGGATAGAATATTAATCACTATCTAAATGACCCATCACTGGCTACTGCTGGATCAGTTTCCCAAATAGGGTTTTGTATATTTTAAGGCGAAGGAGCGGGCTCATGTGGAATTCAATCTCTTATCTGTAGTCTCAAAGGGTCCTCTCTCTCTGTGTGTGTGTGTGTGTGTGTGTGTGTGTGTGTGTGTGTGTGTGTGTGTGTGTGTGTGTGTGTGTGTGTGTGTGTGTGTGCGCGCGTGCGTGCGTGCATCTGTAACAAGTGCACAGTCAAGATAAAACAATTCTCCATTTTGGATGATTTTATATGAATGACATAAAGCATGTCAGTACTCAAATCTGGGAATGCAGTCCCAATATCACGCCAAGCCCATTTGTACTATGCAAATAGGCCTTGTTTGTTTTTTGGAAATATTGTACACATCAATATAATACAACAACATACAGCATTAAAGTATATCAATCCATTCAAGCATAAAGTGCATTAATGGAAATCTAGGACAGGAATATTGACGTTTTACCAACTTTAAAAGGGTAGAAACTATCAATGAAATAAGACATAACATACAATGAATATGTCATAAATGGATTTTCTTCATGCAGAGGACCACAGACATTAAGATAAGACTATCATTATCAATAACAACTACCATTGTGAAGAAAAAATACACCAGTATTGTTCTACATGTAAATGATCATCTACATAATGTTCATTATACAGTGTATATAGCTAGTTCTTATAAAATTATAAAATAATATATGTCCAGGTAGAAGTCTATAACACCTACAATACAGAAATAAGCAGAGCACTGCTACACCAATCTCTTCATCTTTGACCTTACCACTACAAGGATGTGTGACCTGCTCTTGACTTCTACCTGGAGTCCATCACTGCTCATTCATTCCAAAAACAGGTTGTTTCCTAATCGGTCCTGAGCCCTCGAGGCTGGCGAGCCTCAACAATACTTTAGCAACACGACACGTCTGAACATTTATATTGAGGGAGATCGTCAGTCAAGTCTAGTGAATTAATGATGGAAGAAGACTTGTGCCTGTCAAATAGGTTGAGAATTTGATACTCCCCCATCCGCGCGCTGCTGGAACAGGGATGCGGAAAGAGATGCGGAAATCTTACCACACAGGAAATATGTGATCTACTGTAACTGAGCATGACAGGGACTGACAGCCGCACCGGACAGAGGGAGTGAGAGAGAGAAGGAGGGAGCAATTATACAGTAGCCAACATTCAGAAAGAGTGCAAGTGTCATAAAAGGACAGTGTGAACAGCGATGTCAAAACGGTGCAAAGGATGACAAATCTGAATCCCGTTCACCGTTCAGCTCTCCTCACCCCCCATCACCATGCTGAGGGGAGACAGAGAGCAGTGAAATGGATCTGATCCCTTCAACATAGTCTCTAGTATTGACCATAAGCCAGCCAAGGTAACACTGAAAACACTGGCCTTAAGAATTATACAATTAAAGTTACTCCCTTACACAACTCCCTTCTCCTTATACAACTAATTCCTTCCACCCAAAATAGCTAATGCCCTCCTCCTATTAAAACAAACTCCCTCCTCCTAATACAACTAACTCACTCCACCTAATACAACTAACTCCCTCCTAATAAAATGAACTCCCTCCTCCTAATACAACTAACTCCCTCCTAATAAAATGACCTCCCTCCTCCTAATACAACTAACTCCCTCCTAATAAAATGAACTCCCTCCTCCTAATAAAATGAACTCCCTCCTCCTAATAAAACTCCCTCCACCCAATACAACTAACTCCTCCCTCCCAAAACAGCTAACTCCCTCCACCCAATACAACTAACTCCTCCCTCCCAAAACAGCTAACTCCCTCCACCCAATACAACTAACTCCCTCCACCCAATACAACTAACTCCTCCCTCCCAAAACAGCTAACTCCCTCCACCCAATACAACTAACTCCTCCCTCCCAATACAGCTAACTCCCTCCACCCAAAACAGCTAACTCCCTCCACCCAATACAACTAACTCCCTCCACCCAATACAACTCCCTCCTCCTAATAAAACTAACTCCCTCCTCCTAATAAAACTAACTCCCTCCACCCAATACAGCTAACTTCCTCCTCCCAGTACAACTAACTTCCTCCTCCTAATACAACTAACTCCCTCCACCCAATACAGCTAACTCCCTCCTCCCAGTACAACTAATTTCCTCCTCCTAATACAACTAACTCCCTCCACCAAATACAGATAACTCATTCCTCATAAATAAAACGAACCCCCTTTTCCTAATACAACTAACTCCATCCTCCTAATACAGCTAACTCCCTCCACCCAATACAGCTAACTCCCTCAACCCAATACAGCTAACTCCCTCCACCCAATACAACTAACTCCTCCCTCCCAAAACAGGTAACTCCCTCCACCCAATACAACTAACTTCTCCCTCCCAATACAGCTAACTCCCTCCACCCAATACAGCTAACTCCCTCCACCCAATACAACTAACTCCTCCCTCCCAAAACAGCTAACTCCCTCCACCCAATACAACTAACTCCCTCCACCCAATACAGCTAACTCCCTCCACCCAATACAGCTAACTCCCTCCACCCAATACAACTAACTCCCTCCACCCAAGACAACTAACTCCCTCCACCCAATACAACTAACTCCTCCCTCCCAAAACAGCTAACTCCCTCCACCCAATACAGCTAACTCCCTCCACCCAATACAGCTAACTCCCTCCACCCAATACAACTAACTCCCTCCACCCAATACAGCTAACTCCCTCCACCCAATACAGCTAACTCCCTCCACCCAATACAACTAACTCCTCCCTCCCAAAACAGCTAACTCCCTCCACCCAATACAACTAACTCCCTCCACCCAATACAGCTAACTCCCTCCACCCAATACAGCTAACTCCCTCCACCCAATACAACTAACTCCCTCCACCCAATACAACTAACTCCCTCCACCCAATACAACTAACTCTTTCCACCCAATACAACTAACTCCCTCCACCCAATACAGCTAACTCCCTCCACCCAATACAACTAACTCCTCCCTCCCAAAACAGCTAACGCCCTCCACCCAATACAACTAACTCCTCCCTCCCAAAACAGCTAACTCCCTCCACCCAATACAACTAACTCCCTCCACCCAATACAACTCCCTCCTCCTAATAAAACTAACTCCCTCCTCCTAATAAAACTAACTCCCTCCACCCAATACAGCTAACTTCCTCCTCCCAGTACAACTAACTTCCTCCTCCTAATACAACTAACTCCCTCCACCCAATACAGCTAACTCCCTCCTCCCAGTACAACTAATTTCCTCCTCCTAATACAACTAACTCCCTCCACCAAATACAGATAACTCATTCCTCATAAATAAAACGAACCCCCTTTTCCTAATACAACTAACTCCATCCTCCTAATACAGCTAACTCCCTCCACCCAATACAGCTAACTCCCTCAACCCAATACAGCTAACTCCCTCCACCCAATACAACTAACTCCTCCCTCCCAAAACAGGTAACTCCCTCCACCCAATACAACTAACTTCTCCCTCCCAATACAGCTAACTCCCTCCACCCAATACAGCTAACTCCCTCCACCCAATACAACTAACTCCTCCCTCCCAAAACAGCTAACTCCCTCCACCCAATACAACTAACTCCCTCCACCCAATACAGCTAACTCCCTCCACCCAATACAGCTAACTCCCTCCACCCAATACAACTAACTCCCTCCACCCAAGACAACTAACTCCCTCCACCCAATACAACTAACTCCTCCCTCCCAAAACAGCTAACTCCCTCCACCCAATACAGCTAACTCCCTCCACCCAATACAGCTAACTCCCTCCACCCAATACAACTAACTCCCTCCACCCAATACAACTAACTCCCTCCACCCAATACAACTAACTCTTTCCACCCAATACAACTAACTCCCTCCACCCAATACAGCTAACTCCCTCCACCCAATACAACTAACTCCTCCCTCCCAAAACAGCTAACGCCCTCCACCCAATACAACTAACTCCTCCCTCCCAAAACAGCTAACTCCCTCCACCCAATACAACTAACTCCCTCCACCCAATACAACTAACTCCTCCCTCCCAAAACAGCTAACTCCCTCCACCCAATACAACTAACTCCTCCCTCCCAATACAGCTAACTCCCTCCACCCAAAACAGCTAACTCCCTCCACCCAATACAACTAACTCCCTCCACCCAATACAACTAACTCCTCCCTCCCAAAACAGCTAACTCCCTCCACCCAATACAACTAACTCCCTCCACCCAATACAGCTAACTCCCTCCACCCAATACAGCTAACTCCCTCCACCCAATAAAGCTAACTCCTCCCTCCCAAAACAGCTAACTCCTCCCTCCCAAAACAGCTAACTCCCTCCACCCAATACAACTAACTCTTTCCACCCAATACAACTAACTCTTTCCACCCAATACAACTAACTCCCTCCACCCAATACAACTAACTCCCTCCACCCAATACAACTAACTCCCTCCACCCAACACAGCTAACTCCTTCCACCCAATACAGCTAACTCCCTCCACCCAATAAAGCTAACTCCTCCCTCCCAAAACAGCTAACTCCCTCCACCCAATACAACTAACTCTTTCCACCCAATACAACTAACTCCCTCCACCCAATACAACTAACTCCTCCCTCCCAAAACAGCTAACTCCCTCCACCCAATACAACTAACTCTTTCCACCCAATACAACTAACTCCCTCCACCGAATACAGCTAACTCCCTCCACCCAATACAGCTAACTCCCTCCAACCAATACAACTAACTCCTCCCTCCCAAAACAGCTAACTCCCTCCACCCAATACAACTAAGTCCCTCCACCCAATAGAGCTAACTCCCTCCACCCAATACAGCTAACTCCCTCCACCCAATACAACTAACTACCTCCACCCAATACAACTAACTCCCTCCACCCAATACAACTAACTCTTTCCACCCAATACAACTAACTCCCTCCAACCAATACAGCTAACTCCCTCCACCCAATACAACTAACTCCTCCCTCCCAAAACAGCTAACTCCCTCCACCCAATACAACTAACTCCTCCCTCCCAAAACAGCTAACTCCCTCCACCCAATACAACTAACTCCCTCCACCCAATACAACTAACTCCTCCCTCCCAAAACAGCTAACTCCCTCCACCCAATACAACTAACTCCTCCCTCCCAATACAGCTATCTCCCTCCACCCAATACAGCTAACTCCCTCCACCCAATACAACTAACTCCCTCCACCCAATACAACTAACTCCTCCCTCCCAAAACAGCTAACTCCCTCCACCCAATACAACTAACTCCCTCCACCCAATACAGCTAACTCCCTCCACCCAATACAGCTAACTCCCTCCACCCAATAAAGCTAACTCCTCCCTCCCAAAACAGCTAACTCCCTCCACCCAATACAACTAACTCCTCCCTCCCAAAACAGCTAACTCCCTCCACCCAATACAACTAACTCTTTCCACCCAATACAACTAACTCCCTCCACCCAATACAACTAACTCCCTCCACCCAATACAACTAACTCCCTCCACCCAATACAGCTAACTCCCTCCACCCAATACAGCTAACTCCCTCCACCCAATAAAGCTAACTCCTCCCTCCCAAAACAGCTAACTCCCTCCACCCAATACAACTAACTCCTCCCTCCCAAAACAGCTAACTCCCTCCACCCAATACAACTAACTCTTTCCACCCAATACAACTAACTCCCTCCACCCAATACAACTAACTCCTCCCTCCCAAAACAGCTAACTCCCTCCACCCAATACAACTAACTCTTTCCACCCAATACAACTAACTCCCTCCACCCAATACAACTAACTCCCTCCACCCAATACAACTAACTCCCTCCACCCAATACAGCTAACTACCTCCACCCAATACAGCTAACTCCCTCCACCCAATACAGCTAACTCCCTCCACCCAATACAGCTAACTCCCTCCACCCAATACAACTAACTCTTTCCACCCAATACAACTAACTCCCTCCACCCAATACAACTAACTCCCTCCACCCAATACAACTAACTCCCTCCACCAAATACAGCTAACTACCTCCACCCAATACAGCTAACTCCCTCCACCCAATACAGCTAACTCCCTCCACCCAATACAGCTAACTCCCTCCACCCAATACAGCTAACTCCCTCCACCCAATACAGCTAACTCCCTCCACCCAATACAGCTAACTCCCTCCACCCAATACAGCTAATTCCCTCCACCCAATACAGCTAATTCCCTCCACCCAATACAACTAACTCCTCCCTCCCAAAACAGCTAACTCCCTCCTCCCAATACAACTAACTCCCTCAATACAACAGCCTGGTCTCAACATGCATTTGGTCTCCTACGATGAGAGAACCTGAAAAGTCAAACATTTCAAAATGGAGTGTGGGCGAATGGGCAGTAACAGGACGTTTGCAAATCAGGTATACAAGAGGTTGTGTCAGTGTGCTGAGAAGAGGATACTCATACAAATGGCCTGTGAAGATGCTGTATGACTTGGATGATATAGTGTCACTGCATAAGCATTCTTGAGCCCTGAAACGCATGTTGCTATAAATCTAACATGCCATATGCCTAGCAAAATTCCTTCATCCCCAGATTCTTACAGTTTCTTCCCCCTCCTCCTCATTATAAGGCAGAAAAGTGGAAATTAAAAATGGCCTTTCATGGTGATATATCACAGGACACAGAGATTGTGCCAGGAGAACTGTCAAGGCTGTCAAGGAGAGAAGCCGCACAGTGGGTTGATAGTAAATGTGGTCCTATGTAGAATATACAGTGCATTTGGAAAGTATTCAGACCCCTGGACTTTTTCCACATTTTGTTACTTTACAGCCTTGTACTAAAATGGTTTAAATACATGTTTTCCTCATGAATCTACACACAATACCCCACAATGACAAAGCAAAAACAGGTTTTTAGAAATTTTTGCAAATGTATGAAATAAAAAAACTGAAATACCTTATTTACATATGTATTCAGACCCTTTGCTATGAGACTCGAAATGGAGCTCAGGTGCATCCTGTTTCTATTGATCATCCTTGAGATGTTTCTACAACTTGATTGGAGTCCACCTGTAGTAAATTCAATTGATTGGACATGATTTAGAAAGGCACACACCTGTCTATATATGGTCCCACAGTTGGCAGTGCATGTCAGAGCCATAACAAAGCCATGAGATCTAAGATATTGTCTGAAGAGCTCCGAGACAGGATTGTGTCGAGGCACAGATCTGGGAAAGGGTACCACAACATTTCTGCAGCATTGAAGGTCCCCAAGAACACAGTGGTCTTCATCATTCTTAAATGGAAGCAGTTTGGAACCACTAAGACTCTTCCTAGATCTGGCCGCCTGGCCAAACTGAGAAATCGGGGGAGAAGGGCCTTGGTCAGGGAAGTGACCAAGAACCCAATGGTCACTCTGATAGAGCTCCAGAGTTCCACTGTGGAGATGGGAGAACCTTCCAGAAGGACAAACATCTCTGCAGCACTCCACCAATCAGGCCTTTATGGTAGAGTGGCCAGACGGAAGCCACTCCTCAGTAAAAGGCACATGACAGCCCATTTGAGTTTGCCAAAAGGCAACTAAAGGACTCTCAGACCATGAGAAACAAGATGCTCTGGTCTGATGAAACCAAGATTGAACTCTTTGGCCTGAATGCCAAGTGTCAAATCTGGAGGAAACCTGGCACCATCCCTACGGTGAAGTATGGTGGTGGCAGCATCATGCTGTGGGGTTGTTTTTCAGCAGCAGGGACTGGGACACTAGTCAGGATTGAGGGAAAGATGAACAGAGCAAAGTACAGAGAGATCCCTGATGAAAACCTGCTCCAGAGTGCTCAGGACCTCAGACTGGGGGGAAGGTTTACCTTACAACAGGACAACAACCCTAAGAACACAGCCAAGACAACGCAGGAGTGGCTACGGGACAAGTCTCTGAATGTCCTTGAGTGGCCCATCTAGAGCCCGGACTTGAACCCGATCGAACATCTCTGGAGACACCTGAAAATAGCTGTGCAGCGACGCTCCCCATCCTACCTGACAGAGCTTGAGAGGTTAGGGGTAAGGTAAGGTGGTTAGGAGTAAGTCAAGTCCCGTAACCTTTACCAAAAGTGAATATGCGGCCATCTTTGTCTGACCTCTGTTTCCCAGACCCTTTAGACAGTCATACAATGCTTTAACCTTCTCTTCATCAAATTATCCACCAAGGGACAACTCTGAACATTTCTCAGAATTCTTTTTACACCACTTGTGGACAAAGTATGTCTGTCTACATGTGGATATGCAAGTTGTATATTATTTAGTTTTATTTTTTCATTGTTAGTTTTTCAAATCTAGTAACACATTATACTCTATTTATATTGTTACTTTATCAAATCTCTAAACCCATTATACATTCATACTGCATATTCAGTAATAGTACTCTCTCCTTTCATATCTTCACATACAGAATCCCTATACGTTATAAATCAACTTAGGTATTTACATCCACACCAGTTACATTCCCACCACCAGCAATGATCACAGCACAGCCAGCCTGAGAGGTACACATATCATGTTCTCAAGGAAATCAAAGTAGTCCCAAACTATAGTGGTCCCAGACTGCAGTGGTCACAGACCGCAGTGGTCCCAGACGACAGTGGTCGCAGACTACAGTTGTACCAGACTACAGTGGTCCCAGACGACAGTGGTACCAGACGAAAGTGGTCCCAGACTACAGGGGTCCCAGACAACAGTGGTCCCAGACTACAGTGGACCCAGACAACAATGGTCCCAGACTACAGTAGTCCCAGACTATAGTGGTCCCAGACTGCAGTAGTCACAGACCGCAGTGGTCCCAGACGACAGTGGTCCCAGACAACATTGGTCCCAGACGACAGTTGTACCAGACTACATTGGTCCCAGACTGCAGTGGTCACAGACCGCAGTGGTCCCAGACAACAGTGGTCCCAGACGACAGTGGGTCAGACGACAGTGGTCCCAGACTACAGGGGTCCCAGACAACAGTGGTCCCAGACTACAGTGGACCCAGACGACAGTGGTCCCAGACTACAGTGGTCCCAGACTACAGTGGTCCCAGACAACAACGGTCCCAGACGACAGTGGACCCAGACGACAGTAGTCCCAGACAACAGTGGTCCCAGACTACAGTGGTCCCAGACTACAGTGGTCCCAGACTACAGTGGTCCCAGACTACAGTGGTCCCAGACGACAGTGGTCCCAGACAACAGTGGTCCCAGATGACAGTGGTCCCAGACTACAGTTGTACCAGACTACACTGGTCCCAGACCACCTAGATAATTCCCAGAAATGCCTATAGACAGCTGTCAGGGGGGCTTCTTTGAACAGCCCTTACCCATCTCAGCTGTTACCCTCTCAAACTTTTCAATGGCTTCTCCTGTCCGTGCTCTCTACATGTAGATTGACGGGCAATGGTGAACTCACACAGAACTGGTTGGGGTATTCATTCAGACATACACTTCTTTCACATCACACAGAATCCCTATTTAACATTATAAATCTTAGGTATTCACATCCACACCACTCCATATGTATCTTCAATGGTTCTCTAGCCTCCCAAAGACTTGCTGCTACTTCCTGTACATATAAAACAACACTCCCTGCTCAATAACACCTTGTGCGATTACTAGTAGTCCCAGACTACGATGGGCGGTGGTGAACGGAACCCCTAGATAACGTTATCCAAACACACTCAGTAGTCCCAGACTACAGTGGTCCCAGACTACAGTGGTCCCAGACTTCAGTGGTCCCAGACCACATAAACAATTCCCAGAAATGCATATAGACAGTTGGGGCTTCTCTACCCTGACTCAGTAGTCCCAGACTACTTTAGCCTCCCAGAGACTATGGTACCTTTTTAGTGGTCCCAGACCACATAGACATCATTTCATTTTATTTTATATTTTTTAAATATTTTTTTCATACAAATTAATTTAAATGTACTTACTGAAATCAGTTGCAGTGTCCCTCAATTGTTTGCGGATGATGTGTCTCTTCCTGGACAGCTCACAGTAAGGGTCTGGGCGGGTCCTCGTTGTTTTCTTGTCAAACGGGAATTTTATCACGCTTCAAAAACGTGTTTACATCCCTGTCAGTGAGCATTTCTCCTTTGCCAAGATAATCCATCCACCTGACAGCTTTGGCATATCAAGAAGCTGATTAAACAGCATGATCATTACCCTGATGAAGACAGCTTGTCTGTCGAAACGTTGGTTATAAAACTATTGCATCTGAGCTCCTAGAGTGTGAGGCTCTCCTTTTCTTTTTCAAGGGACTACTGTAGTCTGGGACCACTGTCATCTGGGACAACTGTAGTCTGGGACCACTGTAGTCTGGGACTACTGTAGTCTGGGACCACTGGAGTCTGGGACCACTGTAGTCTGGGACCACTGTAGTCTGGGACTACTGAGTGTGTTTGGATAATACGTTTGGATATATAACGTTATCTAGGGGTTCCGTTCACCACTGCCCATTGTAGTCTGGGACTACTAGTAATAACACAAGGTGTTATTGAGCACGGAGTGTTGTTTTATATGTACAGGAAGTAGCAGCAAGTCTCTGGGAGGCTAGAGAACCATTGAAGATCCATATGGAGTGGTGTGGATGTGAATACCTACGATTTATAATGTCAAGTATTGTCATGCTGGAGGGTCATGTCAGGATGAGCCTGCAGGAAGGGTACCTCATGAGGGAGGAGGATGTCTTCCCTGTAACGCACAGCGTTGAGATTGCCTGCAATGACAACAAGCTCAGTCCGATGATGCTGTGACCCACCACCCCAGACCATGATGGAACCTCCACCTCCAAATCGATCCTGCTCCACAGTACAGGCCTTGGTGTAACGCTCATTCCTTCGACGATAAATGCGAATCCGACCATCACCCCTGGTGAGACAAAACCGCAATTCGTCAGTGAAGAGCCCTTTTTGCCAGTCCTGTCTGGTCCAGCGACGGTGGGTTTGTGCCCATAGGCGAAGTTGTTGTTTTCATTCTCCTCCCTCCCTTTCTTTCTTTCTTTCTTTCTTTCTTTGTTTCTTTCTTTCTTTCTCTCTCTCGGAGGACCTGAGCCTTAGGACCATGCCTCAGGACTACCTGGCATGATGACTCCTTGCTGTCCACAGTCCACCTGGCAGTGCTGCTGCTCCAGTTCCAACTGTTCTGCCTGCGGCTATGGAACCCTGACCAGTTCACCGGACGTGCTACCTGTCCCAGACCTGCTATTTTCAACTCTCTAGAGACAGCAGGAGCGGTAGAGATACTCTCAATGATCGGCTATGAAAAGCCAACTGACATTTACTCCTGAGGTGCTGACTTGTTGCACCCTCGACAACTACTGTGATTATTATTATTTGACCATGCTGGTCATTTATGAACATTTGAACATCTTGGCCATGTTCTGTTATAATCTCCACCCGGCACAGCCAGAAGAGGACTGGCCACCCCTCATAGCCTGGTTCCTCTCTAGGTTTCTTCCTAGGTTTTGGCCTTTCTAGGGAGTTTTTCCTAGCCACTGTGCTTCTACACCTGCATTGCTTGCTGTTTGGGGTTTTAGGCTGGGTTTCTGTACAGCACTATGAGATATCAACTGATGTAAGAAGGGCTATATAAATACATTTGATTGATTTGATTCATAACTGTGACCTTAATTGCCTACTGTCTGTAAGCTGTTGGTGTCTTAACGACCGTTCCACAGGTGCATGTTCATTAATTGTTTATGGTTCATTGAACAAGCATGGGAAACAGTGTTTAAACCCTTTCCAATTAAGATCTGTGAGGTTATTTGGATTTTTACAAATTATCTTTGAAAGACAGGTTCCTTTATGACTTGTAACTCAGTAAAGTCTTTGAAATTGTTGCATGTTGTGTTTCTATTTTTGTTCAGTGCAATTTGTAAAAAATTTGAAAAACATAATTCCAATTTGACATTATGGGGTATTGTTTCTACGCCAGTGACAAAAAAATCGCAATGTAATCCATTTTAAATTCAGGCTGCAACAGAACAAAATGTGGAAAAGTCAAGGGGAGTGAATAGTTTTTGAAGGCACTATACATATAGAGTGGGATAAAAAGGTGCTAAGATACTGTGTCAATGTCATGTATTCTCAACACATACATTGGTCTAGTATCACAGTCAATTACATGATATCCATAGCAGTTTGTTAATAAGAACTACATTTATACTGGAGAGACCACAAGCTTGGTTTGTTTCTTATGCAATATACTCACTCATACATTTTAATGTTTTGTCGCTTATCGTGATTTTTAAACCTACTTTGAAGTTGCATCAGCATTATACTTAGTTGAGGGTCATGAACAAAATTATCCATCGATAAAGATGACAAATTGTTGCTGACCACTTTAACTGAAAGTACAAAGGATTTGTGGATCAAGAAAATGCTTCTTCCAATCCTCCCAGCTTGCGGTACATGGCGACTATTCCCCTGGGAGAGAAAAAGGATTATGGCATATTAATTCCTCAGTATTTTAGCCTCTTTGTATTTGGCCTGATATCTTTGTACTGGAGATGTTCATTCTCTAGTCCTAATGTATTCCAAATCCCTCAGGCATGAAATTGTTCTTGGTTTTGTTGTTACTCCTGATATGTGAGAGCTTGGCTTCACCGAGCAATTAAGGGAGAGGGAGGCTGTGTGGTCATGTGTATTTTCAGTCTGTGGGTTGTCCAGCTGGCCTGCTTCTAATGGTTTTTCTGATCCATCAAGGAATAAACAGCAAACATCCACAAATTGACCATAGAGGGTTAAATACACAGCACAAAGGGTTAAATACACAGCATTAAGGGTTAAATACACAGTATAAAGGGTTAAATACACAGCATAGAGGGTTAAATACACAGCATAGAGAGTTACATACACAGTGTAAAGGGTTAAATACACAGCATAGAGGGTTTAATACACAGCATAGAGGGTTAAATACACAGCATAGAGAGTTACATACACAGTACAAATTGTTAAATACACAGCATAGATGGTTAAATGCACAGCATAGAGGGTTAAATACACAGTACAAAGGGTTAAATACACAGTACAAAGGGTTAAATACACAGTATAAAGGGTTAAATAAGAGTACAAAGGGTTAAATACACAGTGTAGAGGGTTAAACACACAGCATATATATGGTTAAATACACACTGTGCATGGTTAAATACCCTGTATAGAGGGTTAAATCTCACGTGTTGTTCTTGACAAGGATTTCTAAAATGTTTAGTAAGACTACAGTATATACCATTATCTACTGTACCTGGGTGCAAATAGTATAATTTTTCTTTTAGAATTTGATTGAACTTGCCTGGAGTGCCAAATGGGTGGGGGATGGAGTTTGCGTATTTAGGACTGTTCGATTGTTTCTTTTGCGCCAGACACGCCAGAGAAGCTCAGTCTAGCGCAGCTGAAGTATTTGAACAGACAGGATGACTAACATGATATTGTACAACCCCCGCTATGGACCCACATTTCTTGGTAGAATTTTAGGCCAAACCATTAACATGATAACAGGATGCATGCTGAGCACAGCGGGTCAGACAACAAAATGCTAGGTCTTAAAGCCAATTAAAATCACCAGGAGCCATAAGTCTGCCTCATAGAGCCACGGGAGATGCACTCTGCAATATTGACTTTGCCGTCGTCATCTCGTAATTGGACGAGGAAAGAAGCGTTGGCCATGTCAACAACGTAGACAAACCTGCCTCGGAGTCACATCTTTTCACTTCCATTTCTCCTCACCGGAGATCATAGACTGTAAATGGAGGGGCAAGGAGCGACCACATGCTTTCTGAAGCCATGCATATATCAGCTTCAATTAAGGCTTAATCCGTTATGTCTTCACAAGGAATTAGTGCTACTCGCTTTACATCTATTAACATTGGCATCAGGTTTACCCTGGTTTATTCCCACCTCATTGAAATGGCTCTGAGTGATGATTAATCAATTTGACATACGTATGATTTCATTTTTTATCGCGTTTTAATATCCAGGACTTCATCCTGTCTGTGAGATTATAAAATATATGAAGATACATGTCTATAATCAAGATTGTTTGACCCCACTGTTTTGAATTTGATAGAGACAGTAGAAATCTTTGGAATGTCTCAGTGAAATGGATTGCCGTAGGAGGGAGAGAGAAGATTTGAATGCTTACCAGTGTGTATGTTTTGTATAAAGTCCTAATGACTTCTAGACCAATGGTTGTGTGTGTGTGTGTGTGTGTGTGTGTGTGTGTGTGTGTGTGTGTGTGTGTGTGTGTGTGTGTGTGTGTGTGTGTGTGTGTGTGTGTGTGTGTGTGTGTGTGTGTGTGTGTGTGTGTGTGCTTGTGTGTGTGTGTGTGTGTGTGTGTGTGTGTGTGTGTGTGTGCTTGTGTGTGTGTGAGTGTTAACGTGTGAGCAAATACAGCACATTTCAACTTTGTGTAGAGTGAAAGCTGATTCTGACGATCCTTGCAGTGCACCTGAGCGTTCTATAGCTACCTGAGTTGCATACTGTAAGTCTGGCATCACCGTATTGCCCTGGTATGGCCACTGCTCCGCTGCTGGCTGCAACTCAACTGTATAAGCAGATTAGTCACAATACATTCAGTAGAAGGAATGTACCAGACAGGCAGGCAGGGCAACCATCTGTGTAAGCCAGTTTACAGTGCCGCCACTAGGCTCAAGGGCTTAGTCATGTTATACTTGCTATACTGTTGTGGCTACCGGTGATCGGACCACTATGGCCTTCTTGTCAGTTGAACATCAATCCATGCTTTTCAAGCTATCAGTTGGTTATACACCGTCTATGTCCATTTTGTGTTTGATTGAATGTTATATCAATGACAGTAATATTGTCTACTATTAAATGTATGGATTAAAATCCCTGCATTATGAAGCTGTAAGCAGCTCTGACAGATATCACCTCACTAGTGTCACACTCCTTGATTCACCTTGACCTATGAAAAGAAAAAAGAAAAATCATTTTATTTCAATCATTTTCCTTTTATGCCTTCCAATTAACAGAGAAAAGCTGTGTCTAGAAAAAGACTGGGGTCACACTGCATAAGTTGTCTGATGGAATGTCACCTTGAGAATGAGCAGAGTGAGGAGAGGTAAGAGGAAATGGGCGGGGCATTGGGTCTCATTTGGGCATCAAAACGGAGTTGTCAGCTATTCTGCTGTAAGGCAGGGTGGGATGGGGGTTTGGGGGTAGTGGTAGATTAAGTTGAAGTCTGCCCTCGCCTGCAGGATTGTAGGAGACAGTAGACAACCTCGTTATTGTGGGTGAGTGACAGAGGTCAGCTGCTTTGTTCCGACCTGCAGCCGCCAGCGGTCTGCCGAGACCCTTTTTCCCAGGGAGCTTCGCATCTCTCTTTTTTTTGGGGGGGGGGGGGGGGTGTTCTCAATGAGTCAGATACAGACTACTGGGCAGGAGGAATGATGCTGTTTCTCAATTTTCTCCACACCGCCAAAATATCCCGACTCCTGGACTTCTGTTGCCTGAGTGACAGACGATGAGCAAAGAAGCAGAGCAGAGCACTCTCCAGTGACGCTGGGTGTGTACGGAGCTTAGCCATTTACAGCTAAGCACTGAACACTGCTGTGTTTGGGGTATAAGACCCCAAAATGTTTTTGTTTTGTTATGGTTTTTCCAAACTCCTGTAGATTAGCCTCCACTGGCTCGTGGTGATAGATGCTCTGATTTCCGTCTAGTGGTGCTCTCTCTCTCTCTCTCTCGCTCTCGGATCAGGAGCTGAAGGCTGGGAGGAAGGGGGAAGACACTAGGGTTTTCTCACTACATGAATGAGGTGCAAATGCAATTAGCATCAGGATGATTAAGCTCCTAGTCACAGTCATTAAGGGCCAGCTCCAGACCGATGTTTAGCTTAGTCCCTGGGCACCAGCAAACAACTTCACAAGCCCAGACCAGCAAGAACTCTCAATTGCTCATGGGCAAATATTTCAAGTAGTCATAGAGTAATCAGAGGCCAAGTACCAAAGCTTCAGGGTGGCCTAACAATGTTTAAGTACTATGTACCAAATAGGTTAAGAGGAACATTCAAATACTGTCTGATGTATCAGGTTCGAATTCAAGCTTTATGCACCAGCCAACTGAATCTCAAAAATATTTGTATTGCTGTAAGAGAATTGGCAGATATTTTTGGTAAATAATGTGAAATTCACAAAAAGATAGCAGAAAGTAAGACTTACAAGACAGTACATAGTATACAGTAGGGCTGACTGACAGTGGGTGACTATAAAGGACTGCCTAGTACTCATTGCTCCACTGTGTGTCATTTAGTTTCTGATGAAAACGGTGTGTGACAGAATCCCAATGATCGCCCAGCAGACGACTGTCAAATGCGGCACGTGTTTAGTCATTCCTGAGGCCGGCCACATCTTCAACCATCGCTATCTCTCTGTTTCATCTTCCTACATCTTTCTCAAAAATGTCCTCGGCTTGGGAGGAAGAACAGCAGTTTCCACCTCCCTTTGGGATTAGACAGAGGTCTCGGCGAAGCTGTGAACATGAGGTGAGAAGATTGAGAAGAAGAAGAAAACATTTTGATTCTCTCATTGTCAAGACTCAACAACGGACCTGAAAACGCAGGTTTCACTCACATCTAGATGCACATCAAACTTCTTGACTGTGTATGGTATTAATGAATACTTATAATAAATATCTCATCTGCGATGTCAAAAAAAGCACACGGTTTAATATCTCACAAGAAAAATTGATTTACATCAAGCAGATGGCAGTGATTAAGATGTCATATTTGTTATTGATTCAGATTAAACATTATATGTAGAGTATTCTAACCATGAAATGTCCATGATTAGCATTGTGCTAATGACTCTTTCTATCTTATTTGTCACGGATCCCCCCGGTACTGCTCCTCATTCTGTTCACCAGTTCCGGAGGTCTACGTCACCGGCTTTCTAGGCTTCAATGAACGGGATTCATTATCATCAACACCGGACTGTATTGTCTGATTACACACACCTGGTCCCATTTCCCCTGATTAGTAGGTTATATATGTGCCCTCTGTTCCCTCTGTCTTTATCGGTTATTGTTCCCATGTCCGTTGGTGGTGTGAGTACCTATGCGTTGGTGCAGCTGTTAAGCTGCGTTCTATATATATTGTGTATTACGGGTATCGTCCCGTGTCGGTGAACGAGGTTTACCCTCGCTCTTTGTTTGGGTACAACCAAGTGTTTTTGTACACGTGTTTGTTTTGGGTGTATTAAAAACCCTTATTGTGTATTCCTGATCCTGTCTCCAAAATCCTTTATACCAGCGTGACACTATTGCTGACTTGGTATAAATCAAATCAAATCAAATCAAATGTATTTATATAGCCCTTCGTACATCAGCTGAAATCTCAAAGTGCTGTACAGAAACCCAGCCTAAAACCCCAAACAGCAAGCAATGCATGTGAAAGAAGCACGGTGGCTGGGAAAAACTCCCTAGGAAAAACTCCTGAGAAAGGCCAAAAACCTAGGAAGAAACCTAGAGAGGAACCAGGCTATGAGGGGTGGCCAGTCCTCTTCTGGCTGTGCCGGGTGGATATTATAACAGAACATGGTCAAGATGTTAAAATGTTCGTAAATGACCAGCATGGTCAAATAATAATAATCATAGTAATTGTCGAGGGTGCAACAAGCACGTCCGGTGAACAGGTCAGGGTTCCGTAGCCGCAGGCAGAACAGTTGAAACTGGAGCAGCAGCATGGCCAGGTGGACTGGGGACAGCAAGGAGTCATCATGCCAGGTAGTCCTGAGGCATGGTCCTAGGGCTCAGGTCCTCCGAGAGAAAGAAAGAAAGAGAGAAAGAGAGAATTAGAGAGAGCATATTTACATTCACACAGGACACCGGATAAGACAAGAGAATACTCCAGATGTAACAGACTGACCCTAGCCCCCCGACACAAACTACTGCAGCATAAATACTGGAGGCTGAGACAGGAGGGATCAGAAGACACTGTGGCCCCATCCGATGATACCCCCGGACAGGGCCAAACAGGCAGGATATAACCCCACCCACTTTGCCAAAGCACAGCCCCCACACCACTAGAGGGATATCTACAACCACCAACTTACCGTCCGAAGACAAGGCCGAGTATAGCCCACAAAGATCTCCGCCACGGCACAACCCAAGGGGGGGGCGCCAACCCAGACAGGAAGACCACGTCAGTGGCTCAACCTACTCAAGTGACGCACCCCTCCCATGGACGGCATGGAAGAACACCAGTAAGTCAGTGACTCAGCCCCTGTAAAAGGGTTAGAGGCAGAGAATCCCAGTGGGAAGAGGGGAACCGACAAGGCAGAGACAGCAAGGGCGGTTCGTTGCTCCAGCCTTTCCGTTCACCTTCACACTCCTGGGCCAGACTATACTTAATCATAGGACCTACTGAAGAGATAAGTCTTCAGTAAAGACTTAAAGGTTGAGACTGAGTCTGCGTCTCTCACATGGGTAGGCAGACCATTCCATAAAAATGGAGCTCTATAGGAGAAAGCCCTACCTCCAGCCGTTTGCTTAGAAATTCTAGGGACAATTAGGAGGCCTGCGTCTTGTGACCGTAGCGTACGTGTAGGTATGTACGGCAGGACCAAATCGGAAAGATAGGTAGGAGCAAGCCCATGTAATGCTTTGTAGGTTAGCAGTAAAACCTTGAAATCAGCCCTTGCCTTAACAGGAAGCCAGTGTAGGGAGGCTAGCACTGGAGTAATATGATCAAATTTTTTGGTTCTAGTCAGGATTCTAGCAGCCGTATTTAGCACTAACTGAAGTTTGTTTAGTGCTTTATCCGGGTAGCCGGAAAGTAGAGCATTGCAGTAGTCGAGCCTAGAAGTAACAAAAGCATGGATTAATTTTTCTGCATCATTTTTGGACAGAAAGTTTCTGATTTTTGCAATGTTACGTAGATGGAAAAAAGCTGTCCTTGAAGCAGTCTTGATATGTTCTTCAAAAGAGAGATCAGGGTCCAGAGTAACGCCGAGGTCCTTCACAGTTTTATTTGAGACGACTGTACAACCATCCAGATTAATTGTCAGATTCAACAGAAGATCTCTTTGTTTCTTGGGACCTAGGACAAGCATCTCTGTTTTGTCCGAGTTTAAAAGTAGAACATTTGCAACCATCCACTTCCTTATGTCTGAAACACAGGCTTCTAGCGAGGGCAATTTTGGGGCTTCACCATGTTTCATTGAAATGTACAGCTGTGTGTCGTCCGCATAGCAGTGAAATTTAACATTATGTTTTCGAATGACATCCCCAAGAGGTAAAATATATAGTGAAAACAATAGTGGTCCTAGAACGGAACCTTGAGGAACACCGAAATTTACAATTGATTTGTCAGAGGACGAACCATTCACAGAGACAAACTGATATCTTTCCAACAGATAAGATCTAAACCAGGCCAGAACTTGTCCATGTAGACCAATTTGGGTTTCCAATCTCTCCAAAAGAATGTGGTGATCGATGGTATCAAAAGCGGCACTAAGATCTAGGAGCATGAGGACAGATGCAGAGCCTGTGTGAGGGAAATAAAAGTAGTGATGGAAATTTCACATTTCTTTACCTAGGCAGTTTTACATATTTTAAGAGGCCATTCTACACAATGGAGATTAAAAGTTGGGTTCACAGAAATTGAACAGTTCCCAAGTACAGTAAATTGACATGAACTAATAACTGCCATACCTTCTCCCATTTTCAAATCAGAAATAGAGAGGCATCTGAACAAACTAAGATTTTAATGAAATAATTTTTTTTTATAGAACAATCTTTCCAATACTGTCAAAACCCAGACTGAAACACTTTACTGACACCTTGGGCTTTCTTGGCACAGATGACATTTTCAGCTTTCATGTAATATTTCAAGTATTTTTCACAAACTTTTCCCTACCAATAAAATCAATGAGAGGTATTGGGATGGTCTGGATGTTCTAGCTTCTACAGATTCATTTTTCACTGATGTGTGTATAGATTATTGGATAAATGGACCCACTTCCCCTTGCATACTTGCAAGAGAGATTTATTTGTGATGACCTGGGTTCAAGCAGTATCTGTTTTCTTTCAAATACTTTATCTGCGCTTGATTGAGCTTGTCTGGCGCAACGGAACCAATTGAATAGACCCGAAAGTGCAAACCCCACCTGTCTGGCACTCCAGGCAGGCTTAATCAAACTCTCAAGGTATCTGAAAGAAATCAAATACTATTTGAACTCAGGTTTGCTGTGATGTTCTCGGTCTTCTCCTCCACTAGAGAGGGAAATCATGAATGCAAATCATGGAAGAAAGCCAGGACGTGATGGAGATGGGGGGGTCCATGCTGTGCGGACATCATTAATTATTCATTATTGCGTATTTGCATGCTTGTTAACAAGGTCAGGAAGTGCATAACGAACGGACGCTCAATGAACATTCATTGAACTTTATTAATACTGATGTGATTTTTCCAAAGGAACCCGAGTCAGAGAGAGATTAGGAAAGTCCACAGCTGTTGTCATTCCCTTGTATTTCCATGAGGTAAGTGGCCTCTAGCCAAACAGGAGAAAGAGTGGCTCCAGTTTGATGAAAATGCTGACAAAGTCCTTGAAACAACAGACAAAAGGTACCGAAAGCATCATTTTTGATAGCCGCAAACCACTGGCTGCATCTGGGTAAATCTCTGGTAGGTAAAACATGCTTGTTTGCAATTAGCACAGTCAGACAGAACACCACACGTGCATGATGACAAACACTGATGAAAAACGAATGTAAAAAAACAATTGCCTAGAGAAGATCTGAGATTACTGTTCGACGTAAACAACGTCATGTTTGTGGGCATGCCCCATCTACCTAGCGGGGTGGTGTCTGCATTCGCTATGAATGCTGGACTTTGTGGTTCACTATACACAGGAAGTTGAATCTGATTCCATCTGGCCGGCTGACTGGTACTATCTGGCCAGCCAACTGTTAATATCTGGCCGGCCGACTGGTCCTAACTGGCTGACCGACTGATACTATCTGGCCATCCGACTGGTCCTATCTGGCCGGCCGACTGATACTATCTGGCCATCCAACTGGTCCTATCTGGCTGACCGACTGATACTATCTGGCCATCCGACTGGTCCTATCTGGCCGGCCGACTGATACTATCTGGCCATCTGACTGGTCCTATCTGGCCGACTGAATGATACTATCTAGCCATCCGATTTGAGCTATCTGGCCGGCCGACTGATACTATCTGGCCATCCGACTTGATCTATCTGGCCGGCCGACTGATACTATCTGGCCATCCGACTGGTCCTATCTGGCCGGCAGACTGATACTATCTGGCCATCCGACTGGTCCTATCTGGCCGGCAAACTGGTACTATTTGGCCATCCGACTTGACCTATCTGGCCGGCAGACTGATACTATCTAGCCATCCGACTTGACCTATCTGGCCAGCGGACTAATACTATCTGGCCATCCGACTTCACCTATCTGGCCGGCCAACTGGACCTTTCTGACAGGACGACTGTTACAATCTGGCCGGCCGACTGGGCCTATCTGGCTGGCCGACAAGCCAACTAGTCCAATCTGGCCGGCCAACTGGTCCAATCTGTCTGGCCGACTGGCAGGCTGACTGGACCTTTCTGGCAGTCATATCGGTACTATCTGGCCGGCCGATTGGTCCAATCTGACTGGGCGACTGGTCCTATCTGGACTGCTGACTGATACTATCTGGCTGGCCGGCCAGCCGACTGGTCCCATATGGCCAGCCGATCGGTCTTTCTGGCCACCGATCGGTGGTGGGTGGCGGGACACAATGCAGATAGTCCGGGTAGCCAATGTGCGGGGGGCATTGGTTACTCTGGCTAATTGAGGTAGCATGTACATTAATGTACAGTATAGTTAAAGTGACTATGCATATATGATAAACAGAGAGAAGCAGCAGCATAAAAGAGGGACGGGGACACAATGCAAATAGTCTGGGAAGCCAATATGCAGGGGTCACCGGTTAGTCTGGCTAATTGAGGTAGTATGTACATGAATGTATAGTTAGTGACTATGCGTATATGATAAACAGAGAGTAGCAGCAGCGTAAAAGAGGGATGAGGGGGACACAATGCAAATAGTCCGGGAAGCCATTTGATTATTGGTTCAGGAGTCTTATGGCTTTAGGGTAAAAGCTGTTGAGAAGCCTTTTGGTCCTAGACTTGGTGCTCCGGTACCGCTTGCCATGCGAGAGTAGAGAGAACAGTCTATGACTGGGGTGGCTGGGGTCTTTGACAATTGTTAGGGCCTTCCTCTGACACCGCCTGGTGTAGAGGTCCTGGATGGCAGGCAGCTTAGCCCCAGTGATGTACTGGGCCGTAGGTACTACTCTCTGTAGTGCCGTGCGGTCGGAGGCCGAGCAGTTACCGTACCAGGCAGTGATGCTACCAGTCAGGATGCTCTCAATGTTGCAGCTGTAGAAGCTTGAGGACCCGTGCCAAATCTTTTTAGTTTCCTGAGGGGGAATAGACTTTGTCGTGCCCTCTTCACGGCTGGTGATGTGGACAACCTGCTCCACTATAGCCCCATCGATGAGAATGGGAGCGTGCTCGGTCCTCCTTTTCTTGTAATCCACAATCATCTCCTTAGTCTTGGTTACGTTGAGAGATAGGTTGTTATTCTGGCACCACCCGGCCAGGTCCCTGACCTCGTCCCTGTAGGCTGTCTTGTCGTTGTCAGTGATCAGGCCTACCACTGTTGTGTCATCTGCAAACTTAATGATGGTGTTAGAGTCGTGCCTGGCCACGTGGTCATGTGAACAGGGAGTACAGGAGGGGACTGAGCATGCACCCCTGAGGGGCTCCAGTGTTGAGGATCAGCATGGCAGATGTGTTGCTACCTACCCTCACCACTCTGGGGCGGCCCGTCAGGAAGTCCAGGATCCAGTTGCAGGGGGAGGTGTTTAGTCCCAGGATCCTTAGCTTAGTGATGAGCTTTGAGGGTACTATGGTGTTGAACACTGAGCTATAGTCAATGAATAGCATTCTCACGGAGGTGTTCCTTTTGTCCAAGTGGGAAAGGGCAGCGTGGAGTGCAAATAGAGATTGCATCATCTGTGGATCTGTTTGGCCGGTATGCAAATTGGAGTGGGTCTAGGTTTTCTGGGATAATGGTGCTGATGTTTGCCATCACCAGCCTTTCAAAGCACTTCATGGCTACGGACGTGAGTGCTACGGGACTGTAGTCATTTAGGCAAGTTGCCTTAGTGTTCTTGGGCACAGGGACGATGGTGGTCTGCTTAAAACATGTTGGTATTACAGACTCAGTCAGGGACATGTTGAAAATGTCAGTGAAGACACTTCCCAGTTGGTCAGCACATGCCCAGAGCACACGTCCTGGTAATCCGTCTGGCCCCGCGGTCTTGTGAATGTTGACCTGTTTAAAGGTCTTACTCACATCGGCTACAGAGAGCATGATCACACAGTCGTCCGGAACCGCTGAGGCTCTCATTTATGCCTCAGTGTTGCTTGCTTCGAAGCGAGCATAGAAATTATTTAGCTCGTCTGGTAGGCTCGTGTCACTAGGCAGCTCACGGCTGTGCTTCCCTTTGTAGTCTATAATAGTTTGCAAGCCCTGCCACGTAAGACGAGCGTCAGAGTACGTAATACAATTCAGAGTACGTAGTACGATTCAGTCTTAGCCCTGTATTGGCACTTTGCCTGTTTGATGGTTCGTCGGAGGGCATAGCAGGATTTCTTATAAGCTTCCTGCACCTTGAAAGCGGCAGCTCTACCCTTTAGCTCAGTGCAAATGTTGGCAGTAATCCATGGCTTCTGGTTGGGGTATGTACGTACAGTCACTGTGGGGACAACGTCCTCGATGCACTTATTGATAAAGCCAGTGACTGATGTGGTGTACTCCTCAGTGCAATCGGAAGGATCCCGGAACATGTTCCAGTCTGTGATGGCAAAACAGTCCTGTAGTTTAGCATCTGCTTCATCTGACCCCTTTTTTATAGACCGAGTCACTGGTGCTTCCTGCTTTAATTTTTGCTTGTAAGTAGGAATCAGGAAGATAGATTTGTGGTCAGATTTACCAAATGGAGGGCGAGGGAGAACTTTGGAGAACTGTGTGTGGAGTACAGGTGATCTAGAATTTTTTCCCTTTGGTTGCGCATTTAAGATGTTGATCGAGATTAGGTAAAACTGATTTAAGTTTCCCTGCATTAAAGTCCCCAGCCACTAGGAGCGCCGCCTCTGGGTGAGCAGTTTCCTCTTTGCTTATTTCCTTATACAGCTGACTGAGTGTGGTCTTAGTGTCAGCATCTGTCTGTGGTGGTAAATAAACAGCCACGAAAAGTATAGATGAAAACTCTCTTGGCAAATAGTGTGGTCTACAGTTTATCATAAGATACTCTACGTCAGGCGAGCAAAATCTAGAGACTTCCTTAGATTTCGTGCATCAGCTGTTGTTTACAAATATGCACAGACCGCCCCCCCTCGTCTTACCGGAGTGTGCTGTTCTATCTTGCTGGTGCAGCGTATATCCCGCTAGCTGAATATCCATGTCATCATTCAGCCACAATTCCGTGAAACATAAGATGCTACAGTTTTTGATGTCCAGATGGTATGATATTCGTGATTGTAACTCGTCTAATTTACTGTCCAAAGATTATACATTGGCGAGTAATATTAACGGTAACGGCAGATTTCCCACTCTCCTTCTGCGGATCCTTATGAGGCACCCCGCTCTGTGACCTCTGTACCTGCTTCTCTTTCTCTTGCCATTAACTGGGATGTTGGCCTTGTCGGGTGTTCGCAGTATATCCCATGCATCCTGCTTGTTGAAGAAAAAATCTTAGTCTAATCCGAGGTGAGTGATCGCTGTTCTGATATCCAGAAGCTCTTTTTTGCCGTAAGATACGGTTGCAGAAACGTTATGTACAAAATAAGTTACAAATAACACACAAAAAAACACATAATAGCACAATTGGTTGGGCGCCCGTAAAACTGCTGCCAATTCTTCCGGCGCCATTTTACCTAATTCATCCTCACTCTCGTAATTTCCTTCTGCAGCACTCCATTTTAACTCTTAATATGTTCCACTTTCTTCCTTTTTTTCCTGCCCGCCTTCTTACCGACCTCTATGGGTTCCCCTGAAGCCATCTCCAAGTCTGACAACCATTCCGGCATACCCGCCATCTTGTGACTCATCCTGATATGGAATTGGTCAATAATTCATGTTTTCTCTTTGCTTGGGCTGTGTCTCAGCCAATCAGAAGAGCTCCTTAAAAGGTCAGATGAAGACTGAAGCCCACGGTGACAAAAGGTTACCAGGAGTGTAGTATGAGTGGCAAATGTTTCTGGTTTGCTTTTCTTTCTTTATCTTTCTTTTCTCCCATCTTTATTGCCCTCTTTTTTCCTCCCACTCTTATTTGGGTACCAATGTTATTTCTAATGGATTTTTGTATTAACATGACGGTTTGGAGAATATTTAGCTGTGGTCTAATGAAAAAATGATGGCTCTGAATGTGCTTTATCTTGTCAGGAAGCGTTTCTTGCATAAAGGGTGTTCTCAGTTTTTGGTCTTTGGGGAGAAATTCGAATACATGTTTTGTTGCTGTTCCGACTAGGTAATAAGAATTTGCACAAATAACAATTAGTTGTTTCTTAACTTCTTATATTTAGCCACCGTGCTTCTACACCTGCATTGCTTGCTGTTTGGGGTTTTAGGCTGGGTTTCTGTACAGCACTTTGTAACATCTGATGATGTAAGAAGGGCTTTATAAATACATTTGATTGATAGCTCAGGTGAAAAGAGAGAAGAACTTCTCTAGTTAGGTCACACTCTGCCAGGGTGGGATAGTATTGTTTTCTGAGAGAGTATGACTTTATGAAATATGAATTTGAATTCTATAAAATTAAGATTAGAACACAAAATCCCATTGGTATATGGATCCAAGCAAGCATGCAGTGTGCCATCTGTGTGTAGGAAAAAATAGAATTAGTCTGTTCCATTTTCATTGTTTTGTCTCACATGAGACCGGGGGAGAGAGAGCAATAGAGAGAGCAATAAAGAGAGAGAGGGTGAGCAATAGAGAGAGAGAGAGAGAGAGTAATAAAGAGAGAGCAGTAGAGAGAGAGAGGGTGAGCAATAGAGAGAGAGAGAGAGGGGGGGGGTGAGCAATCGAGAGAGAGAGGTTGAGCAATAGAGAGAGTGAGAGAGTAATAGAGAGAGATAGAGTAAAAGAGAGAGGGTGAGCAATAGAGAGAGAGCAGTAGAGAGAGAGAGGGTGAGCAATCGAGAGAGAGAGGTTGAGCAATAGAGAGAGAGAGAGTAATAGAGAGAGAGCAGTAGAAAGAGAGAGAGGGTGAGCAATAGAGAGAGAGAGAGAGAGAGAGAGAGAGAGGGGGTGAGCAATCGAGAGAGAGAGGTTGAGCAATAGAGAGAGAGAGAGTAATAGAGAGAGAGCAGTAGAGAGAGAGGGTGAGCAATAGAGAGAGAGAGAGAGGGTGAGCAATAGAGAGAGAAAGGGGGTGAGCAATCGAGAGAGAGGTTGAGCAATAGAGAGAGTGAGAGAGAGGGGGGGTGAGCAATAGAGAGAGAGCAGTAGAGAGAGAGAGAGGGTGAGCAATAGAGAGAGAGAGAGAGAGAGGGGGTGAGCAATCGAGAGAGAGAGGTTGAGCAATAGAGAGAGAGAGTGATAGAGAGAGGGTGAGCAATCGAGAGAGAGAGGTTGAGCAATAGAGAGAGAGAGAGTAATGGAGAGATAGAGCAATAGAGAGAGAGAGAGTAATAGAGAGAGAGAGAGCAATAGAGAGAGAGCAGTAGAGAGAGAGAGAAGGTGAGCAATAGAGAGAGAGAGAGGGTGAGCAATAGAGAGCAATAGTGAGAGAGAGTGAGCAATAGAGAGGGTGAGCAATAGAGAGAGAGAGGGTGAGCAATAGAGAGAGAGAGCAATATAAAGCGTGAGAGGGTGAGCAATAGAGAGCAATAGAGAGAGAGGGTGAGCAATAGAGAGAGAGAGGGTGAGCAAAAGAGAGAGCAATAAAAAGCATGAGAGGGTGAGCAATAGAGAGCAATAGAGAGAGAGAGAGGGTGAGCAATAGAGAGAGAGGGTAAGCAATAGAGAGAGGGTGCGCAATAGAGAGAGAATGTGAGCAATAGAGAGAGAGAGGGTGAGCAACAGGGAGAGAGAAAGAGAGGGTGAATGAACAACAGAGAGAGAGAGAGGTTTTGTGCCTGCAGCGATTCTTGTGTTGGAAATATTTACTGTGGCATGTATTCACAAATGAGTTAGTGTAGTGAAAGACACATTTTAATGGATCTTGTTCATACTTCTTCCCTAACAACAACATATGTGGTTTATCAAGAGAAAACACTGGAAAAAATAAACCACTGAATACAACAGAGCTGCTTGCTTTCCTCAGAAACAGTCTTAAGAAGCTCTAGGAAAAACTCCCTAGAAAGGCCAAAACCTAGGAAGAAACCTAGAGAGGAACCAGGCTATGAGGGATGGCCAGTCCTCTTCTGGCTGTGCCGGGTGGAGATTATAACAGAACATGGCCAAGATGTTCAAATGTTCATATATGACCAGCAGGGTCAAATAATAATAATCACAGTAGTTGTAGAGGGTGCAACAGGTCAGCACCTCAGGAGTAAATGTCAGTTGGCTTTTCATAGCCAATCATTCAGAGTATCTCTACCGCTCCTGCTGTCTCTAGAGAGTTGAAAACAGCAGGTCTGGGACAGGTAGCACGTCCGGTGAACTGGTCAGGGTTCCATAGCCGCAGGCAGAACAGTTGAAACTGGAGCAGCAGCACAACCAGGTGGACTGGGGACAGCAAGGAGACATCAGGCCAGGTAGTCCTGAGGCATGGCCCTAGGACTCAGGTCCTCCGAGAGAGAGCGAGAGAGAGAGAGAGAGAGAGAGAGAGAGAGAGAGGGAGAGAAAATTAGAGAGCATACTTAAATTCACACAGGACATTGGATAAGACAGGAGAAATTCTCCAGATATAACAGACTGACCCTAGCCCCCCGACACATAAACTATTGCAGCATAAATACTGGAGGCTGAGACAGGAGGGGTCGGGAGACACTGTGGCCCTGTCCGACGATACCCCCGGACAGGGCCAAACAGGCAGGATATAACCCCACCCACTTTGCCAAAGCACAGCCCCCACACCACTAGAGGGAAAGCTTCAACACCAACGTACTATCCTGAGACAAGGCCAAGTATAGCCCATGAAGATCTCCCTCATGGCACGAACCCAAGGGGGGGCGCCAACCCGGACAGGAAGATCACGTCAGTGACTCAACCCACTCAAGTGGCGCACCCCTCCTAGGGACGGCATTGAAGAGCACCAGTAAGCCAGTGACTCAGCCCATGTAATAGGGTTTGAGGCAGAGAATCCCAGTGGAGAGAGGGGAACTGGCCAATCAGATTACCCCCATTTTGTATACTGCATCATGCTGCATCTTTTATTATCCTCATTGCTCTCTAGAATTCAAATAATGAATCCTCTCCTCTCTTTCTGTCTTTCTCCTGTTCTACCTCTCCTCTCTCACACTTTCTTTACAACCCAAAATAATATGATAGGTGTGAGACGTTAAGGCCATACCTCAGCAGACTATGTACCATGCTAGGTATACAACATGGGGGTAATCTGATTGTGGTCATACTGTGCAAGCTGTTATGGGCTAGCAGGCCGATATGGACTATGTTATATGCAATGATCTCATCTGTGCTATAGTGGTAAGAAAAAAATGATGGGTTAGCAATGATAAATAAAGTAATGCTTCCTATTCTTTCAATGCATTTTTCCGCAATAGGTGGGTAAATGCTTATGCAAAATAAAAAAGGTGCGTAAATGGTGTTTGCGTGCGTTTACCCTCCCCTACACCCCTGGATCTAATACTTTCAAGTGACTTCCTCATCTGTAATAAATGTGTATGTGAAAGGTGGAAACAATGTGCTAAGGTGCTAACAAGGTGTTAATACAAAGGATACCAGGCTATATTTTTGTGGCTGAGTATTTGTGCAAGAGTGTGATATATTCCTAGTCAGATCCCAAATCAGTTTGTTCCATCTGGACATGTTGGCAAGACATCTCAAACAGATCTGGAAACAGGCTATTATATTCCCACAGGGAGTCCCAGGAAGACTTTGTCCACTTCATCCTCACACGTGGATTCATCTTCATTCTTCAAGCGGCTTTAATTGCTTTATTCCAAGTTTTAAGACATCAATGGAATTTTCTCCATGCCATTTAGGGCTGAAAACACAGCTAAATGTGAGCGCAGTTGAAGTGGAAAAACCTCTGAGGCCTGATAAATTGAAAACATTGTATCATACTGATAAAACACCAAAGCAAACAAAAGCAAATGAGAGAAGCGTTAGGTTTTGTAATTCCGTCACTATTTTCATCTCTATCCAAACCGTTTTATTGTGGTTCTTTTAAATGTGTTGATTGGAATGCTGTCTCTTCTTTAAGCTTGATTCCAAGACGTGTCATTTGCCAATTGTCGAGCGGGTATCTTCCAAGACAAACTGCACTTTCTTTTTTTTTTTTACTCCAATGTTGTCAGGCGTTGGAATAGCAACATAAAGGACTTCAGCCATCCTGCCTCTCTTAAATTAGGCATGAGTCTTTGGAATCTATTCTCATCTAACTATTTTATCAGAACAATATGTACAGTATTCACATACATTTGTTTTAGTCTGCTTCTTAAAACAACTTTGACTTAATAGAGTACCTCTAAGAATCTCATTACAAAATCATTAACCAATCGGTAGTTAAATAATAAACAGCTAAACTCTTCTACACATTTAAATAGGTTCTCTCAACAGGCAGAAAAAAGGTCACACAAGAAAATACCATAGAAATGAACACCTGATTAATCTTGGTTAACCCAGAACTAAAGTCTTGCGTAATTGGTCAGATGCTTGATTAAGTTCTGTGTCCATACGTGTTAAGATAAAATTAGGATTGGAACCAGAACGAAGAGCTCCGCCCTCTCTCTTAGGAAGTTACAGCAAGTCTATGGGCCAAAATGTGACTTGTTTCAGGAAACTAGACGTATGTCGCACATCAGTACTTCACAGGAAAGCAGAAATGCCTTCTGGAACATGTGTAAATAAGTGTTAAATTATGAGCCTAGTTGGTTGAGCCACAGAAAAAGACAGCAACCTTCCCGCTAGCCATGATTGGCTGAGATAATGAGTGGGCTGGACATGCCGAGAGATGAGTTCGGATTGGTCTGCCATGTAGCATGCTTCTATAATATGAGCTGGTCAGTATGTGTAGGTAATCCTTTCAAACGCGGCTTTTTGGAAAAACATCACGCAGTAGAACTGTATAAGTGTTGCTCTCCACTTTCTGGAGTACTGAGTTTTGAAATCAGTGGAAATAGAGTATGATAGCTAAGGAGATGAAGAAAATTCTGGCATTTGATTGCAAGTATGCAAATATGCAGACGGAGTCGATAAGAGAACACACTGTTCTGTTGGCTGTTGTAAAAACACCCGTCTCCGGATTACATCATCAAACTAAGTATAACCATGGCATCCGGGACAGAGAGGGTGAAGCGTCAATCTATGTTTATGGGTAAGAGAGTCTAGCTAGCTACATTTTCAGATATTACATGTTTCTAATTTTGTCAGAAAGTCATTTTAATTTCAAGTTAAAGTGTACAAAAATGTTAGTTGGCTGGCAAGCTAGCTAACGTTATGTGTATGATCTGTGTAGTAATATTATTCGTATCTCAGAGCGATTTGCATTTCTAGTTATAGTCTAATGTTACCTAGCTAGCATTGAACCTGGTTGGTTAACTACCTGCAGATTCATGCAGGGTAGTAACGTTATGAGTTGGGATTATGGTTCATTGTTTAACTAGCTAGCTACATGTCTAAACAAAATACTCCACTATGCAAGTAACTATTTCAATAGAATGTTTTTGATTTCACTGTGACAACTGTCGATAGACATAGTTGGTAAATTCGATTTGGCTATCTTCTCCGATTTCAGAGCACTCTCGTCTTATTGTGCCAAAGCGCCGAATAACTGACGAATTTACGAACGCTCAACACCCGTTGAATATGGCAAAAAGCACAATTAAATTAAATTAAATTGTTGCCAGCAGCACAGTTGCAGTCACCAACACTCTGGATAAGATAGAAACAGCCTAACCAGCTCTGCTAGGGCGAGTAAAATGATCAATGAGCTGTTGTCTCATTTGTGTCTGGAAGTAGCTAGCAAGCTAGTCAACGTTAGCCGGTTAACATGGGTGCTTGACTGCTGTTGTTAGGTCAGAACGCTTGATCCAGAATGCTTGGATCAGAGCGATACGCTCTGAATTTACGAACGGCCAATCTGACAACGCTCTGAGTTTAGGAACGCCCAAACCACACTCTGGCACTCCAGATTAAATGTATGAACATTTAAATATAAATGTATTAACTTCCCTGGGCTAGGTGGGGCGTACCTCAAAAATGCTATAACTTCAATTTGTCAAACATATGACTATTTTACACCATTTTAAAGACAAGACTCTCGTTAATCTAACCACATTGTCCGATTTCAAAAAGGCTTTACAGCGAAAGCAAAACATTAGATTATGTCAGGAGAGTACCCTGACAAAAATAATCACACAGCCATTTTCAAAGCAAGCATATATGTCACAAAAACCAAAACCACAGCTAAATGCAGCACTAACCTTTGATTATCTTCATCAGATGACACTCCTAGGACATTATGTTATACAATACATGCATGTTTTGTTCAATCAAGTTCATATTTATATCATAAACCAGCTTTTTACATTAGCATGTGATGTTCAGAACTAGCATACCCACCGCAAACTTCCGGTGAATTTACTAAATTACTCATGATTAACGTTCACAAAATACACTAGAATTATTTTAAGAATTATAGATACAGAACTCCTTTATGCAATCGCAGTGTCAGATTTTAAAATAGCTTTCGGCGAAAGAACATTTTGCAATATTCTGAGTAGCTAGCCCGGCCATCACGGCTAGCTAATTTGACACCCACCAAGTTTGGCCCTCACCAAACTCAGATTTACTATAAGAAAAATTGGATTACCTTTGCTGTTCTTCATCAGAATGCACTCCCAGGACTTCTACTTCAACAACAAATGTTGTTTTGGTTCCAAATAATCCATAGTTATATCCAAATAGCTCCGTTTTGTTCGTTCGTTCAAGTCACTATCCGAATGGTGACGCGCGAGCGCATTTCGTGACAAAACATTTCAAAATATTCCATTACCGTACTTCGAAGCATGTCAAACGCTGTTTAAAATACATTTTTATGCTCTTTTTCTCGTAAAATAGCGATAATATTCCAACCGGGCGGCGTTGTATTCATTCAAAGGCTGAAATAAAAAAATAAAAAATTCTCATAAACGCGCATCTCCAGTGTCACTGTTCCCAGCCTGACCACTAACAAATACTCCTGCTGTTCTTCGCCCAGAGACAGGAGACATGTCATTACACTTTCTGGCGCCTTCTGAGAGCCAATGGAAGCCTTAGAAAATGTCACGTTACAGCAGGGATGCTGTATTTTCGATAGAGATGCAACAGAAGGAGAAGAAATTGTCAGACAGGGCACTTCCTGTATGGAATCTTCTCAGGTTTTGGCCTGCCATATGAGTTCTGTTAAACTCACAGACACCATTCAAACAGTTTTAGAAACTTTAGAGGGTTTTCTATCCACATCTACTAATTAAATTCATATTCTCGTTTCTGGGCAAGAGTAGTAACCAGTTTAAATCGGGTACGTTTTTTATCCGGCCGTGCAAATACTGCCCCCTAGCCCCAACAGGTTAAACAGCTTTTAGTGTTGAAATATTTGGTTGTTTAGTTCATAGCCTTACATGTGAATCCTTAAAGAGATGGGTCGGGCTAAAGCATAAACTGGTGTGAATGATGTTTAATGGGTTTAGACAAAGAAGAGCTTTACAGTAGGTACCAAAAATATTCAAGGGCCATTTTCTCAACAGTGAGGTTAGAAGTTTATCAACTTTCAAAGCAGATTTACTTTCCCATTGTTCCTCAAGTGTAGTGTATGATATTCCATTTTCTAGCTCTGAGTGTCTACTTTTATTCAATGTAAAAAACACAATTTCAAATGTTGCTACATAAGACCGAATCAAGCCGTTTGGTCACAAATGTCCCCTCCTCTTCCAAAATTCAAAAGATGCTAACACCTGTGAAATCGTGATTTAAAAATTGATGACCTATGATCAAGATTATCCTACTAACAGGACATTAAAATCTGTAATATCTTGTGTTTCACCGAGACGTGGCTGAACGACGACACGGATAATATAGAGCTGGCAGGATTTTCCATGCACAGGCAGAACAGAGATGCTATGTCTGATAAGACGAGGGGTGGGGGTCTGTGTCTATTTGTCAATAACAGCAGGTGCGCGATATCTAATATTAAAGAAGTCTCAAGGTATTGCTTGTTTGAGGTAGACTACCTTATGATAAGCTGTAGACCACACTATCTACCAAAAGAGTTCTCATCTATTTTATTCGTTGCCGTCTATTTACCACCAGAGACAGATGCTGGCAATAGACCACACTCAACCAACTCTATAAGGCCATAATCAAACAATAAAATGCTCACCCAGAAGTGGCACTCCTAGTGGCAGGGAACTTTAATGCAGACAAACTTAAATCCATTTACCTAATTTCTATCAGCATGTCACATGTGAAACCAGAGGAAAAAATAACTCTAGACCACCTTTACTCCACACACAGAGATGCATGCAAAGCTCTCCCCCGCCCTCCATTTGGCAAATCTGACCATAAGTATATCCTCCTGATTCCTGCTTACAAGCAAAAACTAAAGCAGGAAGTACCAGTGACTCGCTCAATACGGAAGTGGTCAGATGATGCAGATGCTACGCTACAGGACTGTTTTGCTAGCAGAGACTGGATTATGTTCCGGGATTCATCCAATGGCATTGAGGAGTATACCACCTCATACATTGGCTTCATCAAGAAGTGCATTGACGACGTCGTCCCCACAGTGACCGTATGTACATATCCAAACCAGAAGCCATGGATTACAGGCAACATCCGCATCAAGCTGAAGGCTAGAACTGCCGCTTTCAAGGAGCGGGACATTAATCCGGAAGCTTATAAGAAATCCCGCTATGCCTTCAGACGAACCATCAAACAAGCAAAGCGTCAATACAGGATTAAGATTGATGCTCCTCGGATGTGGCAGGGCTTGAAAACTATTACGGACTACAAAAGGAAACTCAGACGCGAGATGCCCAGGGACGTGAGCCTACCAGATAAGCATGCATGAGAGCACCAGTTGTTCTGGATGACTGTGATAACGCTCTAGCCAATGTGAGCAAGACCTATAAACAGGTCAACATTCACCAAGTCGTGGGGCCAGACGGATTACCAGGACGTGTACTCAAAGCATGTGCGGACTAACTGGCATGTGTCTTCACTGACATTTTCAACCTCTCCCTGTCCGAGTCTGTAATACCTACATGTTTCAAGCAGACCACCATAGTCCCTGTGCCGAAGGAAGCGAAGGTAACCTGCCTAAATGATTACCACCCCGTAGCACTCACGTTGGTAGCCATGAAGTGCTTTGAAAGGCTGCTCATGGCTCACATCAACAGCATCCTCCCAGATACACTAGACGCACTCCAATTCGCATACCACCCTAACAGATCCACAGATGAAGCAATCTAAATTGCACTCCACACTGCCCTTTCTCACCTGGACAAAAGGAACACCTATGTGAGAATGCTGTTAATTGACTACTGCTAAGCGTTCAACACCATAGTGCCCACGATGCTCATCACTAAGCTAAGGACCCTGGGACTAAACACCTCCCTCTGCAACTGTATCCTGGGCATCCTGACGGGCCTCCCCCAGGTGGTAAGGGTAGGCTTACAACAATGATCCTCAACACTGGGGCCCCTCAGGGGTGTGTACTTAGTCCTCTACAGTATTCCCTGTTCACACACGACTGCGTGGCCAAACACGACTCCAACACCATCATTGCTGACGACAACGATGAGGCAGCCTATAGGGAGGAGGTCAGAGACCTGGCAGTGTGGTGTCAGGACAACAACCTCTCCCTCAATGTGAGCAAGACAAAGGAGCTGATCTTAGACTACAGGAAAAGGAGGGCCGAACAGGCCCCCATTAACATCGACGGGGCTGTAATAGAGTGGGCCGAGAGTTTCAAGTTCCTTGGTGTCCATATCAACAAACTATTATGGTCCAAACACACCAAGACAGTTGTGAAGAGGGCACGACAACACATTTTCCCCCTCAGGAGACTGAAAAGATTTGGCATGGGTCCCCAGATCCTCAAGAAGTTCTACAGCTGCACCATCGAGAGCATTCTGACCGGTTGCTTCACTGCCTGGTATGGAAACTGTTCGGGATCTGACCGTAAGGCGCTACAGAGGGTAGTGCATACAGCCCAGTACATCACTGGGGCCAATCTCCCTGCCATCCAGGATCTATATAATAGGCGGTGTCAGAGGAAAGCCCAAATAATTGTCAGAGACTCCAGTCACTGAAGTCATAGACTGTTTTCTCTGCTACCGCACGGAAAGCGGTACCGGAGCACCAAGTCTAGGACCAAAACATTCCTTAACAGCTTCAACCCCCAAGCCATAAGGCTGCTGAACAATTAATCAAATGGCCACCGGACTATCTACATTGACACCCCCCCCACCCCCCATTTGTTTTGTACATTGCTGCTACTCGCTGTTTAATATCTATGCATAGTCACTTCACCCTACCTACATGTACAAATGACCTCGACTAACCTGTACCACCGCACACTGACTCTGTACCGGTACCCCCGTATATAGTCTCGTTACTGTTATTTTATTGTGTTACTTTTTATAATTTTTTACTTTAGTTTATTTGGTAAATATTTTCTTAACTCTTCTTGAACTGCACTGTTGGTTAAGGGCTTGTAAGTAAGCATTTCACAGTCAGGTCGGCACATGTGACAAAGTTTGATTTGATTTGTCCGAATTTGACAAAAAACCCAAGAACCGGAACTGATGCTGCTCGTTATCTCATGCTTCCCATTGTACCATGACAGACCGACGGTACCAGTTGTGTTTATGTATAACACCCAATGAACCACTCTACCCCACAATCTCACACCCCTGGGAGCACAACCAATGTAATGCACAGAGTAGTGTTCAGATGTGAGTGTTGGCAAGGTGTTACCGCAACCCTTTGGTGTGTTCCATATAGCCTCAGACATGTTGTTATGCTGCTGTTACATGCCATGCAGCAATCGCATTTAAACAAACAACAATAAAACTGTTTGGATACAGATACAATGTATGAATTACTATTAGTTGAAGGCCCTAGTGCTGTAAACATACTCCATCATACATACACCTGTATGTAACCTGTATATAACAGAGATGGTTCGGGGAACCATTATGTGATGAGTAGCCATGCCTGAGACCTGAAGACTCCCATAGCTCAGTGGGCTAACACAGGCTTGCGGGGAGTAGGAACTACTTTACACATTAGTTTATCTCTGGTGTTCCAAGTCGGCCCACAGGTTCTGTCGATGAGTCAGAACTAGCTAATTGAAATGTCACAAGTGCCACTACTATAGATCCTCTAGAGCCCTCAAACTCAACTCTGGACCTCGAAGCCAGGTCCACTGCATTCTTTCTGCAGTCATTGTTCCCCTCTAGTCAGGGACTGATTTAGACCTGTGACACCAGGTGTGCACAATTAATTGTCAGGTTGAACAGAAAACTATCAGGCTCCGGACCTCGTAAGGTAAGAATTGAGTACCTCTGCTACAGAACATAAAATGGCTCTGAAATATGCAGTGGCCTAATACCCCTAAAGCAAGGCAGAACAGCCTCAGTTAACCAAATGTAAAACATGTTAAACGTCCTCTCATGTTGCTTCTCAGAGTCTTAGTGCCAAGACTATGTGTACCTGCCAAGACATTAATCAACCACATACACCTCAGTGTGTTGCCAGTCACCCTGATACTAAAATGAATGATCTGTAGCCTTCCTTTCTTTATGTTCATTCACAACGCTACTGTTATCTGGTTGCCAGGTGCTCTATACGGATGAGGCACCCTGGATCTATTGATTACAGTAATTGCATTGTCCAAAGCTTACATCTCTCTTATTAAACATTAAAGGGTGATGAGATGGCTGCCGCTTTTTTTTATTTGTTCTTGTTTTTTTCATCTCCTTTGAGTGAATTAGTAGCGCTTCGCTTGTCTAAACCCAAGGAGCACAGCAAAGATAATGAGATCCGTTGTTTTTGTTTTTATTCTCTCTTATTTTATAGTCTTGCTTGTACCCATAGCGATATTGATTGACATGTAACGTCGGTCTCCACAGAGACAGGGGAAGGTCAAAGGAATTGTCTTGGAGAGTTGGGCTGTGCTCCAAACAGACTGAAGCTAATAGTTACCTGACGTGTACTGTAAGCTGTTCCAAAACAAGTCAATGGGAAACAATTTTAGTCAATCCGTTAGAGGGAAATACATACAGTAGGTTTGAACATGTTTTAACAATTATTCATTTCAACATTTTAGCCCATGAGAAAATAGCCAACTTGTTCACATAAAACTGGTTGTAGAGATTTTTAGAGGATACATTTTATTTATTGATATCATCAGTTAATATTAATTTGATTGGTTAATGTAGAATAATGCATTTTAACCCAAGGTAGGAAGTACATACCAATGTCTGTTTTTCCAGTACAGCAATGTAAGACACTGAAGATATAGATTATGGACCAGATCATTTTGAAACGGCAGACCCTGAATCCAAACACAACGTAATCCAAGTTATAGGGGAGGAAAAACTCTTACCCTCTTTTCCATGCCGTGGCAAATTCAGTCTGTTTTGATTGTTTTTGTGTGGGAAATTGGACAGTGTAAATAAAGAGACAGAAAGAAAACAGGCAATACTTTGGACCACACAGCATTTCCCTTCGTTATCCTAAATGAATATGCAATAAACCCCCAAAAGTAAGCACTCTAATTTCTTAAATTGGTTTAGTTCGTTCACAAATTTCTTATTTTTTTATTTCACCTTTATTTAACCAGGTAGGCAAGTTGAGAACAAGTTCTCATTTACCACTGTGACCTGGACAAGATAAAGCAAAGCAGTTCGACACAAACAACAACACAGAGTTACACATGGAGTACAACAAACATACAGTCAATAATACAGTAGAAAAATAAGTCTATATACAATGTGAGCAAATGAGGTGAGATAAGGGAGGTAAAGGCAATGGTGGCGAAGTAAATACAATATAGCAATTAAAACACTGGAATGGTAGATTTGACAGTAGATGAGTGTGTAAAGTAGAAATACTGGGGTGCAAAGGAGTAAAATAAATAAATAAATAAATACAGTTGGGGAAGAGGTAGTTGTTTGGGCTATTTATAGATGGGCTATGTACAGGTGCAGTGATCTGTGAGCTGCTCTGACAGCTGGTGCTTAAAGCTAGTGAGGGAGATAAGTGTTTCCAGTTTCAGAGATTTTGTAAATGAGCTATTGACTATTCATACTGTGGATTTGTTTGTTTGCTTTTCTTCATTGTTTACATTTTATGAATGTAAAATCTTTCAGTATGACATTTAACTTGTTGCCATGCATCTATCTCCCTGACAGCTCATCATACTTCAGAAAACACAAAATTAAAATTTACACTAAACTCAGGAACTGCCCAAGTGAGCACTCACTGGTTGAATCAATGTTGTTTCCACATCATTTCAATGAAATTAAGTAGAACCAATGTGGAATAGACGTTGAATTGACATCTGTGCCCAGTGGGTGACTACACAATAATGGAATACTGTTTTTATTACGAGCTTCAGAGTGAGTTTAATCACCTTAGTCAACCTTTGACCTTGAATAATCCCTTAGGTAATGAGTAATGAAGACATTTGATACCACATCTTGATTAAATCGTATCCATATGTGTTTTGCACATCAAAAATTACAACAGACTTCCAAGGTGTTCACCAAGCATTGAAGGTACACGGCGTATAATTTGAATTTGATGTAAATACATTTATGGCACTGTTGGCTTCAATCTTTGACATGTTTCCAAGAACAACCCGTGGTTGTAATTGTAGAACAAAATGCGGATGATCGTAATAATAAACACATTGATAATTGGTTTGAGGACTTAGCCAGGCAGAGTAAGCTGGAGAGAAAACACAGAGGATCTGTGGATCATCCCATGTCAAATTCAAAGCATATGGTTAAGACTTCCTGAAATATTATACATTTTCAACTTTTGCCTGTGGTAAAACAATTTGTGGGGGATTTTTTCTCTCTTTTTCTCTTTTTTTTTTTTTTTTTTTACAAATATGAGACACCAACACAAGAAAGGAGGATGATGAGAGCCTCTGAGATGCATGTCACATTTCACTATTTTGGTTGTTTTAGACGGTTCCTTAGTTCTGTCTGTCTGTCTGTGTTGACAGTGGTCATGCTCTAGTGGTTAAGAGCATTGGACATCCCATCTTTGTTAGTCAGGTGTCCAGTAACTATGGTATCATGATCAATGTATTTATCATAGGGTGCGCTCGTAAATTCACTCTAGCTATCTATTCTGATTTCAGAGCGCTCCCGTCTGAGCGTGCCAGAGTGCAGAATAACTGATGAATTTACAAATGTGACACAACCGTTGAATATGACCGGTGTCAGTAAACGTAGGCAAAAAAACATTAAATTGTTGCCAGCAGCCTAACCAGCTCTGCTAGGGCCAGAAAAATGGTCAGAATGAGGTGTTCTCTCATTTATGTCTGGAAGTAGATGGCAAGCAAGCTAACTTTAGTTGGTTAGCTTGGGTGCTTGACTGCTGTTGTGAGGTCAGAATGTTCGGCTCAAGTGTACGCTCTGAAAGCGCCGAGAGCAAAACGCTCTGAATTAAAAAAAACGAACAATCTGACAATGCTGTGAATTTAATGCCTTGAGCACACTCTGAGCGCACTCTGGCACTCCAGAGCGAATTAGAGAACACACCCTTAGCATAATACAATTAGTCTGTGATAGAGATCACATGCTAACCCTGAGAAAAGAGGTTATTGCCAAAATTCAAAACCTCAACCCAGGTTAACACATTCATAGCATAGACCGCTTCAGTCTGATATCCACTACTTTGGCAATAAACATCAAGTTGCATGTCATTCTGTGATTGAATATTTCATAACAAATTTACATTGGCAGATGTTTGCTTTAGCTAAATCGTAGTTTGGTTGTTTTAGCAGAAAGTTGAACTAGTAACACAGGCTTTGGCCTGAGGAGATGTTGACTCACTGGTGGGGGTATGGTTACAACAGCAGATCTGATGCACAACCTTACTTTGTCCTTTCTGTCTGCTTACGTCAGGGTTCTGTTCATCAGGGCACGAAACGGAACATTTTTAAATGTTTCGCAACAGAACAATACATTGTACGTTTATAAAGGTAGTCCATCCCCTGTTCCAGTCCATTTCCATACTTTCAGTGCCTAATGAACACAGGCCAGACCCATTCTCAAAAATTAGGTCAAAGGTCACACAGCCTCTCATCCTCATTACCGCCACAGAAATTGGAGTCTCAGCAATTAGAAACTGACAAATTAGACCTTAATCTACCAATTTTCAATAAAGATTTTGTCAATTTATAAACATAATTCTGATTCATTACTTGAAATGACTACGGGTCACATGGAAATGACTCTGGTCCTAATGACCTTTTTACATTACCGATTGAAAGTCCAATATCCATTTCCTTCGAGATCACAGAGATTGCTTTGGAAAACCACATTTATTGATTACAGAAATCTCAACCATCAATCACAACCATCGTTTTATTTATTGTCCCAACGTGTGAACAGCCCTAATGATGGAGAACTACAGAGTGAACCCCACGTACTTGTGCACATGCTTTGGGTTATGTCCCAATATTCCCACTGAGTCAGAGATTAATCAAAATCACTTTTGCCTCAAGCTGGAGCTGTCAACTATCTCAATACAAATAATTCCAGCTGGTAGCCCTATCTAAAGTGACAAGCCATGTGTCATTTTAGCACAGAGGGATTGGCACACAGTGTGAGCCCAAGCATGGGGGGATTGACATAAATGCTATCAAAAGTGTGGCTGTAATATGGTGATGAACATGCACAGTTCCTACATGGACATACAATATATATCGATGAGACTTTATTTGAAGACTGCCTACATAAGGACTTCATAGTACATTTACAACCATACATAAGCAGAGCTTCATAAATGATTATGTCAACAGCTACACATTGATATGTTACGTATGTTGCAAGTTATAAAAGGCTACTGTACTTCCTGGAATATGTTATCTATGGGTTATGAACATTTGAGTAAGTTATTATGTAGATACCCTTCACAAAGTGTTGTTGGATTACGTTGTCATTACATTACTTTGTCTTCTCAACGCTGAACTGAAAACTGATTGCATCTCATTTGAACAAACTAGTTCCTTGAGTAACCTTGAAATACTCTATGCTTTAAAATGAGACATCAAGACAAAAGCAAAGAAATTGGCTCATTTGGCTATAGGGTTTCCTGCTATCAATGCTTACACACTATTACTGAAGTTAAATGCCACTCCCTTCTGTTCTAATTCAGAATATCCAATAGTTTACAGTTTCTCAACACATATCGTAATGAGAACTGTACAGAAAACCTAATTCCACATGTATTATTAATCCTCAAGAGTATAAGAGTATATAGACACGTGCGTCAATCTAAGTAACATAAAAAAAGACATCAAAATCCGTCAGTTTAAGCTAGAGATATCATGCTTTTAGCACGGGCTGAGTCTCAATCCACCTGCAGCCGCCTGTCGGTCTTCCGCATCTGCTGTGGAAGGTGGCCCGAGGTACAGCAGTCTTTGTCAAACCATGAGACATCCCAAAGATCGGAATTCTCACAAATACGTCTGTAGTGTCCAAACGATTTGGCCGTAAAAATATATATATTTCCTGAACTTTCTTATATCGCCTAGATATAGGACAGACACTTCAAAATCTTATTCCTCATGCTTAATTATTTTACAGTCTTTTTTGCCATTTATGAATGTGTTATTCAATGCATTTCTATGGGCTATAGTAATAAAGGCCAAATTAAATATTTTATAAAATAATTCTTTTATATGTATATTTCTATACTTAATTCACAATCAAATAGCTGAATGGTCCATGGTAGGACCATCTTTGAGGGCAACGTGTCTTTACTTCCCCAGTAACTAGTAATGTGTAAAACAAACAAACATCGTCAAACACAACGTATTTGACAACTCAGGTAATCAACAATTTGCAATTAATCAAGACAATTTCTTGATTACACACACGCTGCCTGTATTTGTTGTGTTATTTGCATGCCTCACCAAACCTGCACAGCTCAAATACTGAGACAGTTTAATTGTTGATGGAGCGAGAGGGAAAGTGAATGGGGATTTGAAAGTGAAAGAAATGTCAACAAATGGAAGAGCTGCAGTAGACTGAGTTATAAAGTCATGTCTCGTGATCTGTCAAAGCGTATTCTGAACGTGAAGTCACCCACCTTTTCCTTTCAATGTCAGTGTGTGTGTGTGTGTGTGTGTGTGTGTGTGTGTGTGTGTGTGTGTGTGTGTGTGTGTGTGTGTGTGTGTGTGTGTGTGTGTGTGTGTGTGTGTGTGTGTGTGTGTGTGTGTGTGTGTGTATGTCTGTGTTTGCACCTTGGTTATTAAATTACCACTTCGTGTGTCTGAGAATTTCACAAAGATAGCTATTTCCTTTAGTTGATCAACCTCTTTTCCATGCTTGTGAATAGTGGAACTATTGCTCACATTCTGCAGATTATCTCTCAATATTTCATAAGCATAGCTTTGATATTAGGGGCCAGAATGTGGCTAGGTGTTTACAAGATTTGTCCTGCGTGACTATCCCCACCAGTACTTTCTGGTAACACTACATTGGCACACCTGATGTAATTGTTACTCATTTCTTTGTGTGTTGCCGTGTCCTTTATAACTACTTTCTTAACCAATTTTCATAATTGTCATTTCTAACATTTGAAATATATATTTTGTATTCATATTTTAATGAAAAATTATATTTCAAGTACTGTAATGAAAGTTAAACTGTTATTAGGATATTATCTGTTCAGGCGCAAAGTCATAAATGTTTGGGAAAATGTCCTAAGAAGAGTGATATGAAGGATATTGCAACACTCAATATAGGTGTCATTAAGTATTTACAAGGTGTTATGAATTAGTATGCAAACCCCCTTCAAGTAAACTGTTACTGACCTTCTACAGTAATTCTCTCTGCAATTTCAATAATTGATATTGGTATAGTGTTTCTATCTCCATCTACCATTTACCATGTATCAACCAACAACTCATAGCTCTCTCTCACCCCCTTCCTCTGTCCCTCCCTCCCTCCCTTCTCCTCTCCCTCTCCCTCTCCCCCTAGCCCCTCTCCTGCGTGCTAAAAACTTCTTTCCAGAATATAAGTTTATCAATTGTAATTAGCAGTTCTTCCTCACTAGCTGGGGAGTGGAACTAACCTGAAACGAGGAGTGGAGCAGCGGACCCCTCTGCCCTCTGTGTATCCACCACCTCCGGGCTCCTTGTGGCTGTCACAAACCATTTATCCCCTGCTTAATTAAGCAGCTTTATTCCTCAGCATTGACAACGTAGTGAGACCTCACGCACTCTGTGACAGCCCCTGTTCACAACACACATATCTGGCCCCAGTAAGACCTCCATGACAGGGCCATAACCCTGTCCATAGTTAGATTCGACTTGGCGTCTAATTTGGGCACCCCTCCCCCAGGGTCTTGTCTTCACGCTGGCAGTGAGGCCATGATAGGAAGTAGACTAGGGACCGCTGCTGTAGCTCCATTGACCTTCTTCCCAACCACATAGGACATCTCTTACCCTTGCCTGGGATTTAATTTTGGCATAATATCCCATGTTCATCTATTAATTTAGCCACTGATACGATATACTGTATTTCATCCACTATACATTTGTAAATGAGTAAAAGGGGTATTGCATGTATCAAATAATGTATATAGGTTGCATCCTATGTTAACGTCCTAGAAATGTGTTCATTAGAGAATTCAATAGGAGAGCCACATTATTACCTCGAGAGTTCCAGGCTATAAGACTGAAGCAGCACATGTGGCGCAGTGGCGAGTGGACGAGCTAAAAAGGTTTATGTGTGTCAGTCTGTGTGTGTGTGTGTGTGTGTGTGTGTGTGTGTGTGTGTGTGTGTGTGTGTGTGTGTGTGTGTGTGTGTGTGTGTGTGTGTGTGTGTGTGTGTGCGCATGTGTGCATGTGTTTGTGTGTGTGTGCCAGAGGAGGCTGGTGGGAGGAGCTATAGGAGAACAGGCTCATTGTAATGACTGAAACGGAATTCATGGAATGGTATGAACCACATCAACATATGGAAGCCACACATTTGACTCCGTTCCAATAATTCCATTTCAGTCATTACAATAAGCCGTCCTCCTATAGCTCCTCCCACCAGCCTCCCCTGGTGTGTGCGTGCATGTGTGTGTGTTCAATATTTGACTGCTTCATCTCAGCAGTTCCAACTTCTGTTTGGTCCCATGGGTCGCTATGGAAATGAAAGAATCACAATGTACACACCCTCAAGACAGCCCGAGAAGCTGGTGAAAAAAGAACCCACCACTTTCATCATTAAAAGACAGCATCGTCACCAGTGTGCATGTCACCTGATAGGATTACATTATGCACCATGAAAGATGATTGAGTGGAATTGGTGTTTAGTCAGCTGAATGTAGGCATTCAGCTGACGAGAGAGAGAGAGAGAGAGAGAGAGAGAGAGAGAGAGGTTGTTCTGCCTTTAAAACGGTGTACCTTAATACTGCTATTGTCACTTTGACAAAGACACAAAGACATTGAATGAATTGAAAGAAAAATAAATGTATATTTAAATTCTTTTTGCAATTCGTATGATATGTTTTCATTTTCATTTCGTACAATATGTTACAAATTGTACGTGCTTAAGATCCCAGACGGCATCTTTAATAAAATGGGCACTTTCTAGTACATACATGGGGAGGCAGGTAGCCTAGTGGTTAAGAGCATTGGACCAGTAACAGAAAGGTGGCTAGTTCAAATCCCAGAGCTGTCTAGGTGAACAATCTGCCGATGTACCCTTGAGCAAGACACTAATCCAGAGCGACTTAAAGGAGCAGTTAGGGTTAAGAGCGTCCACTAAATGACGTAAAGGAAATGCAGTACATACTACACATAATTCAACACCATAGAAAATCAGGCAGAACATGTTACGTATTGCTACTTGAGAAATCAATACATAACAATCATGTCAATTGTAGAAAATAGAAAAATAAAGTGTCACATAAAAAAATGTGTAACATTAAAAAAAGTGTCAAATAACCTTCAATTCAGGATCTGTATTCAGCGTTTTCCTGAGGATGAAGGAGAGGTGGTGGTGGTTCTGCAGAGGTAATCAAGCCGGCTTGTGAGGGCTTCAAACTACATCGATTGAGCGTTATTATGATAAATGCACAAAAACAGAATCAGTCTTCTCTCACACAATGGCTTCCATTTTTTTGAGAATATTTTTTATTTTATTTATGTAATGGCATAACAGTGCTCTCTGTCTTGGATGTGTATGCTTTTGTTTGCCTGAGAAGTGATCTGCCTCTTCAGCATGAACTTGCAGCCATGAAATAGTCAGGCGCCTGCCAATACACGATTTGCAGTAGATAATTTTGTATCAACTGTGTGTTGTTGCAACACAAAATAATAACAGGTAAACCTACGGGATTAGTTGACTCCCGGACCAACATATCCCAGATGAGGAATTTACAGCCTCTCATACAATTGCCGCCATTTAAGCCTGGGGCTAATAGAGGTTGATTGTTAATACACGTCTTAGAATCCCCTTAGATTAAATGTTTATACAGCGCATTAGATGGCAAGTGATTATTCATTTATTCATTTAAGCAGGCAAGTCAACTGAGAACCTGATCTCATTTTCCAAAGGTTGCGTAAGAGGCTGCAAAGACAAAGTTAAAACAACACAAGACAGGGCAAGAGTATAGCATATCGAACATCTAACAATGTGCCTTCAAACTAATTTTAGGTCGCTTGGGACAGGAGTAACTGTGAAATAACTAAAATGCACCGGTAAATTTATTTTGCATGTCAGTCAGGTTAGTGTTAATTTAAATCCCACCGGCAACAAGGCGTAGTTTACATAAGTACCTTATTTACATAAGTATTCAGACCCTTTGCTATGAGACATGAAATTGAGCTAGTCAGGATTGAGGGAAAGATCAACAGAACAAAATACAGAGAGATCCTTGATGAAAACCTGCTCCATAGCGCTCAGAACCTAAGACTGGGTCGAAGGTTCACCTTTCAACAGGACAACAACCCTAAGCACACAGCCAAGACAACGCAGGAGTGGCAAGTCTCTGAATGTCGGGACAAGTCTCTTAATGTCCTTCAGTGGCCCATCCAGAGCCCAGACATGAGCCCGATCGAACATCTTGAGAGACTAGAAGATATCTGTGCAGCGATGCTCCCCATCCATCCTGACAGAGCTTGAGAAGATTTGCAGAGAAGAATGGGAGAAACTCCCCAAATACAGGTGTGCCAAGCTTGTAGCGTCATACCCAAGAAGACTTGAGGCTGTGATCGCTGTCAAAGGTGCATCAACAAAGTACTGAGTAAAGGTTCTGAACACGTATGTAAATGTGATATTTACGTTTCTTACTTTTAGTAAATTTACTAACATTTCTTAAAACCTGCTTTTGCTTCGTCATTATGGGGTATTGTGTGTAGATTGATGAGGGGGAAAACTATTTAATCCATTGTAGAATAAGACTGTAACGTAACAAAATGTGGAAAAAGTCAAGGGGTCTGAATACTTTCCGAATGCACTGTATACTGAACAGCACCGGAGATGTGACCCTAAGCTGTGAGGGAGCAGTCACAGCACCCCTGCATTCACTGTGGGGGAGTGATATGGTGTTATAGAAGTGGGACGGGACCTCCAAAACTTCCAGGGGTGTCTCAAAGTGGAGGTGGCTAGCGAGATGGGGAGGGCCTTCAGGGGATATTGGCAGCGTATGAACGTCACACCTATCTGTTGTTGTTAATAGCAACGGCTTGTTTGCTGTTGACAACACCCAAGTACTTACAGATATTCCCAGCATTGATGTATTCTCTATTCCCTTTCTCCAATCTCTTACCCTTTCTTTCATCACACACATTCATCCCCTTACACTCTTGTCTGGCTTTTTGCTCATCTGAGAGACTGAAAACACCTCCATTTCCTCTCTTCACAGGAGATGGACTGGCAGAAATGAAAGAGACCCTTTTCAATCAACAAGCTTAATAATAAGGTGTGGGTGTGCTAACTCTGTCGGTACTGCTGATCTCAGTACCCAAAATCATGTCTGTATTTTATGATGCACTTGTGATCAGTGTCATCTGGTTGTATGATTGGTTCACATTTGAGTGATGAAAGGTCCTAATAAAGTCTCTCTTCCTTTCTCTCGCTCTGTTTCTCTTTCTTTATGTCTCACCCCCTCCCGCTCTGTTTGGGATGGCAGTTTGGTAGGCTAAGTGTTGCATAGACCCTTTGGGCACAAATGTAATGCATGCCTCCTGAATGAATTAGGGACATAAAAACCTCTCTCTTTAAGGAATTATAAAAAGGAAACTGTCAGTCACACAAAAATTACATTTTAGTGCTCCCTGTCTCTCGTTGACAGAGCGTGAAAATTGTCTCGTTATCTGTAGATATGAAGAAAAACATTGAATACACATCCAAATATGACTCATACAAGAAAGTAATTTGGAATGGAATGGTTGGTATTTGAATGGTGTCAGTTCTTGAATTGGGCCAAAACCAGTTTTCCATTCCAGTACTTCGAGGTCTGAATAATTTCACATGATGCATCTCACTTATCCAATTTTCACGGCCCAAATGTTATCATTCTTTAAGTAGAAATGATCAAATTGCTAACAGTCTACTGCAACACGTGTTGCATATACCATCTTGACGTGTTTGCAAACCTGAAAAAAGGGCAGGTTCTCATATCACATTAGTTTTAAAAATCTACAGCAACTCTTATAGAAATGTCTCTCTTTCTGAGAACTCTGTCGACATACTCCTACAGACTGAGCAGTCGCTGTCTTTATTATAACAACACCAACAATATGCAGTAAGATGCATGGACATGAGAGAGATATGCTCTCAATCAATTCACACTGATAGTCAGTGTGCTTGGACTGATGTTTGTACAGCCAGAGACCACTCGTGCTGCTGGCTTCTGTCGACCAGACGCAGCCACTGCCGTGTCCAAATATATAGCCCCTGCAAAATGCACACGGCCACCTCTGACACATAGAGGGCTGGACGTGGGCCCAGACACACAGATGTGGCTGGCTGGAGGGCCGTCCACATCCCAAGCTGCCTTGCTCACTAGGACCTTACTTCATATTTATCATCTTTTCTAATGCTCTGTTTTGGTCATTACGATTTTCTGCGATTTCATAATGTTTGACGGTTTCAGAAAAAAATAGCCGTTAATTTGGTAATTATTGGTGCAGTAATTAGAAAATCCCGTTTTGCGACAGGAGCCTCGGAATTCAGCGTTTAATTAACCCTGTAATCACAGCATCTGGACCATATTACCATTTCAATGAGCGACTGCAGGGGAATGAGAGAAATACCATTTTAGGCCCAGCATTTTCACCTGTGCCATTGCAAAAGCTTATGTCAGAAATGTTTTTTGTATTTATCTACACATTATTTTGTGTGTTTTGAAGTGATATTTTATTCCTCCTCGGGTAGTTACACAGGCTAATAATACATGTTCATTTCCAATGAAGTATTGGAGGTGTGAGCGATGGTGGTTGTGTGACTGACTGACATTCACACCCACAACCTCTCTAATGTTGTACAGACCTAATCAATACCACATTACCTACATACCTAATCAATACCACATCACCTAGATACCTAATCAATACCACATTACCTAAACAATACCACACTGCCAACACACCTAATCAATACCACATTACCTAGACAATACCACACTGCCTACATACCTAATCAATACCACATTATCTACATACCTAATCAATACCACATTACCTAAACAATACCACAATGCCAACATACCTAATCAAGACCACACTACCTACATACCTAATCAATACCACACTACCTACATACCTGAACAATACCACACTACCTACATACCTAATCAATACCACACTACCTACATACCTAATCAATACCCCACTACCTACATACCTAAACAATACCACATTACCTAATCAATACCACACTAACTACATACATAATCAATACCACATTACCTAAACAATACCACACTACCTACATACCTAATCAATACCACACTACCTACATACCTAATCAATACCACACTACCTACATACCTAATCAATTCCACATTACCTAAACAATACCACACTACCTACATACCTAATCAATACCACACTACCTATATACCTAATCAATACCACACTACCTACATACCTAATCAATAACACATTACCTAATCAATACCGCACCTACCTGCATAACTAATCAATACCACACTACCTACATACCTAATCAATACCACACTACCTACATACCTAATCAATACCAGATGACCTAATCAATACCACACTACCTACATACCTAATCAATACCACACTACCTACATACCTAATCAATACCAGATTACCTAATCAATACCACACTACCTACATACCTAATCAATACCACACTACCTACATACCTAATCAATGTGTTTTGTCTGAGACGCATCACTCTTTAATCCCTTTTCTTCTTTCCTGTTCTTTCTGTCGCTGTTTGAACTGTTGATTACGATCAGACTGTTTGATGTCAGGCAGATAATTACATTGAACTGCCTGGCGGGGAGACACGTTCCAGGCGTTGTTCGTTCTCGGCGTGAGTCGGTCGGAGCCTCCGGGTTCGTCTCTGTCTTTACTCTGTCAGAAATGCCTGTGATCTGCCTTATCTGGCCTCTGAGGTCTGTCGTTTGTCCACTGTGTCACTGTTAATAAAATCTGAAGTGACAGCCCCATCCGTACCCCTAAAGGATGCCAACTGATGAGGATGTCACTCACAAGCTTTTTCATGTTGCGACTGACTGTAATAATATCACACTGCACTCAGTGCGCTCCATAGACGTACTATCAGGGAGCAGCAGTAACTAAAGGGGCGTTGCGATGGCGTGGTTGAAATAATGGTGATGATCGGGATAGGACGAGCAGTCTCAATGCACCTCTGCTCCTACGTTTGGTGTAGGGTGTAAAGCTAGAAGACCGGCATAGCCTCATGATCAACTTGTGCACTTAAAGAACCCTTCATTCCTCTGACAGGTCCAATAACTGCTTCTGGTGGCTATGGTCAGGATCTAAACCAGGGTTATCCAGCCCTGTTGCTGGATAACTACCCTCCTGTAGATTTTCACTCCAACCCTGTTCCTGGATAACTACCCTCCTGTAGGTTTTAACTCCAACCCCAGTTGTAACTAGCCAGATTCAATTTATCAACCAGCTAATTATTAGAATCAGGTACGCTAGATGTGGGTTAGACGGTAGCTCTCCAGGAAAGAGAGAGCCCTGAACTAAAGTATGCCTGCAATTGAAACAACTATTCTTCTACTTCAAGGTGATCATATAGCTATCTCTTGTAACTTTTTGCTTCTCATTTGAATATTTTATCATAGCTAAAGTGCAATCCAGTTATTGCTTTTGCAGGTACGGAGGACTGCAATGGTTGAAATGACACTGTTGAGTCAGACGGGCAACGGACAAAGACAGCAATGCATTCTAAATGAGGCGCCTACAATAACCATTCGCGACTCACAAAAGAGTTGATTTGTCTCTAAGGTGTAATGTAGATTTTTGCCCAACCCGGTAAAGAGCAGATGGCTGAGGTTGTGTGATTGACTGGCCTGATTGCCTCCCCATCTCAAAGGGACAAAGAGTACTTGCAAAAAGTACCATATGCACGAACGTTGCAGAGCATATGTTGCTAGCTCCATGGAACGTAACAACGTCAGTCGTGTAATGAGGTTTCTTGTCAAAGCGTCCATGCACTTCAACCTGGATGCTGGCACAGACCTGGACTTCAGTCACAGTCCAGAAGGTTCAACTTTAGCCGTAAAATTGTAAAGAATGATATGATTCACCTGTGCCATCGTTGATGATTCATGATTCATTACACAAGTCACAACCCAACCTCATGCTGAACAGAAGTACAAATTACTACCCTGACTTCAGAAGTGGTGCATTACTTCTATTGGCTCTCGAGACATTGGTGTCTATGACCTCACTCATTACAATGAAACTGATTAAAACAGTATCAGTGCAGCATTGGCTGTACAGCGTGAGGGGGAGCTACTATTATTCATCACCCATTCCTTAGTCACTTGTTCTGTGGAGAACAGAGCACAGGGTCAAGATTATTCGAAGTTATGGTGTTTACGAATGAGAGAAAGAGTACACTGCTGTTGGTATAGAGTTTTTACAAGAATAGAAAACATTGATAGAATGTTGAAGCAATGTTTACTGACAAAAGCCAGAAGTGGGCCGGTTCCTCCGAAGACAGAGCGAGGCCTTATGGGAGCGTGGGCCTGTGGGTAGTACCCTTCACAATGGAAAATGTTTCTGTGTATTTAAAGTATCATTCCGTAGGAGCAAGCAACTGAAAATCAATAGAATGTTAGTAGCCTTCAAGCAAGACTGATTATCTTTCGACGGATGTAAAGAATCTCTGTCTCAAATTGAATAACCTCCAAACTCCCACACACCATGAGCAGACTGTGCGTGAAAGGGTAACTGGCTGTGTTAAGCCTAATATGTAACAGTATAGGCTTACCCACCACAGAGAGGCAACCAGCACTGTCACTGTATACTGTATATTTCCAAGACCTTTAAGGAATGAAAAAAAACAGTTCATTTTCAAATTTATTGCATGTAGGCCTAGTTATTGAAGTTCACGTAGTGTTTTGAACGACTTGAATGAACATTTCCCAGCACATGGAGGGGAATGGTTTTCCAGGACGCCGACAATTTCCTCAAACATGGTGTCACAATACACTCTTGTTCCGTCTCCTCAACATCCTATGGGTGCAATGAATATGCCACATAAGGTGCACATTAGGTCTTCAAAACTGTAGTCAATAGGCTGCATGAAGTTGTAATGGAAAGGGTTTTGAGCTGTCATAAATGTGTTTCCAAAAAGCTTCTCAGAAATACACAATGTTTCTCAGGGTGGCGTTCACCTCTTACTAATGACATTTTCTGTGTAGCTGCTCCAGTCACTGGACTTATTTATCTTAAGGATCCGGCCCTTCTTTTCAATTCTCGCCTAAAATGACATATCCAAATCTAACTGCCTGTAACTCAGGCCCTGAAGCAAGGATATGCATATTCTTGGTACCATTTGAAAGGAAACACTTTGAAGTTTGTGGAAATGTGAAAGGAATGTAGGAGAATATAACACAATAGATCTGCTAAAAGATAATACAAAGAAAAAAACAACCATTCTTTTGTATTTTTTTGTACTATCATCTTTGAAACGCAAGAGAAAGGCCATAATGTATTATTCCAGCCCAGCTGCAATTTAGATCTTTGCCACTAGATGGCAGCAGTGTATGTGCAAAGTTTTATACTGATCCAATGAACCACTGCGTTTCTGTTCAAAATGTTGTATCAAGACTGGCCAAATATGCCTAATATATTTATTAATAACTTTTCATGTTCAAAACTGTGCACTCTCCTCAAACAATAGCATTGTATTATTTCACTGTAATAGCTACTGTAAATTGGACAGTGCAGTTAGAGTAACAATAATTTAAGCTTAATCAGATATGTCTATGTCCTGAGGTCCAACTCATCGAAAAAATAACCATCTCAATTGGGTTGAGGTCAGGTGATTGTGAAGGCCAGGTCATCTGATGGAGCACTCCATCACTCTCCTTCTTGGACAAATAGCCCTAACACTGCCTGGAGGTGTGTTTTGGGTCATTGTCCTGTTGAAAAACAAATGATAGTCTCACTAAGTGCAAACAAGATGGGATGGCATATCGCTGCAGAATTCTGTGGTAGCCATGCTGCTCAAGTGTGCCTTGAATTCTAAATAAATCACTGACAGTGTCACCAGCAAAGCACCCCCACACCATCACACCTCCTCCTCCATGCTTCACAGTGGGAACCACACATGCGAAGATCATCCATTCACCTACTCTGTGTCTCACAAAGACACGGAGGTTGGAACCAAAAATCTAAAATTTGGACTCATCAGACCAAAGGACAGGTTTCCACCAGTCTAATGTCCATTGCTCGTGTTTCTTGGCCCAAGCACGTCTCTTCTTATTATTGGTGTCTTTTAGTAGTAGTTTCTTTGCAGCAATACGACCATGAAAGCCTGGTTCCCTCAGTCTCCTCTGAACAGTTGATGTTGAGATGTGTCTGTTACTTGAACTCTGTGAAGCATTTATTTGGGCTGCAATCTGAGGTGCAGTAAACTCTAATGAACGTATCCTCTGCAGCAGAGGCAACTCTGGGTCTTCCTGTGGTGGTTAAAGAAACTTAGGCATTTAAAGAAACTTTAAAAGTTATTGAAATTTTCTGGATTGACTGACCTTCATGTCTTTAAGTAATGATGGACTGTCATTTCTCTTTGCTTATTTGAGCTGTTCTTGCCATAATATGGACTTGGTATTTTATCAAATAGGGCTTTCTTCTGTATACCACCCCTACCTTCTCACAACACAACTGATTGGCTCATACGCATTAAGAAGGAAAGAAATTCCACAAATTAACAAGGCAGCTTTTAACTTTAACCTGTTAATTGAAATGCATTCCAGGTGACTACCTCGTGAAGCTCGTTGAGAGAATGCCAAGCGTGTGCAAAACTGTCTTCAAGGTAAAGGGTGGCTACTTTGAAGAATCTAAAACATATTTTGATTTGTTTAATACTTTAGTTACTACATGATTCCATATGTGATTCCATATGTGTTAAAACTATACTTTGGTATTTGTTTAATTAGTCCGCTGTTGATACAGTTGATATAATTTTTGAGTGGATTTTTCCTTTAAGCAGCTAAGGATGTAGAGTCAAGTGTTTTCTGGGTAATTATTTGGACACTAAATCCAATAACCATTGACACAGTACATGATGTTGTAAAGAGATAGTTTGTCAACGGGAGACAAATATAACTGTATTGCCTTGATAAAGCTGCTATAAGTACACCTTAGGTCCATTCAAGTGTGCCACTTTTCACAAACAATCACAAAATATTTTTTATAGAACCTCTAGAATAGTAATTTTCAAGTGATCACTCTCACCATCTTTATTCTCCTAAATGTTCACCCATTAAACAAAGTTCTGATAAACCACTAAAGTTCCAATCCTTCAAAGTTCACTTTAGATGTTGTATACGTCTTTGAACAGTCTAGATTAGTTTCAAGCCACCATAGTGATGCCATTATCAATGTTTCACATCCCTCAGAGGGAATATGGCATGTTAATGTTCAATACAGCATTCGTTTGTCCCAGATGTGCTCCATGACATAACATGTTGTGCCAAAATGAAATCACACAAAAAATGTAATGTGTTTCCAAATGACTTTCCTGCCAAATAACATACACTGTAGCTAGGACAAACTTCAAAGAGTGACTTAGGGGGGAAATGGCATTGGTTTGGGTGGTGCTTCCCATACTGCTAATTCAATTAGCAATGCAGCTGTGGATGACTGACATCATTCTCACATGTTTACAAGGAACGCTTGTTCTCATAAATGCACAAATCTACCACAAGGTTTATTCGTAAGGGAGTGTCTGTCTTTGTTTTGAATGAAGGCTTGCACACTTTTAGAACTATATTCATAGATCTAGAAATTGGAGTGAGTAATATATATTAGTGCCTTCTGAAATTATTCAGAACCCTTGACTTTTTACAGCCTTTTTTAAAAATGGATTAAGTAAATGTTTTCCATCAGCAATCTACACACAATACCCCATAATGACAAAAGAAAACAGGTTTTTAGAAATTTTTGCAAATGTGTATATATATAAATAAAACTGATATACCTTATTGACCTAAATATTCAGAACCTTTACTCAGTACTTTGTTGGAGCAGCTTCGGCAGCGATTAAAGCCTTGAGACTTGTTGGATATGACGCTACAGGTTTGACACATCTGTATTTGGAGAGTTTCTCCCATTCCTCTCTGCAGAGAGAAAAACGAAATATATCATTACATAAGGAATACACAATGAATAACAATAACTTTACTATATACACGGGGAACCAGTACCGAGTTGATGTGCAGGGGTACATATAGGTAGGGATAAAGTGACTAGGCAAGAGAATAGATGATAAACAGTAGCAGCAGCGTATGTTATAAATCAAAAGAGTTAGTGAAAAAAAGAGTCAATGCAGAAAGTTAAATAGCTAGCCAATAGCAACCTGGACTAACTATTTAGCAGTCTTATGGCTTGGGGGTAGTAGCTGTTCAAGGTCCTGTTCGTTCCAGACTTGGTGCATCAGTACTGCTTGAAGTGCGAAAGCAGAGAGAACAGCCTTCCTCTGAAACCGCCTGGTATAGAGGTACTGGATGGCACAGAGCTCGGCCCCAGTACTGGGCCGTGCACACTACCTTCTGTAGTGCCTTGCGGTCGGAGTCCGAGCAGTTGCCATACCAAGCAGTGATGCAACCCGTTAAGATGCTCTAAATTCTGCAGCTTTAGCACTTTCTGAGGATCTGAGGGTCCATGCTGAATCTTTTCAGCCTCCTGAGGGGAAAGAGCCGTTGTCATCCCTTCTTCACAACTGTGTTGGTGTGGACACAGAGGAAAATTACTACACATCGACAGGGCTGTAGTGGAGAGGGTCGGGAGCTTCAATTCTCTTGTCGTCCACACCAACACAGTTGTGAAGGAGGGACGACAACCCCTCTCCTCTCAGCAGGCTGAAAAGATTCAGCATGGGCCCTCATGGGCGTGCTCGGCCCTCTGTTTCCCGTAGTCCACGATCAGCTCCTTTGTCTTGCTGACGTTGAGGGAGAGGTTGTTGTCCTGGCACTACACTGCCAGGTCACTGATCTCCTCCCTATATCCTGTCTCGTCGTCGTCGGTGATCAGGCCAACAACCGTTGTGTCATCAGCAAAATTAATGGTGGAGGCGTGCACCTCCATGCAGTCGTGGGTGATCAGGGAGTACAGGAGGGGAATAAGCACACACCCCTGAGGGGTCCCTGTGTTGAGGGTCAGCATGGCAGATGTCTTGTTGCCTACCCTCACCACCTGGGGCCCATCAGCATGTCCAAGATCCAGTTACAGAGGGAGGTGTTCAGTCCCAGGGTCCTGAGCTTCATGCCGAGCTTGGAGGGGACTATGGTGTTGAACGCTGAGCTATAGTCAATGAACAAATCAAATCAAATGTTATTTGTCACATGAGCCGGATACAACAGGTGTAGACCTTACCATGAAACGCTTACTCACAAGCCCTTAACCAACAATGCAGTTTTAAGAAAAATACCCACCAAAATAAAAAGGAACAAATAATTAAAGAGGAGCAGTAAATTAACAATAGCAAGGCTATATACAGGGGGTACCGGTACAGAGTCAATGTGCGGGGGCACCGGTTAGTCGAGGTAATATATACATGTGGGTTGAGTTATTAAAGTGACTTATGCAACGATAATAACAGAGAGCAGCTAGCAGTTTGGGTAGCCATTTGATTAGATGTTCAGGAGTCTTATCGCTTGGGGGTAGAAGCTGTTTAGAAACCTCTTGGACCTAGATTTGGCACTCCGGTACTGCTTCCATGCGGTAGCAGAGACAACAGTCTATGACTATGGTGGCTAGAGTCTTTGACAATTTTTTGTGCCTTCCTCTCACACCGCCTGGAATAGAGGTCCTGGATGCAGGAAGCTTGGCCCAAGTGATGTACTGGGCCGTACACACTACTCTCTGTAGTGTCTTGCGGTCAGAGGCCGAGCAGTTGCCATACCAGGCAGTGATGCAACCAGTCAGAATGCTCTCGATGGCGCAGCTGATGAACATTTAAGGATTTGAGGACCCATGCCAAATCTTTTCAGTCTCTGGAGGGGGAGAATGTTTTGTCGTGCCCTCTTCACGACTGTCTTGGTGTGCTTGGACCATGTTAGTTTGTTGGTGATGTGGACACCAAGGAACTTGAAGCTCTCAACCTTCTCCACTACAGCCCCGTCGATGAGAATGGGGGCGTGCTCGGTCCTCCTTTTCCTGTAGTCCACAATCATTTCCTTTGTCTTGATCACGTTTAAGGAGAGGTTGTTATCCTGGCACCACACGGTCAGGTCTCTGACCTCCTCCTTATATGCTGTCTCGTCGTTGTTGGTGACCAGGCCTACCACTGTTGTGTCATCGGCAAATTGAATGATGGTGTTGGAGTCGTGCTTGGCCATGCAGTCATGAGTGAACAGGAAGTGCAGGAGGGGACTGAGCATGCACCCCTGAGGGGCCCCAGTGTTAAGGATCAGCATTACGGATGTGTTGTTACTTACCCTTACCACCTGGGGGCGGCCTGTCAGGTAGTCCAGGATACAGTTGCAGAGGGAGGTGTTTAGTCCCAGGGTCCTTAGCTTAGTGATGAGCTTTGAGGGCACTATGGTGTTGAACACTGAGCTGTAGTCAATGAATAGCATTCTCACATAGGTGTTCCTTTTGTCCAGGTGTGATAGGGCAGTGTGGAGTGCAATACAGCAGGTATAAACAAACTGGGGTTAAAATGACTACAGGGGTACATGCAATGCCGTCGGGGGTACGTCAAATGAAAATGTGATTCACATTTTAAAACAGTCCATTTATATTGCCCAACAGGGCTATACATTTGGGTGAGGTTTTTTTCTCACCTGAGTAGCCTTGTTTCACTGCCAAAAATAAAGGATTCCATCTATTGTTCAGCGAAATAACAACACAATGTCAAATACACGTAGCCTAGTCAAATAATTAACATCCAATCGCATTAACTCTTACTCTCTCGTGGGAATTCCACTAAAGGTCCATAGGTAGCCAAACGTAGCTGCTGCTCATGCTGGTATCTGTACTGATGGCAGAAAAGCCATGACAGGGAGACATAGTGGAGTGGTAATGTGCATGCAAGCAGTTGCTTCCAATGCCACTTGCGTACACTGCAGCATCCACTGAGAGGCTCTTGCTGTCACGACTTCCGCCGAAGTCGGTCCCTCTCCTTGTTCGGGCGGCGTTCAGCGGTCGATGTCACCGGATTTCTAGCCACCTCCGATCCACTTTTCATTTTCCATTTGTTCTGTCTTTGTCTTATCACACCTGGCTTCACTCACCAATCACTTGTTTATTATTTAACCCTCTGTTCCCCATGTTGTATTTATTAGTTATTGTTATTTGTTACATGGATGATTGTCAGGCGTTGCACTTTTGTTATAGACTGTGTTTTTTGGCACTTGTACAGTATGTGTTATGTGCTGTCAGTTGGTAACCGGTACTAAATTGCGCCTGTTTATTATACTCCGCTCTCCTGCACTGGACTTCGTCTCCCATATACACGCATTACACTTGCTTCCAAGGGAATGCCTGACAGCTTGAAAGACGTTTTGGACACTACAGTGAAAATGGTTAACTTTATTAAAGCAAGGCCCCTGAACTCTTGTGTATTTTCTGCACTATGCAATGATACGGGCAGCGACCATGTAACGCTTTTACAACATACAGAAGTGCGCTTGTTATCAAGGGGCAAAGTATTGACATGTTTTTTTTTAATTGAGAGGCGAGCTTAGTTTTCTTTACAGACCATGATTTTCACTTGTCTGACCGCTTGCATGACGACGAGTTTCTCACACGACTGGCCTATCTGGGTGATGTTTTTTATCGCCTGAATGATCTGAATCTAGGATTACAGGGTCTCTCTGCAACTATACTCAATGTGCGGGACAAAATTGAGGCTGTGATTAAGATGTTGGAGCTCTTCTCTGTCTGCATTAACAAGGACAACACACAGGTCTTTCCATCATTGTAATTTTTTGTGCGCAAATGAACTCAAGCTTACGGACAATGTCAAATGTGATATAGCGAAGCACCTGAGTGAGTTGGGTGCGCAATTACGCAGGTATTTTCCCGAAACGGATGACACAAACAACTGGATTCGTTATCCCTTTCTTGCCCTGCCTCCAGTCCACTTACGATATCTGAACAAGAGAGGCTCGTCGAAATTGCAACAAGTGGTTCTGTGAAAATGTAATTTAAATCAGAAGCCACTGCCAGATTTCTGGATAGGGCTGCGCTCAGAGTACCCTGCCTTGGCAAATCGCGCTGTTAAAACACTGATGCCCTTTGCAACCACGTACCTATGTGAGAATGGATTCTCGGCTCTCACTAGCATGAAAACAAAATACAGGCACAGACTGTGTGTGGAAAATGATTTAAGACTGAGACACTCTCCAATACAACCCAACATTGCAGAGTTATGTGCTTCCTTTCAGGCATACCTTTCTGATTAACCTGTGGTGAGTTATTCACAATTTCCGATGAACAAATAAGGTTTTATATGTAAGATGGTTAAATAAAGAGCAAAATTATTGATTATTATTATATTATTATTTGTTCCCTGGTCCTATAAGAGCTCTTTTTCACTTCACATGAGCCGGGTTGTGACAAAGATTCACACTCATTCTTATGTTTAATAAATGTATCGTATAGTGTGTGTGTGTGGCAGGCTTACAATGATGGCAAAAAACAACATTTGAGAGTGCGCTGACCTTGGTGCTAGAGGGGGAACACAAGTGGTGGTTGAATGTTTGAAGGGGTACGGGACCATAAAAAGTTTGGGAACCACTGCAATAGAGATTGCATCATCTGTTGATCTGTTGCAACGGTATGCAAATTGGAGTGCGTCTAGGGTTTTTGGGATAATGTGGTTGATGTGAGCCATGACCAGCCTTTCAAAGCACTTCATGGCTACAGACGTGAGTGCTACGGGTCGGTAGTCATTTAGGCAAGTTACCTTAATGTTCTTGGGCACAGGGACTATGGTGGTCTGCTTGAAACATTTTGGTATTACCGACTCAGACAGGGAGAGGTTGAAAATGTCAGTGAAGACACTTGCCAGTTGGTCAGCGCATGCTCAGAGTACACGTCTTGGTAATCCATCTGGCACTGCGACCTTGTGAATGTTGACCTGTTTTAAGGTCTTACTCCCATCGGCTGTGGAAAGCATGATCACACAGTCATCCGGAACAGCTGGTGCTCTCATGCATATTTCAGTATTACTTGCCTTGAAGCGAGCATAGAACTAATTTAGCTCGTCTGGTAGGCTCGTGTCACTGGGCAGCTCTCGGCTGTGCTTCCCTTTGTAATCTGTCAAGCCCTGCCACATCCGAAGAGTGTCAGAACCGGTGTAGTATGATTCAATCTTAGTCCTGTGTTGCCGGTTTGCCTGTTTGATGGTTCGGCGGAGGGTATAGCGTGATTTCTTATAAGCTTCTGGGTTAGAGTCCTGTTCCTTGAAAGTGGCAGCTCTGCCCTTTAGCTCAGTGCGGACGTTGCCTGTAATCCATGGCTTCTGGTTGGGTTATGTAAGTACAGTCACTGTGGGGACGACTTCATCGATGCACTTATTGACGAAGCCAGTGACTGATGTGGCGTACTCCTCAGTGCCATCGGAAGAATTCCAGAACATATTCCAGCCTGTGCTCGCAAAACAGTCGTGTAGCTTAGCATCCGCTTCATCGGACCACTTTCGTATTGAGCGTGTCACTGGTACTTTTTTAGATTTTTTGCTTGTAATCAGCAATCAGGAAGATAGAGTCATGGTCAGATCTGCCAAAGGTGAGGGTGAGGGAGAACATTGTATGCTTTTCTGTGTGTGGATTTAAGTTGATCTAGAGTTTTTCAGCCTTTAGTTGCACAGATGACATGCTGGTAAAAATGACGTATGACGGATTCCAGTTTCCCTGCAATAAAATCTCTGGATGTGCATTTTCTTGTTTGCATATGGCCCTATACAGCTCATTGAGTTTGGTCTTAGTGCCAGCATTGGTTTGTGGTGGTAAATAGAAAAATATAGATGAAACTCCCTTCGTAAATTGTATGGTCTGCAGCTTATCATGAGATATTCTAAGTCGGGTGAGCAAAACATTGAGAAATCTCACACCAGCTGTTGATAACAAAGACACACACATCTCCCACTTTAACCTTACCCGACGCTGCCGTTCAGTCTTGATATTGCATAGAAAAACCAGCTAGATGTACGGTTGAAGTCAGAAGTATAGATACACTTAGGTTAGAGTCATTAAAACTCATTTTCAACCACTCCACAAATGTCTCCTTAACAAACTATAGTTTTGGCAAGTTGGTTAGGACATCTACTTTGTGCATGACACAAGTAATTTTTCCAACAATAGATTACAGACAGATTATTCCACTTATAATTCACTGTATCACAATTCCAATGGGTCAGAATTTAAAAGACACTAAGTTGACCCTGCCTTTAAACAGCTTGGAAAATTCCAAAAAATGATGTCATGGCTTTAGAAGCTTCTGATAGGCTAATTGACACCATTTGAGTCAATTGGAGGTGTACCTGTGGATGTATTTCAAGGCCTACCTTCAAACTCAGTGCCTCTTTGCTTGACATCATGGGAAAATCAAAAGAAATCAGCCAAGACCTCAGAAACAAATGTAGACCTCCACAAGTCTGGTTCATCCGTGGGAGCAATGTCCAAACACCTGAAGGTACCACGTTCATCTGTACAAACAATAGTAAGCAAGTATAAACACCATGGGACCACGCAGCCATCATACCGCTCAGGAAGGAGACGCGTTCTGTCTCCTAGAGATGAATGTACTTTGGTGCAAAAAGTGCAAATCAATCCCAGATCAACAGCAAAGGACCTTGTGAAGATGCTGGAGGAAACATGCACAAAAGTATCTATATCCACAGTAAAACAAGTCCCATATCGATATAACCTGAAAGGCCGCTCAGCAAGGAAGAAGCCACTACTCCAAAACCGCCATAAAAAAGCCAGACTACGGTTTGCAACTACACATGGGGACAAAGATCAAACGTTCTCTGGTCTGATGAAACAAAAATAAACTGTTTGGCCATAATGACCATCGTTATGTTTGGAGGAAAAAGGGGGAGGCTTGCAAGCCGAAGAACACCATCCCAACCATGAAGCACGGGGGTGGCAGCATCATGTTGTGGGGATGCTTTGCTGAAGGAGAGACTGGTGCACTTCATAAAATAGATGGCATCATGCGGAAGGAAAATTACATGGATATATTGAAGCAACATCTCAAGACATCAGTCAGGAAGTTAAAGCTTGGTGGCAAATGGGTCTTCCAAATGGACAATGACCCCAATCAAACTTCCAAAGTTGTGGCAAGATCGCTTAAAGACAACAAAGTCAAGGTATTGGAGTGGCCATCACAAAGCCCTGACCTTAATCCTATAGAAAATGTGTGGGCAGAACTGAAAAAGCGTGTGCGAGCAAGGAGGCCTACGAACCTGACTCAGTTACACCAGCTCTGTCAGGAAGAATGGGCCAAAATTCACCCAATTTATTGTGGGAAGCTTGTGGAAGGCTACCTGAAACATTTGAACCAAGTTAAACAATTTTAAGGCAATGCTACCAAATACTAATTGAGTGTATTTAAACGTCTGACCCTCTGGGAATGTGATGAAAGAAATAAAAGCTGAAATAAATCATTCTCTCTACTATTATTCTGACATTTCACATTCTTAAAATAAAGGTGTGATCCTAACTGACCTAAGACAGGGACTTTTTACTAGGATTAAATGTCAGGAATTGTAAAAACTGAGTTTAAATGTATTTGGCTAAGGTGTATGTAAACTTCCGACTTCAACTGTATATTATCCATGTCCTTGTTCAGACACAACTCAGAGAAACATAGGATATTACAGTTCTTCAGGTCTTGTTAATACGATAGTCTTGGGGCTACACCGGTCTGCGACAGTGGAAATGGATGGAATTATGTTGAAATAAGACCTTCACTGATTGGCTTAACATACTGATTAAAAGGAGATTAGCACTCCCTTGTCAATCACGCTTCAAAGCTGCCAAATTCCAATGAGGCATTTCTCACTTTGCTGTGTGATGTGGCTTCACCCTTCTGAATATTGCAGGAATGGATATGGATTACAAAAATGCTAACTATTCCCTATTAGGTGACTGTTCGTGAATCAGGCGTGTGTAACACAATGAAGTATTTGCTCTAACCAATCCAGAAGATTGTCAACTGTAGCTGAAGTTTGGTTCAAACAGGAAAAGCAGGTGTGGTTCTTGAAGACAGCAGCCTCTCTGTCTGTATCTTTCCCTCTCCAGCAAGTTACTCCTGCTACCAATCAGAGCCTACAATAGATTCATTCAAACGGACCAATAGGAAAGCATACAAATTTCACATGACTACCGTAATTCTTCTAATTAGGACACATCGACCCTGTTACACATAGCTAGTTGGCTTTTATAAAACGTTCCATTCAGTGTGAGCTGTGGACTAGTGGCCCCAAAATGCAAAAAGGCTGGTGGGAGGAGCAATAGGAGGACAGGCTCATTGTTATGGCTGGAATGGAATACATGGAACGGAGTCAAACGTGGTTTCCAAATGTATGGTGTGTTTTATACCGTTCCAACTATTCCATTCCAGCCATTACAATGAACCCATCCTCCTATAGCTCCTCCCACCAGCCTCCTCTGGTGTCTAAGTGTGTGTTAGCCCTACAGAGCTTGCTGTCATGTATACAGTTAATAACAGTAAGTATACAGTTCAGAGGTGCAAACAATGCATTCCCAATCAGAATGGTCTATCGATTATGGATATTCCTTCGTAAGTGGAAAAGTGTCGCCATACAGGCACAGGTTGGGAATTAAGTCACATGGTGGGTAGATGTTATACTGTATGTTTCAGAGGTAGCCATGCACACACACACACACACACACACACACACACACACACACACACACACACACACACACACACACACACACACACACACACACACACACACACACACACACACACACACACACACACTCACACAACCACATAGCCCAGGTTAATGTTCATGTGAGGTTCTAGAACCTGGGCTATGTGCATGTGACATTCTAGAACCTGGGCTATGTGCATGTGAGGTTCTAAAACCTGGGCTATGTGCATGTGAGGTTCTAGAACCTGGGCTATGTGTGTGTGCAAAAAGCAGGGCTACTTCTGCAACAGTAGTACCTTAAATCATTCCAAAACAACTGGACACCACATATTATGAGGTATTGCTCCATGCCCTTCCAGTGCAGTTTGAGAGCCTTTTTTTTAGCCTTTCCTTGATTTATTGTACGTCTCCTCTCCCTCAAGGAAGCTGACTATAGACCTTTGGTCAACAAGAGAACTAATTAAATGCAATTACAGAGGGGTTGGAGAAGGCTAGGCTGAGTGCTTTGTCCTTGCACATTATAGGAACTTAAGCCACTAGCTAACATGCTCCACTTCCTTCAATCCCTACAGGCAAATAGCTAAGGTTATTGTCAAAACAGTCCACCAATGCACTAACTGAGGACAGTTCTGTGCGACGAGGTCATTTGCACCAATTGTCATTCATTAGCAATAAGCTCCTGTTTGTATGCAGTATTTCAACTGACTGACCTACTCATTATCAGTGAAAGATGTGTTTAGTAGTCAAATCTTGGCTTTTATTTCTATACATTTACTGAGTACAATAAACATGTTTTTTTTTTTTTAAATAAAATTCCATGGCTAGCTGTGTTTGATAGAGATTCAATTCAGCCAAACAAGTAAAATGTCTGTTTCCAGAAGCAGGCCTACTTTGCCCTAAAAACGGAAGGATCTACCTGACTGTGAGAAAGGAGTCAACCCGTGTGTACATTATGCTGCTCGTGCTAACTGCTATCAGGCATTACTGAGGCCTGGGTTAGGTGAGTGCTCTGACTTACAGTATGTTGCTCTTTGTCCTGTTTATTATTTTTGTAATATTTGGCGCCAGTTTATTCTCCCTTTAAAAATTAAAGCCCTCTCACCTTGGGCAGAAAAAACATACTATTCTTGTCTTCCTCCTCACTGCTACACTCACTGTGCCAGCGTATCTCACAGACCAACACAGACACAGGTTATATGCTACTGGGTAAATAATGAAATACTGTTTTAAATTGATTCCGTTGTAATGAATACTATAGTGTAGTTTGCTGTTTGGAGGGTTTGGAGAATATAATGAAAGTTAAGACTAGCCAGAGGCAACATGAGCTATATAAAATGTGATTTTATTATCTTTAAGCAACCACCATCTAAATCAGTTCACGTAACACACAGGAATTTATAGACACATGCCAGGCATTAGGCTACTAATCAATGATAATCAATTATCATCAACTCCAATTCTCACTCTTACGCTAGTCTACTCTTACGCTTGCCCTTTAAAGAAACTTTAAATATCACAGTCTAAAAAGAAAAGTTTCCCAGCAGTCAGGAAATTCAATTTGCACATTGGAGATAGGGACGTGATCCCTGGATATTAGTCAGTCCAGTTTCACACTGGGCCTGGTCTTTCAATTAACAGCTATTTCCTTTCTCCAGATTATAAATCCTCATGTAGTGTTCAAAATCGATATAACTCCTCTTGGAAGATATGAATCTGCTCTTGTCACATAACTTTTATATTTTAATGATGGTATTTTTTCATGAGTCAGGTTGGTATTTGTTCATTCTATTTGTTCATTCACCTTGAATATGGTCTATTTAATGTGTATTCTTACATGTATCCATGGATACAGTGCAATGCCACTTTCCCAATAGGCTACTTGAGGTGAACAATTCATTTTCGGCAGGCTATTATTAATATGATCACTTAAGCAGCCATAGATTGTAAGAAAAGTACCCAAATAATCTGAGAAGTCAGAGATCAGGGCATATGAGGTTTGATATTGACCTGTGACATTCAACTACTAACACACAAAATGATTTAAACCAAACTGTACTTGAGGCTCTCCCTGCACCAAAGAGTTGTAAGATATCATATTTGCATAAAAGTCAGGAGTTCAGATACATATGCATGTATGGCTCTGGAAGAGTTGTAATACTGCAGCACAGTGAGGTACATGGCTTCCTCTTACACGTAATGCAATCCAGATATGCACCAATAGATTTGCATAGTTCAATTACACATGCGGTGAAACACAATCTGATAATAAATGATAAGTGTGAATGTGTGGGCTGCCGTTCTGGGAACAAATAGGCGCTGGGTTCAGGCACGACATATGAAGGCATCATTGTATAAACATCATTTATTTGCATTCTTCAACATGAGAAGAGCTATAATGCCACCTCTTAGTGCGTTTCAAGCCGCCAAATAACCATCACTGTGTGTGTTAAAAGGGATCAGGGTCAAGCTTCCCACTGGTGACAGTTAAACAAATGGGGTGAAAGCATGAATCGATGCCTACACACAAGTACTCTTACAGCGCCGGTACAGAAGAGATAGTGCATGTTCCTAATGGAGCAGCAGCACTCAATCACAGAGATTATGTTGTAGATTTCAGCTGATTTCCCTGATAGATGAGTGTGTTGCATATTGTCATGGCACTGATGTGATCATGCTACACACGGTCTGCCACCAGCCGTTTCTATGGTTCATGGTCTGCATAAAGGCCTGCGTTTAGCATATGGTAAAACAAAAACTGCCTACATAGAAGAAAATAATCATGTTTTGATTAAGTGTCTGATGCATAGCCATTTCAAGTAGTGTACACATAAACCATCTGGGTAAGGAAACAGGTATCATTATGCCATATATCTGGGCCAAAAGTATATATATATTTATTTTCTATGATAGGCTACATTCCCGTTTTTTAACTGACAAAGATCCGGTTCGGATCGAAACGTTGACAATAAAGCAGTGAATTTGGGAGCGAGGGTAAACAGTGTGAGGGCCTTCCTGTTCTTTACTGGTATTCTTTATTAGCCCAGCACCTAAGTTTTTAAGGATGTGTGTATGACCATTAACTTTTCTGTAGGCTACATACCCAAACCATAATCATAACTAGAGTACCGACATTTGAACAAATGTAGCCTCAACCAGGCTTTCACCTCTAGAACAAATGTAATCCATATCACATCAATAATATGTAGCAATTTGCATTTGAATTATATATAATACATACGAATACTATAGGCCTATTCTGGACAATCTACACACTATGTATGGATGTGTTACATTCTTGTTTCATAAGAACTGCATCATCATGACGGCCAGGGCTATGTATAATATTGTGTGAGCAATATGCTGTTTTAAATGTCTTTGAGGTAAAAACAGTTGCCCCCTACTAAGGCTATGTTTACACAGGCAACCTAATTCTGCTCTTTTTCCCATTTATTGACAGAAGAGCTGATCTGATTGGTCAAAAGATGCAATTAGTGAAGAATTGGGCTGACTGTGTAAACAAAGACTAATACACTCCAGTAAAACGCCGTGGCTGCATTTAGACAGGCAGCCCAATTCTGATCTTTTTTTCAATAATTGGTCTTTTGACCAATCAGATCAGCTCTGAAAAATATCTGATGTGAAAAGATCTGATGTGATTGGTCAAAATACCAATTAGTGAAGAGAATATCAGATTTGGCCTGCCTTTGTAAACACAGCCTTACATACCAGACATTTCCAAAGTTTGATCTTCTGGTTAACATGCTCCTACTGTAATGATAATCATTATTCTCATTTTGGTTCAATCATTATCTGAAGTCATTATATAAAAAATATTTTGATTATTGCTAACATGACATTTGATTATGTGTGATGCTATAATTTCAGGGGGAAATGACTGCATTGTAGTATGAATTAGATGTTGTTTAACCTTTTCCACCAGAGGCACCATGCCTGTTGAAACTGAAGGGGCAATTTTGGGGATAAAAGTACACAAGATATATTAATTCACGCAAAGACATGAAATTTGGCCATAAATGCCACCACTAAATATTTTCCAGTGGTGGAAAAAGTACCCATTTTTCATACTTGCTTCCAAAAGTAAAGATACCTTAATAGAAAATGACTTAAGTAAAAATGAAAGTCACCCAGTAAAATACTAATTGAGTAAAAGTCTAAAGGTATTAGGTTTTAAATATACTTATGTATCAAAAGTACATGTAATTGCTAAAATATACTTAAGTATCAAAAGTAAAATTTATAAATAATTTTAAAAAATCCTTATGCTAAGCAAACTAGATGGCACAATTTTGTTGTTTTTATTCTATTTATGGATAGCCAGGGGTACTCTCCAACACTCAGATATCATTTATAAATGAAGCATTTGTGTTTAGTGATTTTGCCAGATCAGAGGCAGTAGAGATGACTAGGGATGTTCTCTTGATAAGTGTGTGAATTTTAAAATGTTTATATCCTGCTAAGCATTCAACATGTAACAGGTACTTTTGGGTGTCAAAGAAATTGTATGAAGTAAAAAGTACAGTACATTATTTTCTTTATGAATGTAGTGAAGTAAAAGTAAAAGTTGTCACAAATGTAAATAGTAAAGTAAAGTACAGATACCCCCAAAAACAACTTACTGTAAATAGTACTTTAAAGTATTTTTACTTTAGTACTTTACGCCACTGATGTTTTCCACCATAAACTGTTTCACTGATATTACACCTACAAATGCTTGTTTTTTCAATTATATTTACATATTTTAATTGTATCCCTGGGATAAATGAGTCTCGCATTAAAAAAACATTGTAGATACTATATGGCCTAAAATATGTTGTTAATTCATCTCAGAATTGTTCATCTCATAAATGTTTTGTAGATAAATAATTCCACTGTGGGCGTTGTAATCCAAACCAATAAATAAATGTGTAGGCCTATCCGTAGCTTTTCTTTTCTCGCGTGTGTGTTAAATGTAGCCTACGTGAATATGTGCAAATGTGTGTTGAGAAGTGGGTGTCGCTGTGCATGCTGGTCCAACAGTAACAGAAACACGGTGCAGAGAGGGCAGACACTTCCAACGCAGCTTACTTTGTTAAAATGCGAACAGTGCTTCTGCGCGAGCCGAGAGTGCTGTGACTATTGGTGTAGGGTTCAACGTCGATTGTGATCTGCAGTTTTGGATTTTTGCCAACTCGGATTGAGTTTTGCTAGGTGAAAGCGGGAGCGATACAATGTATCCATGCCCGACCTCTCATTGCTTCGCGGTCCTCTGACGAGCTCAAACCCACTGTCTATGGAGGGACAAACGAAAAGCGCAACGCTCAGGTACCAAGTACCCCCATTTCGGTTATCTGGGAGATGGTAACAAATGAACGGCACTGGAGGGAACATGGTTGAGAGGACCAGCAAATTTTTGTTGATCGTCGTCGGATCCGTCTTCTTCATGCTGATTCTATATCAGTTCGTGGCTCCTGGGGTGATGAACTTCGGGTCTCCGCAGGGGTACCTCGCCGAGGACAACATGGATATTTTCCCCACTCCGGATCCCCATTATGTGAAAAAGTACTACTTCCCTGTCAGGGACTTGGAACGCACCGTTGATTTCGAGATCAAGGGTGAAGATGTGATAGTGTTTCTTCACATACAGAAAACTGGCGGAACCACTTTTGGCAGGCATCTGGTGCAAAATGTTAGACTAGAAGTCCCGTGTGATTGCAGACCAGGGCAGAAGAAGTGTACATGCTACCGTCCCAACAGAAAGGAGACCTGGCTGTTTTCGAGGTTCTCCACTGGCTGGAGTTGCGGGTTACATGCGGATTGGACTGAACTCACAAACTGCGTTCCTGGAGTGCTCAACAAGAGAGAAAATAAATCAAAAAAACTGAGGTATGTTGCGGAATGTTTTGACATTTTATATTAGTCTTAAATCTCCTCAGTTTTGCTTCTCTTACGGGCATTGTAGTAGGCTATGTCGCATTAGGAAAATAACCCTCTCTAATGATAACGTTATTCATCCATGAGGCGTACATGAAACGCCGCATATTAGAATAAAGAGCCACACATCCATAGTCTATGCTGTTGCCCCCTGGCCCCCCTCTCAACCCAGCGTGCCGTGTAAACATCATCTGCCTCTAAAAGTGGAAAATGACTGCGTTAACAACAGCTCTTGTAAACACTGATGATATGGATTCCTGTTCTGTATTTGCAATATCACACCAGGGTACATGTTCACATCGGGGTCCTCAGTAATAGCAAGTACACTTTGACCACCACCTATTTTGACATGACATGCTACTTGACCAGGCATCCACATTATTTAGCCCACTATACAATAAAATGATTATCTACGTAATCAATTCACTTGATCTCAAACCATTGTTTTGCATCGAGTGCTGCACAATACCATGAATTCACACACACGATGACGTCTGGACCAGACGGGGTCCCCCTCATGCTTCATAAATTTAGATTCCACCTCAGTGTTGAGAGATGTGTTGTACAGGCCTGCTTTGCGAACTTCGCAGGGCTTTGTTATTTGCGCTCTAGCAACATCCAATGCTATTTTGGACAACCGAGATGACGGAGATCCTCTGTGGAAATCTTCCTATTTATTTGGGCAGTAGAGGGTTCCCTAGTTGAGTCCAGGGCTCCATGGGATGGCACCGTAGTAAACCAGGAGCTTAACACTTGACAAGTTCTATCAAACAGCATCAGCACTGCATTAAGTCCTGTCAGTGTGAAGACATCATACTGATTGCAGTCTTCTCCACTTCAAATCAGAATAAGACATTGCATCACTCCATCTTGTATGAACCGGGGTACATTTCAACAATCTAGTGTGCTCCCTAGCTGGGGATGATGCCATTGTGAGTCGTTTCACCAATCACTTTGCTTCTAGGTTTAAGGTAGGTAGGCCTAGATGGGGTGTGCCACTCACCACTGGTCCAGGGACATCTTTGTTTTACTCATACCCTTATCAGTTTTAATAGTCGGTCCCAGTGCTGGGTTTTATTGGCCTGACGAGAACCGAGTTCCACATTGGGGCTGAACATTTTACAAACAAATCATCAATACCATCAAATCTGACAAAATTATGAAGGTTGGGCCACAATTTCAAGAGGGCAGTTTACTCACTCAGTGGCCAGTTTATTAGGTACACACATCTAGTACCCTGGCCAGTCCCCTCTTTACCTTCAGAACAGCTTGAATTCTTTGGGGCATGGATTCTATGTTCATATATGCTGTGGCATTCAAATGTAGCTTAGTTAGTATCAAGGAACCTAACGTGTGCCAGGAAACCATTCCCCACACCATTACACAGTTGACACCAGACAGGATGGGGCCATGGACTTGAGATGCTTATGCCAATTCCTGACTCTGACATCAGCATGACGCAACAGGATCCAGGATTTGTCAGACCAGTTAATATTTTTCTTCTCCTCAATTGTGCAGTGTTGGTATTCGCCTGCCCACTTGAGCAGCAGCTTCTTGTTTTTAGTTAATAGGAGTGTAACCCAGTGTGGTCGTCTGCTGCAATAGCCCATCCGTGACAAGGACCGACAAGTTGTGCATTCCGAAATGCTGTTATTTGTCTGTTTGTGGCCCGCCTGTTAGCATGCACCATTCTTGCTATTCTCCTTCAACCTCTCTCATCAAAAAGCTGTTTTCGCCTACCGGACTGCCGCTGACTGGATTTTTATTTATGTTTGTTGCACCATTCTCTGTAAACCCTAGATGCTATCGCATGTGAAAAGCCCAGGAGCCCGGCCATTTCTGAGATACTAGAACCTGCGCGCCTGGCACCGACAATCATACCACGCTCAAAGTTGATTAGGTCACTTGTTTTGACCATCCTAACATTCAATCCAACAGTAACTCAATGCCTCGACGCATGCCTGCCTGCTTTATATAGCAAGCCATTTTTGTGAATGGGATGGTGTACCTAATAAATTGTCTACTGTATGTGTGTACAGCACCAGTCAAATTTGTACTCGCCTACTCATTCAAGGGTTTTTCTTTATTTTTACTATTTTCTATGTTGTAGAATAATAGTGAAGACATCAACTATGAAATAACACGTATGGAATCCTGTAGTAATAAAAGTGTTAAACAAATAAAAATATACACTGCTCAAAAAAATAAAGGGAACACTTAAACAACACAATGTAACTCCAAGTCAATCACACTTCTGTGAAATCAAACTGTCCACTTAGGAAGCAACACTGATTGACAATAAATTTCACATGCTGTTGTGCAAATGTATTAGACAACAGGTGGAAATTATAGGCAATTAGCAAGACACCCCCAATAAAGGAGTGGTTCTGCAGGTGGGGACCACAGACCACTTCTCAGTTCCTATGCTTCCTGGCTGATGTTTTGGTCACTTTTGAATGCTGGCGGTGCTTTCACTTTAGTGGTAGCATGAGACGGAGTCTACAACCCACACAAGTGGCTCAGGTAGTGCAGCTCATCCAGGATGGCACATCAATGCGAGCTGTGGCAAGAAGGTTTGCTGTGTCTGTCAGCGTAGTGTCCAGAGCATGGAGGCGCTACCAGGAGACAGGCCAGTACATCAGGAGACGTGGAGGAGGCCGTAGGAGGGCAACAACCCAGCAGCAGGACCGCTACCTCCGCCTTTGTGCAAGGAGGAGCAGGAAAAGCACTGCCAGAGCCCTGCAAAATGACCTCCAGCAGGCCACAAATGTGCATGTGTCTGCTCACGGTCAGAGACTCCATGAGGGTGGTATGAGGGCCCGACGTCCACAGGTGGGGGTTGTGCTTACAGCCCAACACCGTGCAGGACATTTGGCATTTGCCAGAGAACACCAAGATTGGCATATTCGCCACTGGCACCATGTGGTCTTCACAGATGAAATCAGGTTCACACTGAGCACATGTGACAGTCTGTGGAGAACGTTCTGCTGCCTGCAACATCCTCCAGCATGACCGGTTTGGCGGTGGGTCAGTCATGGTGTGGGGTGGCATTTCTTTGGGGGGCCGCACAGCCCTCCATGTGCTCGCCAGAGGTAGCCTGACTGCCATTAGGTACCGAGATGAGATCCTCAGACCCCTTGTGAGACCATATGCTGGTGCGGTTGGCCCTGGGTTCCTCCTAATGCAAGACAATGCTAGACCTCATGTGGCTGGAGTGTGTCAGCAGTTCCTGCAAGAGGAAGGCATTGATGCTATGGACTGGCCCGCCCGTTCCCCAGACCTGAATCCAATTGAGCACATCTGGGACATCATGTCTCGCTCCATCCACCAACGCCACGTTGCACCACAGACTGTCCAGGAGTTGGCGGATGCTTTAGTCCAGGTCTGGGAGGAGATCCCTCAGGAGACCATCCGCCACCTCATCAGGAGCATGCCCAGGCGTTGTAGGGAGGTCATACAGGCACGTGGAGGCCACACACACTACTGAGCCTCATTTTGACTTGTTTTAAGGACATTACATCAAAGTTGGATCAGCCTGTAGTGTGGTTTTCCACTTTAATTTTGAGTGTGACTCCAAATCCAGACCTCAATGGGTTGATAAATTTGATTTCCATTGATTATTTTTGTGTGATTTTGTTGTCAGCACATTCAACTATGTAAAGAAAAAAGTATTTAATAAGATTATTTCTTTCATTCAGATCTAGGATGTGTTGTTTAAGTGTTCCCTTTATTTTTTTGAGCAGTATATTTCAGATTCTTCAAATAGCCACCCTTTGCCTTGACAGCTTTGCACACTCTTGGCATTCTCTCAACCAGCTAAATGAGGTAGTCACCTTGAATGCATTTCAATTAACAGGTGTGCCTTGTTAAAAGATAATTTGTGGAATTTCTTAATGCGTTTATCAGTTGTGGTGTTACAAGGTAAGGGTGGTATACAGAAGATATTTGGTAAAATACCAAGTCCATATTATAGCAAGAACAGCTCAAATGAGCAAAGAGAAACGACAGCCCATTACTTTAAGACATGAAGGTCAGTCAATACTGAACATTTCAAGAATTTTGAATGTTTCTTCAAGTGCAATCCCAAAAACCATCAAGCGCTATGATGAAACTGGCTCTCAGGAGGACTGCCACAAGACCCAGAGTTGCCTCTGGTGCAGAGGATAAATTCATTAGAGTCCAAATAAATGCTTCACAGAGTTCAAGTTATAGACCCATCTCAACATCAACTGTTCAAAGCAGACTGCGTGAATCAGGCTTTCATGGTTGAATTGCTGCAAAGAAACCACTACTAAAGGACACCAATAAGAAGACTTGCTTAGGCCAAGAAACACGGGCAATGGACGTTAGACCGGTGGAAATCTGTCCTTTTGGTCTGATTCCAAATTTGTGATTTTTGGTTCCAACCGCTGTGTCTTTGTGAGACAGATGATCTCCGCATGTGTGGTTTCCACCGTAAAGCATAGAGGAGGTGTGATGTTGTGGGGATGCTTTGCTGGTGACACTGATTTATTTAGAGTTCAAGGCACACCTAACCAGCATGGCTACCACAGCATTCTGCAGCGATACACCATCCCATCTGGTTTGCACTTAGTCCCACTATCATTTGTTTTTCAACAGGACAATGACCCAAAACACACCTCCAGGCTGTGTAAGGGCTATTTCACCAAGGAGGAGAGTGATGGAGTGCTGCATCAGATGACCTGGCCTCCACAATCACCTGACCACAACCCATTTTGAGATGGTTTGGGATGAGTTGGACTGCAGAGTGAAGGAAATGCTGAGCACTTGTTTGTTGCCTATCTGGGAACTCCTTCAAGAGTGTTGGAAAAGCATTCCAGGTGAAGCTGGTTGAGAGTGCCAAAAGTGTGCAAAGCTGTCGTCAAGGCAAATGGTGGCTACTTTGAAGAATCTCAAATGTAAAGTAGGTTTTGATTTGTTTATCACGTCTTTGGTTACTACATGATTCCATATGTGTTATTTCATAGTTTTGATGTATTAACTATTATTCTATAATATAGAAAAATAAAGAAAACCCTTGAACTGCTTGAGCTTCCCCGGTCAACTGTAAGTGCTGTTATTGTGAAGTGGAAACGTCTAGAAGCAACAACGGCTCAGCCTCGAAGTGGCTATAATTTAAAAAAATCACTGAGTTCCAAACTGCCTCTGGAAGCAACGTCAGCACAAGAACTGTTTGCCGGGAGCTTCATGAGCTGGGTTTCCATGGCAGAGCAGCTGCACACTAGCCTAAGATCACCATGTGCTATGCCAAGTGTCGGCTGGAGTCGGTGTAAAGCTGGCCGCCATTGGACTCTGGAGCAGTGGAAACGCGTTCTCTGGAGTGATGAATCACGCTTCACCATCTGGCAGTCCGACGGACGAATCTGGGTTCGGCGAATGCGAAGAGAACGCTACCTGCCCCAATGCATAGTGTCAACTGTAAAGTTTGGTGGAGGAGGTATAATGGTCTGGGGCTGTTTTTCATGGTTCGGGCTAGGCCCCTTAGTTTCAGTGAAGTCATGCTACAGCATAGAACGACATTTTTAGAAGATTCTGTGCTTGCAAGTTTGGGGAAGGCCCTTTCCTGTTTCAGCATGACAATGCCCCTGTGCACAAGTCGAGGTCCAAACAGAAATGGTTTGTCAAGATCGCTGTGGGAAAAAACATGACTGGCTTGCACAGAGCCCCGAACTGAAACCCCATCGAACAACTTTTGCATGAATGGGAACGCAGATATAATCGCCCTACATCTGTGCCCTCACCTCAGTAATGCTCTTGTGGCTGAATGAAAGCAAGTCCCCGCAGCAATGTTCCACCATCTAGCGGAAAGCCTTCCCAGAAGAGTGGCGGCTGTTATAGCAGCAGAGGCGGGACCAACTCCATATTAATGCCCATGATTTTGGAATGAGATGTTCGACAAGCAGGTGTCCACATACTTTTTGTGTGTATATGTATGCAATTTAGCCGGCACTTTTATCCAATGTGACTTAGTGACGCATGCATGCATACATTTTGTCAGTACAATTCATGGTTCTATACATCTTTCAAAATGCATGCCTCCAGAATGTTGCATATCTGGGATAATCCTTCTGTCAATCAAATGGGCTCCGTCAGTGTTAGTAGTTCTGATTTTCAAGGTCTCCTGACATTTTGTCAAATATGCATGGCTGGTAAACGATAATGCATTTTGTTGTTCTTTGACAAAGTTGTATACAAAGTTGTATTTTGTCATGGCAAACATGGCCAGCATCTGGGGTTGAATACATGGCCAGCATCTGGGGTTGAATACATGGCCAGCATCTGGGGTTGAATACATGGCCAGCATCTGGGGTTGAATACATGGGTTTACTGTTTCTTTTTTGTTCTCGACATTCCAGACATTAATATGTTAGAAATGAGTTGTGTTTACACACATTTTGGAGCTCTATTTGCTGGGGGTGTTTTCATCTGCACCGTTGACCACTAATTGTCAGTGATTTGCCTCGTTCCCTTATTTGAGCTCTGTATACCACTGGCTGTTGTCTTTCTATTCTCTGTTGTGCCTGTATCACGGAATCAATTTGATAACGACTATATCCCTCCTTTTTCCAACCGCCCTGAAAACAGCCCTGGATTGTGAGGGCCCCAAAAGACACGGAAAGGGCCCAGTGGCCCAACATCACGGATGGTCCACCACATGCTATACTGATGGAAATGGGCATTTCATGGATGGTTATGTCCAATCACTGTGAGAGAAGGGGGTAGAAAAATGAGATCAACTGGCCTAATGCTGTACATCGCTGGCTAAGGGCATCAATTATGTCCTGAAGCGCGGGTGTAATCTGGCTCTGCTGCCAGCAAGCCTCCTTAGTTTTTACAGTGCATCACAACCTCCAGCTCTGACTGATAGAGCCATGTCAACAAGTAGCCCCCCCCCCCCCCACTCTGTTTTTAACAACATGGATTGAATGCACCACATTTGAAAAATCTGATCATGGCCTTTCCAGCTGCTCATATTTTTTATTGTAGCATACACATCATGACATGACGTCTATGTGATAATGAACGTGCACATCATGACATGACGTCTATGTGATAATGAACGTGCTACATCCACAATAAATTGCGGTCTAACATAATCACGTGTGGTAATGTGAAGTAAGCAGGAAAATGCCGGGGGAAGATAGTTGTGTTTGCAAATACATTCCAATGGAGCACCTCTGGATTTTTTTTATGTAATCAATATCAGATAAGAGCGAAAGCCATCAGTCATTTAAATGATGTATATTTAAAAATCAAGACGAGTTCTCATCACGTCGTACTGGGCATTCCAAACCTGTCTGTCCTTTTTGAGCACTAATAACCCTGGTTACCCTTTTTGCATTTTTGAAAGTGGCTCCCGGAGTTGCAACTCAATATTAGGAAGGTGTCTGTACCCAGTGTCTTATTTCCTGATACTGTCTGGTTGGGAAAAAATACAATTTACACAGGTCTTTCTAATCAACAGGTGTTGCATGGGTGGAGTTCTGTTTTGTCTGGTGACATCACTAGACTTTATAGACCAGTAACGGCTCGTTTTCAGGTTACATATCCCTCCCGTTAAGCTCCTCCAATTAGAACCCGCTCTCAGACCACTCCCAGACAGTCCTAGCAAAATTCTTGCTTGTCCATTTTAATGGCTTTGGTCATTTTAATGAAACTTTTTCAATAAGGTACTTCATTGTTGGCCAGAAATGATTTGATATTGAGGGGGAAAAACAGCTGCATTGGACATTCAAGGCTTTGAAGGTTGGAAATGCAAGAAAATAAAGCAAGCCTCAGTGTTCTCACAGCAAAACCTCTGTGGAATGGATTTTTCAGGGTACTCCAATGAAATATCAAAAGTTCTTCCCTCAAAAGTAATGGTGTCTTGTTTTTTTTCTCCCAAATTCAAGCTTCATCACTGTCGTGGCAATAACAGCTGCAGTGAATGAGGTGTTACGAGCCAACAAGTGCCTCAAACTAACCGATGCACAGAACATCACCCTGTGTGTGTGTGTGTGTGTGTGTGTGTGTGTGTGTGTGTGTGTGTCACATGAGTATGTTCATATCACCCATGTCCGCCTCTTCCATATTATGCTTTCCTTACATCCTTGCTGCCTCAAGCAGAAATAGGCCCAGTTCTAATCAGCTTGCATGATTGTAGAGTCGCTGAAGAATGAAGGCAGATATTTTTTTCATGGTGTGTCAACAACACTTCTGCTTGCGTCAGTTTGTGGGCATGTAACCTTGGGCAGACTGTTACTCTCATTCTGTGTGTTTTGTCTGGAACATCTGTGTTTATTTGTGAGGGACTGTGTCAGGAGCAGTAGCGATTTTAGCATGTAAATCTTGCTGGGGCAAACAAACAAAAAAATGTGGGATGCATGCCAGCAAAGCCACAACACTAAACAATACATTATTTGCATGATAACAGTGACAAACAGTGCCCACAAACAGTGCCCACAAACGCCTTACCACTGTTACACCTGGCTTTCAGCGGAGCCTTGTCTGGCAGCAAAACCGTTCATTCAGCCTCACTTACTGCCTTAAAAAAACATAGCTGATATGGCTGACTTGACAATTGAGATGTACAAACTATGGCGTAAGGGGACAACAAGCGCATAAGAGGCATTCTGTAATTTCGATTTAAGACATTAATGAGCGAGCGATGACAGACTTAGTCAAAAAATATTTGTTCAGCACTTTTGAAATGTACAGCGACAGAATTCAGAACATGTGCCATTCTTATAGTGTACTCCTTGTACAAGTCAGAACCGTCAGATAAATAAAGGGGACATATAAACAGGCAATGAAAGCTCTTACAATATTCGATGGTTACATTTCTCTTAAACAAGTTATAGGCTACATGTGCACCACCAAGTTAGAACAGTAGGCTAAATTTAAGAGGTGCAAATAGACAGTTATTAGGTTGAGGCACATTGAACGCTGTTTGGGGCTTTGCGTGTCAAAGATACACGTCATAACACAATTTAATGCGTTAAATAAGCTTTTCATTTGACACGTCAAATAACACAGTTCTATTATAGAATGTTATGTGTTCCGTATTTGCACGTGCAAGCCAAGCGCCACCACTATTAACAGTAGCGCTGTCAAAGCTGTACCAAAAAAGTTGGCAAACAAGCACACGGGCCACGAACTATGTTTACAATTCCGCGTTGATGAAAATAGACAATTATTAGGGTGACGCACATGGGTTACTAACAGCTTACTACTCAACATACTAAGTGTATTACTTTCTTAGCTACAGTATACATATCTTGCATGTAATATTGCATATATGCTCTACCAGATACAATTAAATAGTTGATTATTTGAACTAATCTGTTTGTATCCCTTGACTATTTGGATTCCCTATAGGGAATTTGTCCTCCGTCTGTCAAAACAGAAAACATACATTTTTGAATATTGGTACAATTACTTCAGTTTGAAGTGTCAGTCTAGTCTCTTGTCATTTACAGACATCAACAGTCCCCCCCCCTAGGAATTGCAAGTCAATACCTCCAGTATTTCAGTTTGAGGAGTTGACCTACAATACCTGCCCACTGAAGAGGATCAGTTCGCTGAAACATTTTTGCTTAACCTGACTGCACTATGCATTTCCAAATTGGGCCTAATTAAAAGGAAATGGAAAAAAATCGAACAACGTGAACAGGACACGTCGTCTACGAGTCCAGCAGCCCAGACTGCCAGTCAACGTTGGTGTTGAGTGTTACTAATCAAGATCTGCCACAATAGCAGCTCGCCCTCCGCACAGTGACGCCATTGTTCTGCATTTGGCACTGTAGCTTTGCTTGGAACTTAATGTGGTCTATTTAATATATTAAAGGACACTGTATCCCCCCCCCCGATCGTATTATTAGTCAGTGGTTTTGGAGAATGTACCACACTTCAGAAAATATACACTGCTCAAAAAAATAAAGGGAACACTTAAACAACACAATGTAACTCCAAGTCAATCACACTTCTGTGAAATCAAACTGTCAACTTAGGAAGCAACACTGATTGACAATAAATTTCACATGCTGTTGTGCAAATGGAATTGACAACAGGTGGAAATTATAGGCAATTAGCAAGACACCCCCAATAAAGGAGTGGTTCTGCAGGTGGACCACAGACCACTTCTCAGTTCCTATGCTTCCTGGCTGATGTTTTGGTCACTTTTGAATGCTGGCGGTGCTTTCACTCTAGTGGTAGCATGAGACGGAGTCTACAACCCACACAAGTGGCTCAGGTAGTGCAGCTCATCCAGGATGGCACATCAATGCGAGCTGTGGCAAGAAGGTTTGCTGTGTCTGTCAGCATAGTGTCCAGAGCATAGAGGCGCTACCAGGAGACAGGCCAGTACATCAGGAGATGTGGAGGAGGCCGTAGGAGGGCAACAACCCAGCAGCAGGACCGCTACCTCCGCCTTTGTGCAAGGAGGAGCAGGAGAAGCACTGCCAGAGCCCTGCAAAATGACCTCCAGCAGGCCACAAATGTGCATGTGTCTGCTCAAACGGTCAGAAACAGACTCCATGAGGGTGGTATGAGGGCCCGACATCCACAGGTGGGGGTTGTGCTTACAGCCCAACACCGTGCAGGACGTTTGGCATTTGCCAGAGAACACCAAGATTGGCAAATTCGCCACTGGCGCCCTGTGCTCTTCACAGATGAAAGCAGGTTCACACTGAGCACGTGACAGACGTACAGACGTGACAGAGTCTGGAGACGCCGTGGAGAACGTTCTGCTGCCTGCAACATCCTCCAGCATGACCGTTTTGGCGGTGGGTCAGTCATGGTGTGGGGTGGCATTTCTTTGGGGGGCCGCACAGCCCTCCATGTGCTCGCCAGAGGTAGCCTGACTGCCATTAGGTACCAAGATGAGATCCTTAGACCCCTTGTGAGACCATATGCTGGTGCGGTTGGCCCTGGGTTCCTCCTAATGCAAGACAATGCTAGACCTCATGTGGCTGGAGTGTGTCAGCAGTTCCTGCAAGAGGAAGGCATTGATGCTATGGACTGGCCCGCCCGTCCCCAGACCTGAATCCAATTGAGCACATCTGGGACATCATGTCTCGCTCCATCCACCAACGCCACGTTGCACCACAAACTGTCCAGGAGTTGGCGGATGCTTTAGTCCAGGTCTGGGAGGAGATCCCTCAGGAGACCATCCGCCACCTCATCAGGAGCATGCCCAGGCGTTGTAGGGAGGTCATACAGGCACGCGGAGGCCACACACACTACTGAGTCTCATTTTGACTTGTTTTAGGGACATTACATCAAAGTTGGATCAGCCTGTAGTGTGGTTTTCCACTTTAGTTTTGAGTGTGACTCCAAATCCAGACCTCCATGGGTTGATAAATTTGATTTCCATTGATTATTTTTGTGTGATTTTGTTGTCAGCACATTCAACTATGTAAAGAAAAAAGTATTTAATAAGATTATTTCTTTCATTCAGATCTAGGATGTGTTGTTTAAGTGTTCCCTTTATTTTTTTGAGCAGTATATATTAGTTGGGATCTAGAATAGACTGATTGCTGGTGAGAATTTGGGTCCCATCCTCACAAGGGAATCTAATTGACTAATCATCTTGTATTCTTTATCATTAGGTGACAGATGTTTTAATTGATGCAAATATAGACACCCTAAACATTCTTTAAATATTTTATTATTCTCTTACTAGAACAGTTATTCAATAGCCTTTTATTCAAGATGGAGGACAGTGTGGTGAACTACTAACTAGTCAATATCACGCTTGGTGTATTAAAATATAGGCTAGGTTGAGCAATGGGTTTGGGCTGATTTAAATCCGATCCAACAGGTCCCAGACGTGCTCAATGGGATTGAGATCCGGGCTCTTCGCTGGCCATGGTAGAACACTGACATTCCTGTCGTGCAGGAAATCACGCACAGAATGAGCAGTATGGGCTGGTGGCATTGTCATGCTGGAGGGTCATGTCAGGATGAGCCTGCAGGAAGGGTAACACATGAGGGAGGATGTCTTCCCTGTAATGCACAGCGTTGAGATTGACAACAAGCTCAGTCCGATGATGCTGTGACCCATCACCCCAGACCATGATGGACCCTCCACCTCCAAATCGATCCCGTTCCAGAGTACAGGCCTCGGTGTAACGCTCATTCCTTCGACGATAAACGCAAATCCGACAATCACCCCTGGTGAGACAAAACCGCGACTCGACAGTGAAGGGCCCTCAGTCCAGCCTCTCTCAGCCTATTGCGGACAGTCTGAGCACTGATGGAGGGATTGTGCGTTCCTGGTGTCTCTCGGGCAGTTGTTGCTATCCTGTACCTGTCCCGGAGGTGTGCTGTTTGGATGTACCGATCCTGTGCAGGTGTTGTTACACATGGTCTGCCACTGCGAGGACGATCAGCTGTCCGTCCTGTCTCCCTGTAGCGTGGTCTTAAGCGTCTCACAATACGGACATTGCAATTAATTGCCCTGGGCATCTTTCTTTTGGTGTTTTTCAGAGTCAGTAGAAAGGCCTCTTTAGTGACCTAAGTTTTCAGAACTGTGACCTTAATTGCCTACCGTCTGTAAGCTGTTAGGGTCTTAACCTCTCTAGGGTATGTGGGACGAAATCGTCCCACCTACTCAACAGCCAGTGGAATCCCGTGGCGCGTTATTCAAATACCTTAGAAATGCTATTACTTCAATTTCTCAAACATATGACTATTTTACACCATTTTAAAGACAAGACTCTCGTTAATCTAACCACACTGTCCGATTTCAAAAATGCTTTACAACGAAAGCAAAACATTAGATTATGTCAGCAGAGTACCCAGCCAGAAATAATCACACCCATTTTTCAAGCTAGCATATAATGTCACATAAACCCAAACCACAGCTAAATGCAGTACTAACCTTTGATCTTCATCAGATGACACTTTTAGGACATTATGTTATACAATACATGCATGTTTTGTTCAATCAAGTTCATATTTATACAAAAACCAGCTTTTTACATTAGCATGTGACGTTCAGAACTAGCATACCCACCGCAAACTTCCGGTGAATTTACGAAATTACTCACGATAAACGTTCACAAAAAATATTATTTTAAGAATTATAGATACAGAACTCCTTTATGCAATCGCTATGTCCGATTTTAAAATAGCTTTTCGGCAAAAGCACATTTTGCAATATTCTGAGTAGATAGCCCAGCCATCACGGGCCTGCTAATTTGACACCCACCAAGTTTGGCCCTCACAAAACTCAGATTTACTATTCGAAAAATGTGATTACCTTTGCTGTTCTTCGTCAGAATGCACTCCCAGGACTTCTACTTCAATAACAAATGTTGGTTTGGTTCAAAATAATCCATAGTTATGTTCAAATATCCTCTGTTTTGTTCGTGCGTTCAAGACACTATCCGAAGGGTGACGCGCCCGACGCGTTTCGTGACAAAAAAATTCTAAATATTCCATTACCGTACTTCGAAGCATGTCAACCGCTGTTTAAAATCAATTTTTATGCGATTCTTCTCGTAAAAAAGCGATAATATTCCAACCGGGAAACCCTGTTTACGTTCAAAGACAGAGAAAATAAAAACATGGTGTCGCCTCGTGCACGCGCCTCAGTCTCATTGTTCTCTGATTGACAATTATCCAAATGCGCTAGTGTTTTTCAGCCAGGGCCTGCAAAGACATCATTCAGCCTTTTGCCGCCTTCTGAGAGCCTATGGGAGCCGTAGGAAGTGTCACGTTACAGCAGAGATCCTCAGTTTTCAATAAAGAGAGTGTAGAAGCCCAAGAAATGGTCAGAGAGGGCGCTTCCTGTAAGGAATCTTCTCAGGTTTTTGCCTGCCATATGAGTTCTGTTATACTCACAGACACCATTCAAACAGTTTTAGAAACTTTAGGGTGTTTTCTATCCAAAGCCAATAATTATATGCATATTCTAGTTTCTGGGCAGTAGTAATAACCAGATTAAATCGGGTACGTGTTTTTTATCCGGCCGTGCAAATACTGCCCCCTACCCCAGAGAGGTTAACGTCCGTTCCACAGGTGCCTGTTCATTAATTGTTTACGGTTCATTGAACAAGCATGGGAAACAGTGTTTAAACCCTTTACAATGAAGATCTGTGAAGTTATTTGGATTTTTACAAATGATCTTTGAAAGACAGGGTCCTGAAAAAGGGACGTTTCTTTTTTGCTGAGTTAATAACCTGTCAATGGGTAGTCGTGCTAGCCACACTACCCCTGTAATCCTGTTGAAAGGTGTTCCTTAGCGGTAATAATAGCACCAGTGATTTAGTGCATGGCTGTGGGACAGGGCCTGGCCGACGTGTGGCTGGGTATGGGGGCCCACAGCTAAGTTGCTAACTATCTGTGGAGACAAATGAAAAGCTAAACCCCCTCTGGCTGGCTTTCCCTTTTGGGGGGGGTGTGTGTGTGTGTGTGTGCGTGAGAAAATCTGGTTTAGCCTCACCATTTAAGATATTTTATGAGTCATTTGTTTACCCTGGGAACCTGACCCCGAGCGTTGTAGTTCATGTAGACAACCATTTCCCCTCTCTGGCTCTTTTCTTTGCCCACACTGTTCTGCTAACCAGGAAGTGAAGTGCTTTTCTCGATGATGGGTACAATAGCTGCTGTTTATTCCAAAGATGGACACTGTGGTGGTCAGTCTATGGGCTTCTGACTCTGGTAGTATATATATATATATATATATATATATATATATATATATATATATACTGTAGGATAGATGGGGCATTTAGCTGACTTGAATCCAATTTCCCAGGCCATTTGTCAGGCTATCTGCATTAGCCTCTATCCACAAGGGTGGCTACTCCAGCCACACATTCCAACTAATTGGGAATCTTATTCCATTTCACTCCCATCCTATCCCTTTTGGCAACAGTGTGTGAACTGTTCAGTCAAGTACTGCCTGCCCACTATAACACCATTAGCTTTGAGAAGAAACTGCTTAAAGTTGCTAAAAAGGGGAGAAGTGAGGAGAGGGAGGTTGGCTTAATTGAAGTAAATTATTGAAGAGGCCCATTTCACCTATGTCAGTTAGCAGAAGGAGGTCAGGCTCAAGCTATTTGAGGTCTGACTCCTCTGGATTGACTGTAGCTGTTCCTTGTTCTGCTCTGTCTCTGTCTCTGAGCAGAGTGGAGAGAGGGGTCCATGCCATGGCATCATGACCATCTATTTCAAGCCTTTATTTGATTTTGTGTCATGTATTGGAGAGAGCGGGCCTCCTTGCCAAATCGTATTTTTAGTGAGTCGGGCAGCAGATAGCCTAGAAGTTAGAGCGTTGGGCCATTTTACCGAAAGGTTGTTAGTTCAAATATCTGAACCGAGAAGGTGAAAAATCTGATAGGCCCTAGAGCATGGCACTTAACTCTAATTGCTCCAGGGTCACTGTTGATGATGGCAAACCCTGACTGCGACCCCACTCTCCTAGCATGTCTCGGAGTTGGAATATGCTAAAAAACGCATTTCCAATTCATGCATGTGTATTAATTCATACTTGTACATGTGTGAAATAGGACAAATATTAAGCACCCACCAAATGATTATTAGTCAGGAGCGAGCTAATACGGTCATTGGTGCAGATGAAGGTTTTGCTTCAGAATGGAAGTGCAGATGGAAATGGAATCTATAATGGGTATCATGTCAGATAGGGCAATTTGTGCCCTATCTTTGTGCAGTCAATATGTCTGCAAAACTTTTTAGCATTACATCTCCTCTCACGATAACCTGCTAGCCAGTTGACCGGCTCTTGTCTTGAGGATGGGCTGCTTCCCTCGTCGAGTCACTGACCTGACTTTTAGGCAAGCCCAAGGAACCAAGGCAAAGCCATGGCTTTCTGAGCCAGCATGGTCCTCGTGTTAATCCAATCAGATCAGTGGGATTAAAGGCTGTCGGCACCAAAGAAGGTTCTGCGGCTATGCAAATCCTTCAACTGTGTTTGCCTGGGAAAGGATTATACAGTGTACATTGTTCTGTTACTATGTACATGTAGGCCTATGCTATATACAAGACAAGTTAGTATTTTCTTATTTTTGTCAGTAGATAAGGAGGATTTATTTGGATGATATAGTTTGGGAATATTGCAGCATAAACCCTGCACTAATACTCTCTGGGTTGCATGAGAAGACACTGGGCTTAGATACACCTGTTTGACTTGATCCTTTAAACAAGTCTTTTGGTACTTGTGGTGATCTGATTTAGAAAGGTTTGACTTGTTAACTTAGGTAGGGCTTGCACAGTCAATTACTGTTTAACCAACCGTTATGGATGAAGACATTCATAAAAATCCAATGTTTTTGTTTATTTTGAGGGGGGGTGAACAGCTTACTGGAAACAGGACGGGCACCTGTTGGTTTTAAGTTTGTTTCTGCAGTAACATGGACTCAATGTGACATACATTGTTGCTCCTTGCTGAAACAAGCAAATGAGTCTTCGGTTGCCTAGTAAATGTCACTAGGAAGTCAAGGGCAATACATGTGCCATACACTAGAGTAATTCCAGTTAACTCCCATAAGAATGGAAACATCTATATAGAAAGACCGTTGTGTGAATGACCCAGCCATAGAAATTGATCATTTTCTTCTGTGGACCCAGTTGTCTTTCTTCAGTCTACTTGTTAGATTTTTTTGTTGTTGCAAAGAGTAAGGTGTTAAGTAACTGCACTTCAGTTGGTAGAGCATGGTGTTTGCAACGCCAGGGTTGTGGGTTCGATTCCCACGGGGGACCAGTACGGAGAAAAAATGTATGAAATGTATGCATTCACTACTGTAAGTCGCTCTGGATAAGAGCGTCTGCTAAATGACAAAAAAAAAAACAAAAAAAAAACACTAACTACAATGTTGTTAACCCTGTAAAAACGCTACTGTAATGTACCGTTACCAGAAAATGCAGCTAGATATTTACCTCGGCGGCGAAACCCTGTGAAAACACCAGGGAGAAACTGCTGCCCGACGACACGTGGCTAAATGGAAACATCTTGATGAATCCCCGCCTTGTCTGTTTGCTGACTAGACTGAAGAGAAGGCCATTGTACAAGCAGCTTTCCCCTTCTATTTAGATGTATCAATTGCAGATATACCTGATTCAAGTGGAGCAATTTGAAGAACACAATGCTTAAGAGCTCTTTGATGGCCAAGGTTATCATTTTCTGTCGGCCATCGACTGATTCAACACAATTGAATCTCCTTGATGTTGAGGGGAAAATGGCATCCAAAAAAACGCAGTAATTTTTGCCTCCTGATAGGCTCGACTCATCTATGATTGACTGCTCATGGAAAATGTTGCCTCATCATGACATCACCACTTTCAACACTACCATTTGTCACATGCCTCGTAAACAACCGGTGTAGACTAACAGTGAAATGCTTACGGGCCCTTCCCAACAATGCAGAGACAAAAGAGAAATGTGTAGAAAAAGGATAACACAAGGAATAAATACACAATGATTAACGATAACTTGGTTATATACACATGGAACCAGTATGGAGTTGATGTGCAGGGGAATGAGGTAATTGAGGTAGATATGTACATATAGGTAGGGATAAAGTTACTAGGCAACAGGAAAGATAAAGAGTTGGTACAAAAAGGGTCATTGTAGAGTCTGGGTAGCTATTGGCTAACTGTTAAGCAGTCTGTACAGCTGGAGCAGGATTGGCCATCCTATCACAGCAACATGTCAGCTAGCCTGTGGAAAATGTAATTACAATGGCTTTTTTGCTTAATCAACTTGACCTTGGTGGGGTTTCTTCTTCAAAATAAAGGTTTGAACCAGGCCTTGATGGAGTGGCTTTCTATCTTCTATCACACGCCGGCAAACTTGGGTTGAAAATGGCACCCGGTAGTCATTTATAGCACAAAGATATGATAAATGGGACGTATTCTGTGTTCACCAAATTGATTCTCCCGACAAGGGACAAATTACAATGAGATGACTGATTAGCCGGAAAAGGTTCTTTATTTAGGAATTGGTGACCTTAATGTATGACTATGAAGAACAGCGTCGGGGCGATCATTGTGTGTGTGTGTGTGTGTGTGTGTGTGTGTGTTCATGAGGTAATGAAAGTGAAAGAAAGAGCTCTGGTTCTGAAGTTTACTCTCTTCCCCATCTTTTCTGTCACCTAAACTGGAATGAAAGGCCTCCGCCAGTTCAGTCTAATAATAGATAAGAGGCCTATCACATCAATCTGAGGTAATCTGTCTCTTCCAACCCCTCTGGAAGGGTGAAGTCCTCAGAGGCCACCTCTGAATCACATAAACACTCTCTCTGTGAGGAATTGAGCAAATTCTAGCAGGATGTGAAGTGAACTGGGGGTGTTTCTAAAGAACCACAACCCAAAACTGAAAGAGGAGCCATTTATGAGCAACAACACATGAATAGATGCTAGTAGGCAGGCTAAATCCAAACTGTTTGAACTCTCAGTACTTTTTCTTAGTTTCTCTAAAGTGGAAGGAGTAAATGCTGAGGAAAGTGAGTAAGCCAACTGAGAGGGAAACCACTATTTTATGAATCCCCATTTTAAAGTCCTAATTATATTTTTCATTTAGAACATAACTTAAAGTCCCCCTCTCCACCTAGTGTCAGAGCAGCATCCCCATACCTCGTGAGACTCCACATGGATCTAGTGGCCTTATCACGTTGGGTGGATGCTATTTTGATCCATCTCACTGATATGATGGCTTTCTCATCATTTCCCCGTCGTAGTTCTAGTAATGTGATGGTCGTACCATACGACTCAATGTGAATGAGAAGGGTTCAGAGAGGCAAGGAGAAAATGCCTGTGGTGACGTATTGCCCCTGCAGTGTTTGAGAACTCAAGATGATGTGCTGCGGAGAGGGAGAGCGGAGCCAGGGACAGTTGCTGCAGTGTTATGGCAGGTTGTGAGAAGGTTACACATTTTGGTTTGTAATGGTTCTATATTCTCCATTTTGTGTGTGTCCTCTACGGTCTCGGGCCCCACCGCGGGACGGTTGAGCTAACGTAGGCTAATGTGATTAGCATGGGGTTGTAAGTAACAAAACAAATTCCCAGGACATAGACATCTATCCAATTTACAGTAACTATTACAGTGAAATACCATGCTATTGTTTGAGGAGAGTGCACATTATTAACTTAAATGTATTAATAAACCAATTAGGTACATTTGGGCAGTCTTGATGCAGCATTTTGAACAGATATGCAATGGTTCATTGGATCAGTGTTAAACTTTGCATGTACACTGATGCCATCTAGTGGCCAAAATCTAAATTGCACCTGGGCTGGAATAATACATTATGGCCTTTCTCTTGCATTTTAAAAATGCATGCTTTTTTCTTTGCATTATCTTTTACCAGATCTGTGTTATATTCTCCTACATTCATTTGAAATGGTATCAAGAATATTCATATCCTTGCTTCAGGTCTTGAGCTACAGGCAGTTAGATTTAGGTGAAAATTGGGGGGGGGGGGAATGGTCAGATCCTTATTCACCGTTATTTAACTAGGCAAGTCAGTTAAGAACAAATTTTTTATTTACAATGACGGCCTACCCCGGCTAAACCCGGACGACACTGGGCCAATTGTGGGCTGGCCAATGGGACTCCCAATTACAGCTGGATGTGACACAGCTTCGATTTTAACCAGAGACTGTAGTGATGCCTCTTGCACCTGAGATGCAGTGCCTTAAACCACTGTGTCACTCGGGGGGCCAAATTCTCCATCTGGTGTGTAATGGTTCTGTATTTGCACATTATTTTCAAAGTGTGCCCCTTGGCCGTATTCACTCCATTTGCATGTGGCCCCTCCCCCAACTTCACAAACTGTGTGAATGAGTCAGTGCAGTGGATTCTACTTCACCAGGGTCTAAAACTACAGGAGAGGGCTGGTTGCCTGTTCCCTTGTCTCATCCTTTTCTGACACGTCTACTAATGCGTCACATTTAGAGCTGAGCGAGAAGACCTTTTAGCTCAGCGTGCTGCTGCTACCGCCGCTTATGCCGCCCACGACTTAGCCTACCACTCCTCACAGAGCATAGCGATCAACAAAACCCCTGTGTGTTGGAGACCTATGGTGAGTTTTGTCAGAAGGTGATCCCATTTAAATCCGGTGGCACACAAATAGGTGTCATTTTGCATGTTGAGATCCACTCCTCTGAGTGTGCATCATTCTTTGGGACCCCCGCGGGCTAGTAAAACAAATGTGGGTTCTGACAGCATGTAAATCATAGATATGGGGAAGTGAAATCCATCCATCTAACTCCTACAGAAAGTCAGACGTTTTGATTTGGCCAATTTGCATTCGTTTACCGTAATTTCCGGACTATTAAGCGCACCTGAATATAAGCCGCACCCACTGAATTTAAAAATATATATTATTTTGAACATAAATAAGCCGCACATGTCTATAAGCCGCAGGTGCCTACCGGTACATTGAAACAAATGAACTTTACACAGGCTTTAACGAAACACGGCTTGTAACAAAAATAAATAGGCTTTAACGAAACACGGCTTGTAACAAAAAAGAAAAAATTAGCAGTAAGTTTTAGTTGTCTTTTTGCACTGAGTCAATTCCTCACGCTGCTGTTTCCAACGTCTTATCATCGACTCATTAAGTCCAAGCTCCCGTGCAGCAGCTCTATTTCCTTTTCCAACAGCCAGATCAATCGCCTTCAACTTGAAAGCTGCATCATATGCATTTCTCCATGTCTTTGCCATGATGAGGGTGACAAAATGACTGCCGTAATCAGAATGATGGGAAGTTTGAGAGCGCTCGATTTAATCTAAAGAGTAAACAAAAAAGTTGTTTGACCTTAACCCGTTCGGCAAGTTCATTGGTCTAATGAAAGCTTCATGCCGGCAAAAAAACTGAGCACGTCCCAGAATGTGTTTTTTTGGAGAAAAAAATTGAAAGCTGGAAAAATCCATATATTAGCCGCGTCATTGTTTAAGCCGCGAGGTTGAAAGCCTGGGAAAAAAGTTGCGGCTTATAGTCCGGAATTTACGGTAACCAATCTGTCCTTGGATGCATTGGTCATATTGTGCATAGCACTGGGGTTATAGCATTTTACAAATGACCTTGACTCTGAAGCAATTTTGGATCTGTTCTATGCCTCACTCATGCCTTGTGCAAAGGCTGACTTGAGATTTAGGTCTGTCTCACCACGCTACATATTCAATTCTAGCTTACTGTCAAGACCGTTGATAGACGAGGCGATGGTGAAGGAAAAATCCAAAGCCAGGAGAGAAATCTGAGGACGCGAATGTCTGACAAGTAGGCGAAGAGATCCCTACTCCGGTACGCATAAAAATGTGACATGTGGGAGAGGAGTCTAAGATATTCATCTCCATGTGGGACCCTATTTATACCACTCTTATTGCGCTTTACAAGGGGGATCTGAGGGCACGTGGGGATTGCTAGAGGGCAATTTACACACTACCAAGCATGATATATTTACTGGTGCACCGAGAGTCAGAACCTCATGGCAGATAAGTACGTGGGAGGTTGCGTAAATGTTGCCCACTGCTATGTTATCTGATATTGGAGTGTTTTGGAAATGCATACACCTGGGTCAGCTTGGAAACTTGGCTTGACACCCATTGCGATTTACCCTCAATGCAGTGCTCTGGATAGTAGCATTTCTTGTGTATGCCCTGGAATGGAGAATGCATTCGCTCATCTGCAGACCCCATTTGTGACTGTCGGCATGAAGCCAGAAATCGTGCAGCATTTATCCTATTTTCCTCCCTCTCTCCCTGGGATATTTGCAGTCATTCTTGGACCCAGCCTAGTCTCCCGACAGCTGTTCTATTGTACCACCCGCAAATGTGCCCATCGGAGCAGAAAAAAAGTCTAAACATTAAGCTAGAAGAAATCAAGGAAAGAAAAGTAGGAAGATGTGGAGGTGAAATAAGAGGAAGTGAACAGTTGAAGGAGGTGTGGGGGGGTAGAAGGGTGGTGGGGGGAGGGTTAGAAGAAGGGGGAGGGATGGGGTAGAAGGGTGGTGGGGGGAGGGTTAGAAGAAGGGGGAGGGATGGGGTAGAAGGGTGGTGGGGGGAGGGTTAGAAGAAGGGGGAGGGATGGGGTAGAAGGGTGGTGGGGGGAGGGTTAGAAGAAGGGGGAGGGATGGGGTAGAAGGGTGGTGGGGGGAGGGTTAGAAGAAGGGGGAGGGATGGGGTAGAAGGGTGGTGGGGGGAGGGTTAGAAGAAGGGGGAGATATGGGATGGAAGGGTGGTGGAGGGAGGGTTAGAAGAAGGGGGAGGTATGGGGTAGAAGGGTGGTGGGGGGAGGGTTAGAAGAAGGGGGAGGGATGGGGTAGAAGGGTGGTGGGGGGAGGGTTAGAAGAAGGGGGAGGGATGGGGTAGAAGGGTGGTGGGGGGAGGGGTAGAAGAAGGGGGAGGGATGGGGTAGAAGGGTGGTGGGGGGAGGGTTAGAAGAAGGGGAAGGGATGGGGTAGAAGGGTGGTGGGGGGAGGGTTAGAAGAAGGGGGAGGGATGGGGTAGAAGGGTGGTGGGGGGAGGGTTAGAAGAAGGGGGAGGGATGGGGTAGAAGGGTGGTGGGGGGAGGGTTAGAAGAAGGGGGAGGGATGGGGTAGAAGGATGGTGGGGGGAGGGTTAGAAGAAGGGGGAGGGATGGGGTAGAAGGGTGGTGGGGGGAGGGTTAGAAGAAGGGGGAGGGATGGGGTAGAAGGGTGGTGGGGGGAGGGTTAGAAGAAGGGGGAGGGATGGGGTAGAAGGGTGGTGGGGGGAGGGTTAGAAGAAGGGGGAGGGATGGGGTAGAAAGTGGGGGGAGGGGTAAAAGAGGGGGAGAAGGGTGGTGGATGGGGGGTTAGAAGGGGGGGGGAGGGAGGGGTAGAAGAAGGGGGTGGAGGGATGGGAGGGAGGGGTAAAAGAAGGGGGTGGAGGGATGGGAGGGAGGGTAGAAGAAGGGAGGGAGGGGTAAAAGGAGGTGGAGGGATGGGAGGGGTAGATGGGAGGGGTAGAAGAAGGGAGGGAGGGGTAAAAGGAGGTGGAGGGATGGGAGGGGTAGATGGGAGGGGTAGAAGAAGGGAGGGAGGGGTAAGGTGGGGGGAGGGGTAAAAGAGGGGGAGAAGGGTGGTGGATGGGGGGTTAGAAGGGGGAGGGAGGGGTAGAAGAAGGGGGTGGAGGGATGGGAGGGAGGGGTAAAAGAAGGGGGTGGAGGGATGGGAGGGAGGGGTAGAAGAAGGGAGGGAGGGGTAAAAGGAGGTGGAGGGATGGGAGGGGTAGATGGGAGGGGTAGAAGGGGGTAGAAGAGGGGAGGGGTATAAGAGGTAGGGGGAGGGGTAGGAGAGGGATGGGGAGGGTTAGAAGAAGGGGTGGTGGGGGGAGGGTTGGGGTAGAAGAAGGGGTTGTGGGGGGTGGATTAGAAGGAGGGGGAGGGATCAGAAAATGCCAATACCCCAGGTTCCTGAGGGGCGCTCATTCATTCTGTCTGCTGGGGCGGTAGTGTCGTGGTCAGTATGATTCCAGGAAATCATATCTTTGATCCAGGCGCTCGCCGTAAATGAGCTGTCCATCAGAAGCCAAATGTGTTTTCCCCTACCCTAGAAACCCATGTCAACTCTGGCATAAATAATTTGATTGAAACCTGCAGAAATCTGACATAAGTTACCGCTCGTCTTTTAAGTTTCTGTAAAGGATAGTGACGCGCTTGCTACGAGTCCGGAGCCCCAAGCGAGATCTGACAATTCTGAATGCAGGTTGGCTACTCTCTCATTTCCATCTTGGTATTCACGTTGGTCTACTTCTGTAGTAGTGGCAGTATTACTATTGAGTTTCATTGGTGCCTGTTACAGACCAAACAGGAGGGAATAGACTGTTTCATTGGTGATGTACAACCCCAAGGTAGCAATTAACATCAGGAGATTTCAAATCAACAAGGGGTGGCAGGTAGCCTAGCAGTTAAGAGCATTGGACCAGTAAGCAAAAGGTCGCTGGTTCGAATCCAAGCTGACTAGGTGAAAAATCTGTCTGTGGCCTTGAGCAAGGCACTTAACCCTAATTGCACCTGTAAGTTGCTCTGCGCAAGAGCCTGCTAAATGACTAAAATGTTATGTCATATTTAAGAACCTGAAAGATGACATGAGGGTTTCAGGCAATTTTTAGTCCAGTTGGTGCCATCTGCCAAATACTGCAGAAATCCCTGATTTTGCTTTGAATTAATTTGAACAGGAAGCTGTGGCACTGGTCCAGCATCTCTCCATAGTTCCAATGTGAGTCAGTGGTTTTATTAATTCAACTTTGAAATAGACTACCATATGTTGGACTTCTCTCGCTTGCCACCGTACTCGTCTGAGAACATTTCTTGTATTAAATAAATAAAATGTACTAGGGGTCGTACAAAAAGACATGATTTGGAGTTGTCCCATACTCGATTTCCTTGCGTCTGGTCCCATTGTTTTGTGTCACTTGTATCTGCTCGGGCCTGGAATATTATTTTATAGCCAACTTTCCCAGAGAACATCAACAAACCAGATTGAGACTTCCTATGCACCTTTTTGGGGCGTGGTGAAGATTAAGATATTAAAACTGTCTGAGATTAAGTTGATTTATTGTCTGATTGCTTCAGGGCAGCTCGACATTTAAAATGGAAAATTAGAAGATGGGGAGGGGTGATGGGACTGTCTCCCATGCACTCGACTAGTGGTTTCAGTCTGCTCTTCCCACTGTGGGGTAGTTATTAGCCCTATGAAGCCCTGATGGAATTCTTTAAGCTGCCATCTTGGGAGGCCTTCTAAACTAGATTTTTTTTGAGAACCCAGAACTGAGAACCATAAACCACTACGTTAGTGTGCTACTGAGCTACTAACAGAGCTGGATCCTTGAAAGACCCAAAATATGGGGGATGAAAGGGTTGTGGACTGGATTTAAAGAGTTCTTGTAGAAGGCGCGTGTGTGTGTTTCCAAGGTAACACCCTTTGAATAGCCCCTCAGAGGTCAATCTTTCAAGTTGGAGTTAAAGCACCCCTGTTTTAAGTTGAATTCACTGTTGTGTAGGGTGATATTGAGTGCGTGAGAGTGTTAGGGTGGGGAGAAAGCTGGAAGGGGGGGGCATTTCTCAAAAAAGCTTAGATGGGTCAGTGCGAGATGCGGGGCGCCAGTCTGTTGGATGCCATGTGAACGGGCCCAGGTGGCTGACAACCGTGCTAATTGAATTGTGGGAAAATGCAAATGCCAAACTGTTGCGCTTTGCATGCCGAGGGACATATTGGGTTCGCTTTTTAACAGTGATGCACCGCCATGGTTTCCCATAGAATTAATGAATCATTCTCTCTCCGACCTGGCAGACAACAGCAGCTGTGTGCAGACTAGCTAGGCGGGTGGTGTCGGTGAGAAGTCGATTTCGGGCATTTAATTCTCTCCCGTAGACATTGTCTTGAATGCACAGCTATTAGGCATGACGCTTCAGTTTTGGTGTTTGAATTCTAATTTACCCTGTTTCCGTAAGGGCATTTTTATATTCAAATTCATGTGGCCAATGTTAGCTCTGTATTGGCTGGAATTGTAATGGAGTTGAACCCAACCTCACCTTTCTGGATTGCAATTGGTGCTTCAATCTGTAAAACAATGAAAAAAACAGTTGAAGCAGGGAAACTTTGACCACTGGTAACCACTTGTACTCTTCGTCCTAGTGTTGTGCATTGCTTACCCATATTCACTTACAAGCTTTTGTACGCTATGTACTGCATAATTATTGTGGCATGGTTCAGCAACACGTGTTCTCTGTGGAATTGTGACAGCAATAAATAGCGGATGATATCTGCAGGTCACACAACATGACCCTGAGGTAAGGGGAACCCGAGAGGGGGTGGGATGCGTCCCTTTCCCTCATTGTCCTTCCACCACCCCATCCCCCTCCTTTATTTTCTCTCTCACTCACATGTTCTCTCCATCTCAGCCGGATATGAATTCTACTTAGGTGGAGACAAGAGCCCCATCTCAACACTTTCCATTTTACAGCTGTAGTTTAGAGGATGTGCATGGTGTGGAAGTCAGATTGGCGTTGCTTGCGCACACACACGGAGTGATCAGAAATGGCAGCAGACCGCGTAAGAGCTGTGCACAGGAAGTTCATTGGGAGGTACAGAACACTGCCAATACAGAACACCCCTCCCATCCGTCCCTCTCCTTGAACCATCCGCTCTCAGTGCATGCACAGAGCAGATTCTGAAAGGGAAAATGAATGGAATGCCCCGGGGGGGTGTGAAATGTCTCTCATGGAAGGACTATGCCTTATTCCCCCAGCCTCGTGTCTACTTTTTCTAATTAACAGAGGGGTGGGGTAAAATGGTTGCAGGGTATGTTTTTTTTAATTCTTTTAAATGAATTATTTATCGCACTGCAGACCCGTGCTCAGTGTGGATAAGCACCAGACAAAGCCATGTGCTGGTAGTTGAATGTGGGCAGAGGGGGAAAAAGTGGGGTATTTATTTTACCAGCCCTGCTCTCATCTGTGGGATGCATATCTTCCACAGTGTGAATCTCAGCACACCTGAGGCTTTCGTTACCCGCCTCAAATGTTTCATGTCAGAAGAATACTGCTGATCACTCGTTTCTAACGGAATGACCGTAGTGGTTTTACAGTTGCTGGGCAACAGATTGTCATTCCAGACTATAGTGACATTAGCTCAAATCTAAACTTCAGATACATTATGCAGAAGTGCACCTTAATGATTATAGTTAGCCTAGTTATATCTTGAGTCAGGATTTGCGCCATTGGTTTCAACTTGTTGATACAGCAGAAATGTCAGTTGAAACCCTGCTAATCTGGTTTCCTGAAATTGTTGGGGCCGTAACCCACCCAAAGCTGTTCAGATGATCACTTCAACACAAAATAAACAAAGCCTTCAGGCAGCCATGTTTGTCCATAAACTAGAACCTGGGAAGAATTAGTCATGGTCCAGCAGTTGGTCGTCCTGACCTGCCATTTGTGAAACACCACCATGCTGTATGCCTGCATACCAAAACAACATACAGATTCCAGTAGGGCTCTCTCTAGCTAGCTCCAACAGGTTGTCTCTCCACCACTCCGTCCCCTGCTTACTCAATCACTCTTTCCCTCTCTCGCCCCCTGTGGTATGATCCAGGCCGTGCACTTCAAAGGCCCATCAGGCTCATCCCAAAGCTCTTCTCTGTCCTGGCACCCCATTGGTGGAACAAGCTTCCCCCTAAAGTCAGGACAACGGAGTCCCTGCCCATCTTTTGAGTATCTTAAGCTGAATGCACTAATTGTAAGTCGCTCTGGATAAGAGCGTTTGCTAAATAACTACAATGTAAATCCCTCATTCAGCCAGACTGTCCACAACATGAAAAGAAGGAGCGCAGGAAGGAAACAGGATATGGACAGGATTAAGGGAGAGGGGTCCCTCTCTTCGTGATTTACTGGGCGTCAAGTTATTCTGAGGTCACTGCAGGGAATGTAGTAGTGGGTATCAGAGACCCCGCTGCTTCTTCAGACTGTGTACACAGCTCCATCTCTCTTCCTACCACATTATCATCTTCAGACTGTGTACACAGCTCCATCTCTCTTCCTACCACATTATCATCTTTAGACTGTGTACACAGCTCCATCTCTCTTCCTACCACATTATCATCTTTAGACTGTGTACACAGCTCCATCTCTCTTCCTACCACATTATCATCTTCAGACTGTGTACACAGCTCCATCTCTCTTCCTACCACATTATCATCTTTAGACTGTGTACACAGCTCCATCTCTCTTCCTACCACATTATCATCTTTAGACTGTGTACACAGCTCCATCTCTCTTCCTACCACATTATCATCTTTAGACTGTGTACACAGCTCCATCTCTCTTCCTACCACATTATCATCTTTAGACTGTGCACACAGCTCCATCTCTCTTCCTACCACATTATCATCTTTAGACTGTGCACACAGCTCCATCTCTCTTCCTACCACATTATCATCTTTAGACTGTGCACACAGCTCCATCTCTCTTCCTACCACATTATCATCTTTAGACTGTGCACACAGCTCCATCTCTCTTCCTACCACATTATCATCTTTAGACTGTGCACACAGCTCCATCTCTCTTCCTACCACATTATCATCTTTAGACTGTGCACACAGCTCCATCTCTCTTCCTACCACATTATCATCTTTAGACTGTGCACACAGCTCCATCTCTCTTCCTACCACATTATCATCTTTAGACTGTGCACACAGCTCCATCTCTCTTCCTACCACATTATCATCTTTAGACTGTGCACACAGCTCCATCTCTCTTCCTACCACATTATCATCTTTAGACTGTGCACACAGCTCCATCTCTCTTCTTACAACATTATCATCTTTAGACTGTGTACACAGCTCCATTTCTCTTCCTACCACATGATCTTGCCTAGCGCACTAAACAAATCCACATACCCCCTCGTTTGGTTTTGGATAATTGTTTACTCCTCCACATTTTGGTCCTCCATCCTCTGCTTGTGAACTTGAAGGCTCAGATCAAGTACTTTATGTGTGGCAGTGTAGCATATCCCTCTCAGTGCAAAACCTTTTTCCCCCCACACAAAATGTCACAAAGCTCTCTTAGCAGTTTAACACTAGCTTGTGTGTATATTACAATATTGACCAAATGCGCTTGCATTTGTTTGCATCTGTCAGTGTTTGAATGTCTGTGTGTGCTCGGGGTAAACAGACACACTTTTACATTAGACTTTTATGGTCAGTGTTACGTTCCCCAAAAAGAAAAAGAAAAATTGTTGCTCAAACATAAAGGGAACTAACAGAGTCATAGAAAACAACCCAAATGAAACAGGTGGGGTTTAAGGAGGGGTTCTGAAAGACACTCATGGGGGTGTCCACTGAAAGTTGACTAGCAACAACAACCAGGACCTAAAAGACACCCACCACAAGCACACACAACAATTTCCCAAGAACAGGCAAACAAAATTAAAGCCCAGACCAAACTTAAAGACAGGAAGAAAACAAATGATGGAGCAAACAAAAACAGGGTAGATCAGATAAAGGATTGTTTTACTAGAAATCAAATAGGGAGACAGCTAAATGTGTTAACCTTAGATCGGCGGGTCCCCCACGGGACGGTTGAGCTAATGCGATTAGCATTAGGTTGTAAGTAACAAAATTTCCCGGGACATAGACATATCTGATGTTGGCAGAAAGATTAACAAGAATTTAAATTTAAGCTGACTACACTGTCCATTTTACAGTAGCTATTATAGTGAAATAATACCATGCTATTGTTTGAGGAGAGTGCACAGTTTTGAACTTAATTATTAATAAACAAATTAGGCACATTTGGGCAGTCTTGATACAAAACTTGATACAAAACTGAACAGAAATGCAATGGCTCATTGGATCAGTCTAAAACTTTGCACATACACTTCTGCCATATAGTGGCCAAAATCTAAATTGCACATGGTCTGGAATAATACACTATGGCCTTTCTCTTGCATTTCAAAGATGATGGTACAAAAACATATTTTACCAGATCTGTGTTATATTCTCCTATATTCCTTTCACATTTCCACAAACTTCAGTGTTTCCTTTCAAATGGTATCAAGAATATGCATATCCTTGCTTCAGGGCCTGAGCTACCCAAATCGAACTGCCTCTGTCATTTTAGGCAAAACTTTTAAAGGAGCATATTCTTAAGTGGTTTTAACCCTCCATATCTCTCAAGACCTGGAGCACTGGGACAGCTAGTCTTAAATATCACTTGGGCCCTCACGTGTGAAACACCTTCCGACTAACGAGATGGACAAATCAGCACAGGTGTAGCACATACTGACCAACGAGGTGACACCAATCGGTGCACCCCACGTGCTAACGTCCAAACCCAAAGCCTGTAGCAGCCAACCCCATGGCTATTAAAGACAAGAAATGACCACTGCTTCATTGTGGAAGTAATCACTCTCTGTGTACGGTTAGTAGAAATTGTAAATTGTGCTGTGTGTGTGTGTGTGCCCGCAGGCTTAAGGAGATTGAGGGTAGTTGCGACGCTTCCGCTTATCAAAAAGGTGGCTGCTGTACCTCATCATTTGTTGGGGTCATGCTACCCAGGTATTCAATGAAAGCTGTTAACCACCCATTGGCAGGGGGTTAATGTAAGACCCTGGACGCCAACAGAAAAGGCCCAGAGTCTTCAACATGTTGCCATGGGTCCAATAAAACAACACACTGCAGCTGGGGCCTTTTAAATCAAATTCAGGGCTAAAGAGGACATTTTGAAGCTTATGGACACTGTATTCTGGCCTAATATGGACACCTTAGAAAGAGGACCTGCTATCTCTTGCTTTTAGTGTTTAAGTTCAGACATGGAGTGTCGACTCTGGAGATTCCAAGAATATTCCTTGCACCTATGAGACATTTGAATCTCTCCTATGCACAGATTATGTAGTCTCCATTGGCTGGATAGCTTGCCTGGAGTCTTACGAGAAGATATGCTGTTCCACAAAGCCATGTTAATCACAGTATGGCTACTGTATGCTATTTACAAGCTCATGGATCACCTGGAGATTGCACCTTACCACTGTTGTATTAATGTATATGTATTTCCTAGAATACGAACGGCTCATTCCGCTGTGCTATTTCCAACAAAGTCTTGGGGGACAGTGTATTGATTGCTAATGGTCTGCTCTACTGTGTAAAGACACATCTGGTGTATTGAAGCTTGGACCACTTTAAAGCCTCAACAGGACCTGGCTAGTGCTGCTGTGGGCAGCAATCAATTACGAAGTGTTTTTAGGCCTCCCGTGAACACGACAGAGGGCTATTAGAAATCAATATTTTGTTTTTGTTTTCTCTGGATGGTGCCTGTTTTTTGTTTTGTCTCCCTTTTTATAGCTGAGGTATAGTTAATTTTTATTTAAACAGGGAGTCACATTGAGATTAAACATCTATTTTACAAGAGCCCTATATACATTACAATAAAAACAGAATAATAAAACATGCATGTGTATAAAACAATATAATTCAGCACACAATAACAAAATAAACACATTCAACTACATAGAGGTCCTCAATCAATAATGCCAACTGCCTGAGTGGCACCAGCATGTATAACTGCAGTGAACTGTGCAGATTGTTCCAGAAATTAGGGGCAAAAAAACAAAATGCTGATTTTTCCAAAATCTGTAGAGACCGAAGGGATCTCTAGTGTTATCCATTCCTGTGAACGGGTTTGGTAACTTAAGATTTTTATCTTAATTAATGATGTTCCATATGAAGGGAGTTCATGTAAGATTGCTTTGTAACTAAATAAAAGAATGCAGCTCTCTTATAGACAGAGGTCCATCCCACATTTTTATACAGACTGCAATGATGAGCCCTAAAATTGTTCCCTGTGATAATGGTAGACTGTGTCCAAGGCTTTCTAAACAGAGGTTGCCGCATGTAAACAATATCACCAAAATCAAATACAGGGAGAAGTGTTGTTTGAACAATCTTTCTCCTATTTTCAATACTGAGGCATGATTTATTCTTAGCTTCTTCATCAGATTTTATATATGCGTTACAAAGGACAACTTGTCATCAATCCAGACACCCAGCTACTTATATTGAGAAACAAGCTCCATTTGTTGCACAAATATGCAAACATTACGTGACCTAGAGAACAGAATGAGCTTGGTTTTACTTGTTTCACACTCATTTAAGCTCTGTAAGTGATTTCTGAATTGAAGGCATGCTGCACTGAGGTGGCACAGGAATACAAAACTGTATCATCTGCAAAGAGATGAATGTTACAAGTATTAACAGTGTTCCCTATGTCATTAATATGCAAGGTGAACAATGGACCCAAACCCTGAGGAACACTCTTGAATTTCAAGAAATTTAGAATTAACCCCATCTGTCAAGATGGCCTGAGTTCTGTCGCTAAGATAATTCTGAAACCATAAATAGGCTATATATCCCAGGCCTATTCTTGATAATTTCTTCAGCAAAACAGAATTATCAACAGTGTCGAACACCTTTGACAGGTCAATGAACAAGGCAGCACAGCTCTTTTTAGCATCAGAGGCATTGACAAGATCATTAACAACTAGCGTGGCTGCTGTGGTAGTACTATGCCCAGGCCTCAACCCTGATTGGTTTATATTAAACATACAATTATCAGATAAAAAGGAACGAAGTTGTACATTAACCAAGGATTCAAGAATCTTAGCTAAACAAGGTAGTCTTGAAATGGGGCGATACTTGTCAAGATCATTTGTATCCCCACCCTTATGGAGTGGCAGCACATAAACTCAGCAAAAAAAGAGATGTCCCTTTTTCAGGACCCTGTCTTTCAAAGATCATTCGTAAAAATCCAAATAACTTCACAGATCTTCATTGTAAAGGGTTTAAACACTGTTTCCCATGCTTGTTCAATGAACTATAAACAATTAATGAACATGCACCTGTGGAACGGTCATTAAGACACTAACAGCTTACAGACGGTGTACAATTAAGGTAACAGTTATGAAAACTTAGGACAGTAAAGAGGACATTCTACTGACTCTGAAAAACACCAAAAGAAAGATGGCCAGGGTCCCTGCTCATCTGCGTGAATGTTCCTTAGGCATGCTGCAAGGAGGCATGAGGACTGCAGATGTGGCCTGGGCAAAAAATTGCAATGTCCGTACTGTGAGACGCTTAAGACCGCGCTACAGGGAGACAGGATGGACAGCTGATCATCCTCGCAGTGGCAGACCACGTGTAACAACACCTGCACAGGATCGGTACATCCGAACATCACACCTGCGGGACAGGTACAGGATGGCAACAACTGCCCGAGTTACACCAGGAACGCACAATCCCTCCATCAGTGCTCAGACTGTCCGCAATAGGCTGAGAGAGGCTGGACTGAGGGCTTGTAGGCCTGTTGTAAGGCAGGTCATCACCAGACATCACTGGCAACAATGTCGCCTATGGGCACAAACCCACCGTCACTGGACCCGTGTTTATCGTCGAAGGATTGAGCGTTACACAAAAGCCTGTACTCTGGAGCGGGATCGATGTGGAGGGTCCGTCATGGTCTGGGGCGGTGTGTCACAGCATCATCGGACTGAGCTTGTTACAGGGAAGACATCCTCTTCCATCATGTGGTACCCTTCCTGCAGGCTCATCCTGACATGGCCCTCTAGCATGACAATGCCACCAGCCATACTGGTCTTTCTGTGTGTGATTTCCTGCAAGACAGGAATGTCAGTGTTCTGCCATGGCCAGCGAAGAGCCCGGATCTCAATCCCATTGAGCAAGTCTGGGACCTGTTGGATCGGAGGGTGAGGGCTAGGGCCATTCCCCTCAGAAATGTCCGGGAACTTGCAGGTGCCTTGGTGGAAGAGTGGAGTAACATCTCACAGCAAGAACTGGCAAATCTGGTGCAGTCCATGAGGAGGAGATGCACTGCAGTACTTAATGCAGCGGGTGGCCACACCAGATACTGACTGTTACTTTAGATTTTTGACCCCCCCCCCCCTTTGTTGAGGGACACATTATTCAATTTCTGCTAGTCACATGTCTGTGAAACATGTTCAGTTTGTCTCAGTTGTTGAATCTTATGTTCATACAAATATTTACACGTTTGCTGAAAATAAACGCAGTTGACAGTGAAAGGACGTTTTATTTTTTGTTGAGTTTATGGGAATTTCCACGCTTTTGGAATACTTAATTTGAACAATGTTAAATAAAAAAATGTGGGCTACTGAGCCAGCAATAACGGGTGCTGCACACTTAAGCAGACCAGGCTCCAAATGATCAGCCCCTGTGGATGTTTCTTTGTCTAATGTTGACAAAGCAACCAGGAGTTCTTTATCGGGAATTTCTGAGAACTCCTGACCAGCATTTTCAGTATCATTCAGTAGATTTTCACCAGATTTTCTTTTCAAGCGCTGGCTTTGAAATACATTAAATGTATAGCCCGCAGAGAGAAAATTGTGATTTTAAATGCATTAATGATATCAATTTTGTCAGTAATGGGGCCAGAATCTAAATTCATTGTTTAGTACACACTGGACGATAGATTCCTATAACTGTTATTTTTGAGTTTGAACCTGACCTAAATCCAACAATTCAAATTGATTAGGACTGGAGGTAGCCTTTAACAGAGTCACAGAAAAAATATTATTTGTGTAAATAGTAACACCACCACCTTTGCCTTTCCTATCAGCCCTAAACACATTGAGGTTGCTATGGATGGTTACAGAGTCAAAGGTTTTATCAGTTAACCAGGTTTCAGATGATAAAATACAATTATCAGGGTCTGCCTGAGAGGCCCAGATATTTTCATTATCCATTTTAGGAAAAGAAAGCAAAGTAGGAATTGTAATTACATTTCTCCGGTTAGCACCATTAGGCATGTCACCACTTTTAGATGCATGTGGAACTCTCACAATGACCAAAGAGATGGTAAAAACTAGAGGTTGACCGATTTATGATTTTTAAATGCCGATACCGATTTATTGGAGGACCAAAAATAGCCCATACTGATTAATGGGCTGATTTAAAAAAAAAAAAAAAAAATTATTAATTTATTTTTATTATTATATATTTGTGTATATATATATATATGTGTGTGTGTGTGTGTGTGTAATGACAATTACAACAATACTGAATGAACTTTTATTTTAACTTAATATAATACATAAATAAAAATCAATTTACTCTCAAACAATGAAAGATGTTCAATTTGGTTTAAATAATGCAAAAACACAGTGTTGAAGAAGAAAGTAAAAGTGCAATACGTGCCATGTAAAAAAAGCTACGTTTAAGTTCTTTGTTCAGAACATGAGAACATATGAAAGCTTTTAACGCGAGTCTTCAATATTCTCAGTTAAGAAGTTTTAGGTTGTAGTTATTATAGGACTATTTCTCTCTATACCATTTATTTCATATACCTTTTGACTATTGGATGTTCTTATAGGCACTATAGTATTGTCAGCCTAATCTCAGGAGTTGATAGGCTTGAAGTCATAAACAGCACTGTGCTTCAAGCATTGCGAAGAGCTGCTGGCAAACGCAGGAAAGTGCTGCTCAGACTGCTCTATCAAATATCAAATCATAGACTTAATTATAATATAATAAACACACAGAAATACGAGCCTTAGGTCATTAATATGGTCAAATCCGGAAACTATCATTTCGAAAACAAAACGTTTATTCTTTCAGTGAAATACGGAACCGTTCCGTATTTTATCGAATGGGTGGCAACCCTAAGTCTAAATATTGCTGTTACATTGCACAACCTTCAATGTTATGTCATAATTATGTAAAAACCTGGCAAATTAGTTACGGCCAGGCGTCCCAAACTGCTGCCTATACCCTGACTCTGCTTGCACTGAACGCAAGAGAAGTGACCCAATTTCCCTAGTTAATATTGCCTTCTAACATGAATTTCTTTTAACTAAATATGCAGGTTTAAAAAAATATATACTTGTGCATTGATTTTAAGAAAGGTATTGATGTTTATGGTTAGGTACATTGGTGCAGCGACATTACTTTTTTCACGAATACGCTTGTTAAATCATCACCCATTTGGCGAAGTAGGTTGTGATTCGATGATAAATTAACAGGCACAGCATTGATTATTTGCAACTCAGGACAAGCTAGTTAAACTAGTAATATCATCAACCATGTGTAGTGATTATGTTAAGATAAGTTTAATGCTAGCTAGCAACTTACGCGAGTGCAGCAAGGAGCCAAGGTAACAGGTGGTCAGTTTGCTACGTAGTCTCCTCGTGGAGTGCAATGTAATCGGCCATAATTGAAATCCAAAAATGACGATTACCGATTGTTATGAAAACTTGAAATCGTCCCTAATTAATCAGCCATGCCGATTAATCGGTCGACCTCTTGTAAAAACTGACTTGCATGTAATGCTAATATTGTTCTCGCATCAGTTTAGTTGACCAAGAACTTTTCCAATGTTTGACAACAGCTGGGAGCCATTTTCACCTAGGTGAAATTAATCCACAGATAAAATGTTTTTTTTGTTTTTATTTGATCTCTCCATCTTTCTTCTTCTGTGGATTTTTATATGGCGGTTGGCAACCAACTTTAAGGTGCATCACTGCCACCAACTTCATCTTTCAGTGATCCACCTTGGTATATGCTCGTAAAAATCAATGAGTTGATGGGAGAGGCGGGACTTGCTGCGCGTCAAGCTTCAAAAATAGAACCAAGTTCTATTGTAGCGCCTGGCTACGCAGACACCTATTGAATAACGTGTACATTTATTTTGCAACACTTGCGCAACGCGGTCGGTTTAGTCAGCATGTTAGTTCTTAAAGATGGTCTTATTTAAAATGTATAGCTCCGTTATCATTTCTACATACTTTTGTGTTTTACTGATTTTGATATCTGCCTTGTTCCTCGTGGTCACTGTCTAGTCTAGCGACTAGAGCTATCTTGTGTTGTGACCATGTTAACACAGTAGGTTAAGAGGCTCACTTGTATGGCTTTATCTCATAGGGATAACAGCTTAACTCTTGCTCTGGTTTTCCTTGCGGTTTCCTAATCATCCGCTTGGTCGTTGAGTCTCTGCCAAAAGGCAAAGTCTGCTCTAAAGCTTTTCGGCCAGCATCTGTTTGAGGTTTGCAGCGCAGGAGATGGCGCTCATGGAGTGATAAATGAGTTTTCTAACAGAAGATACTTTGCCTCTCCCCATGTGTTTAAAAGAAGGCTGAAAGCCTGGATAGAGTAGTTATGCCAGTAAGGTTGTGGCTGAGTTAACCAAGAAAAATAACAGTCTAAGTCTTGATTTGGGTGCTGTACCATCTGGACTCACTCAGCAAGCCATACCCTTTCTGTCACTCCTCAGCCCAAACCCCCTCCACTATCCGGAAGGTCAAGGTTTATTAGGATGGACCTCCAAAAAAACACCACCCTGAGTGATTGCCGCCCGACAACAGCATCAGAAAGGTTAAAGGTCAGTGGTGGAAGCCGTCCTCCAGAGGTCGGACAAAAGACGGGACACATTTCAGAGGAGCGTTCCTTTATTGGCTTGATTAAATTACCGCTCCTGAGGGGGAGGCATCTTGTGTCAACCGCCACCGTTTATCAAGACCTAGGTGGTGAGGCAACATCCTGCCGGGCAAGGCAGGGGGCCTAGCACGGTAAACTTGGGTCGTGACCCTGGATGCCTGGAATTTCTGTCCTTTCAGTCCTCTGTTGTTTATCGTATATGACCAATCTTTTTGGGAGATAAAGCCAGTATACTGTATCATTTGTCCATGTTATCCCAAGCCCAATTTGGATGGCACAGTCATCTAACTGAAAGGCCTTCATCTTGATTGATGATTGGTGTCTTTGTTTTAGGAGGGGGTGTCACTGCATGAGCATGACCCCCATTGGTCCCATCACCCTGTTTTTCACTTAGCCAAAGGGGGCCGGAAAGGGGTCAAGTGCCCGGTCATCATTCATGTCACAAGACCTTGAGATCAAAGTACCCATCTACTGGTCCTCTACCTGTTAATAGTAGAGCAATTATAGGTGTTATGGGGTGCCAAAGGGAGTGATGATGCAACCAACCATGTAATCAAATAGGATCTGATCAGATGGCATCTCACCTAGCATCTTTAGGACAAAGTTTGACTGGGTGTATAGAAATGGTGCACTGTACTCCGGCGAGCTAATGCTAACAACAGCTTTGGTACTGACGGTGGTTTATATTACTATAATGATTGGGATGATTTTATGATTGGCTCATTTGTTAGCTCACATGACAGGGTGGAAATCGCACTCGGTGGGTATCTCTTGGTAATCCCACCCCCAGAGGTCAGTAGGGCTTCTGTGTTGGTTCAGATTATCCCTTGGAATCCCTTTTGCAAAGTGTAAATACTACTAATCTGGCTCCCACAGCATATTGTGTGGCTTTTAGGGGCCCTATAAATCGACGATATACTGTTCTGCACACTGACTGCTCCAATGGGGGTTCACTGGGTAGCTGCAGAAGTACAGCTTGATTTGCAGCCTCTTTCAACACTAACCGAAAGATTGGCGTCCATCCAACCTGACGTCATTTGTGAACACTGTCTGCAGAACACTGTCTGCAATCAAATGGAAGAGAATGAAAATATGCATTTGCCTTTGGTGGAAAAGTATATGATCCATTTGACTGGCCCTCTATAACAGCTTTTCCCTTCCCCATGTTGCTCTCCTCCTTGTCAGAACGGCGTCACTTGTCGCTAGCTGACAGTCCCTCTCGCACCTGGGAGAACAGGAGAATACCACTCTGCTTGTCCTGTGTTACAGCAAGCCATGCATATTGCATCGACGCCTTCGTCTCAGAACCCTTAGCATTGTACACAGTGAATACAGTTAAATTTGGGAGTGACGTGTAGAACATATCCTCAGAATAGAGTCACTTAATGTGGCCTTGCACCTCTTTCTTTAATGTGCCATTGTTTCTCAAATGTACTTTCAAACACGCATGTGTGCACGCACACACAATGGTGGGTAAAGGTGTTGAAGGTCCTTAATGCATTCTGCAGCAACCTTGGCTTTTACCTTTTACACTCTTGGGGATTGGCCTATATGGATAGGGCTAAATTGAAATGTTTCTTACAGAAGAAATATGGAAAGCATATGAATAACCATGGTGGTAATTGAATGAACCGTTTGGAGATTTATGGGAAATGATTACAGGACACAACAGTTCACCTGACACAAGACTGAATCCAAACATTACACTGTTGATTTTTATGTGCATTTGACATTTACTGTACCTTTTCGATGCATTTGTTGATGAACAAAATCTGTAAATACTCTGGATACGTTCAGGTACAAAAGAATATTCCTGGAAATGTGGGGTAGGTGTAGGGTTGCACATTTTGGGGAATATTCAGAGGTGGAAACTTGCCGTGGGAATTAATGGAAATGTATGCAAATTAATATTTTATTATTATTATAAATTAATTAATATTATTATGTTTTTTGCATTGGATATATTTATCATATCATATGGAGACAAACATAAGGTAAAAGGTTTATCATAAGAAGACATAATTGCAAATTATTAAATCATTCCAATAGAAATAACATTTTTTTAGTTACGAATTGAACTTTAATTAAATGAGTTGAGTCTTCACATGGGATGATTTCACTGAACAACAAAAGAAAGGGAATATTGAATGATCCCCAATGATCCATCACATCTCCCAAAAACGTTTTCAACATACATCTGTAAAATGATAGTCTAGAAACTAAAGCTTTGGTTGTCTTCCTCTCAGGGTTCCATGTCTTCTCCCTGGATCTCCTCAATGTCCACTTCTTGAACATCAGACTCTGAGGCCTCATCGTCACTGTCACTTTCCAACCTTGTTGAGGATGGCTCGTTGTCAGGCTCAGAAAGCCTCAAATTTGCCCAGATGGCCACCTATTTTTCAACCCTTGTATTGGTTAGCCTGTTGCTGTGTGTGTGTGTGTGTGTGTGTGTGTGTGTGTGTGTGTGTGTGTGTGTGTGTGTGTTCCCAAACAAGGACCAGTTGAGCTCTGAGGCGGCTGATATTGGTGGGATTTGGAGGATGATGTCCCTTCCACCAGGTGGCTGATGAGATGTTGGCACGACTGCCATATTGCATCTTCATCCCAAATACCTTGTTTGGAAGTGTACTTCACCAGACTGCCAAGAACCTTGCCCTCATCCAGGCCATGGTGGCGAGACACGGTAGTGATGACACCATAGGCCTTGTTGATCTCTGCACCAGACAGGATGCTCGTGCCAGCATACTTGGGGTCCAACATGTACGCTGCAGCGTGTAAGGGTTTCAGGCAGAAGTCTTCACGCTTTTTAATGTATTTCAGAACTGCAGTTTCCTCCGCTTGGAGCAACAGTGAAGTGAGCAGGGCAGTACAGATTTCTTCTCTTACATCTGCAAGAAGAGTCTGAACATCAGACAGGATGGCATTGTCTCCCTCAATCCGTGCAATGGCTACTGCTATAGGTTTCAGGCTGTTTACCACGCTCTCCCAAAATACATCATCCAGGAGGATCCTCTTGATGGGGCTGTCCATATCGGCAGACTGATATGGCCATTTCTTGGAGAGACTCCTTCCCCTCCAGGAGACTGTCAAACATGATGACAACACCACCCCAATGGGTGTTGCTGGGCAGCTTCAATGTGGTGCTCTTATTCTTCTCACTTTGCTTGGTGAGGTAGGTTGCTGCTATAACTTGATGACCCTTCACATACCTAACCATTTCCTTGGCTCTCTCGTAGAGTGCATCCATTGTTTTCAGTGCCATGATGTCCTTGAGGAGCAGATTCAATGCATGAGCAGCACAGCCAATGGGTGTGATGTGAGGGTAGGAGTCCTCCACTTTAGACCAAGCAGCCTTCATGTTGTCAGCATTGTCTGTCACCAGTGCAAATACCTTCTGTGGTTCAAGGTCATTGACTGCCTTCAGCTCATCTGCAATGTAGAGACCGGTGTGTCTGTTGTCCCTTGTGTCTGTGCTCTTGTCGAATACTGGTTGAGGGGTGGAGATGATGTAGTTAATTATTCCTTGCCCACGAACATTCAACCAGCCATCAGAGATGATTGCAATCTGCTTTCTTTATGATTTGCTTGACCTTCACTTGAACTCTGCATCGAGCAAATGAGAAGATAAAGCATGTCTGGTTGGAGGGGTGTATGCTGGGTGAACAACATTCAGAAATCTCTTCCAATACACATTGCCTGTGAGCATCAGAGGTGAACCAGTTGCATACACAGCTCGAGCAAGACGTTCATCAGCATTTCTCTGACTACGTTCCAACACTGAGTCAAAAAAACTTCTGATTCCAGGAGGACCATGAGCTGTTGCTATCGATAAGGTGTCTGATTCATCATTTTCACCTCGAATAGAAGTAGAGGGACTTTTGTCAGAGGTCGCTTTTTGTGAGCGCTGAGGGAAATTTATGCACTTGGCCAGATGATTCTGCATCTTTGTTGCATTCTTCACACAGTATTTGCAAATGTACACAGCTTTTCCTTCTACTTTAGCTGCAGTGAAATGTCTCCACATATCAGATAGTGCCCTGGCATTTTCCTGTAAAGATTAGAAAAAAATGAGAAAAAAACCCATATAGAATTCGATGTACAGATAAATAGTTAAGCAGTTAGATTAAACAACTCCTTTGTAAGATACATGTTTTAAAATGAAACATTTATGGAAACGGGTGAATTAACAAGTTAGAAATTATTTTAACACAATTTGCTCTAGGCTACTATTTACTAGTCAACAAAAAATCATATGTCATGTAAAATATATTTCCCCCCACCCAGAATTGTAATCAAAACTTACCAGAAAGCATGTAGTCCTTGGCTCAGACAGTGTAGTAATGTGGGCTCAATAGCATCTCATTAGTGTGCAAGATCTTGAGAATCAGCTGTACATGTGATGGAAGAATGCACTGTGCATGCAGAGGGTTGTAATCCCATTGAATTGGGGATAGTTTAACCAAAATATGCCACAAGACCTAGAATTGTCTTATGTGTATCCCACAAAAAAGGTTCACTGTTATAAGCTAACTTTTTGATGAATTTAAGCAAACTTCCCATGGAAAATTTCCGACCTTTTGCAACCCTAGGTAGGTGCAACATAAGACGACAAAATGACAATGTTTTGAGTGAGAGGACTAACTGGTGTCTCCAAGTGTCCACACACCTCTCTAAAGTGTGCACAGTTCCTAAGTAATTTCTTTTTTGAGCTCTCCTAGTTGTGCCGTTGAGGAACTAGAGCAAGAACAGTTGTAATTAGTTTGTTTGGAACACAACCCTGCATGTGCCGCCCTCACACAATTACTACAATCCAAAAATGGTCCATTATAAATCGCAATCTGGGTCAGGTGGGCATCACTTGAAAGCTGGTTCTATTGCCAATTCGACTTGCTAAATGCTAAAATATGATGCGTTAGTGTTAGGCTTTCACAATGCAATTCAGGGAAACCGATCATTATTTTGGTGCACATACAAAGGAATCATGAGGGCATTCAGGTTTGTGTGTCGCAGCTAATTTTCTTCACAATAGACAAACATATAGGCTCATTGTGTTCAGAACAACCCAGGGTATGACACCATGTCATCTTGTAACTGTACATCAAACATGGTGATCATTGACACTGTATGAGTTTTATATGGAAATGTGAAGTGTACTTTTGGACTTATTTATTATAGTTCTCAACTTCTAATCTTTCATAATACATAGTCCTCCTAATTTACAGCATTCCCTCACTCAGACAACCAAAAATGTGCAAAAGTCCCCCAATTTAGGGGGATAGAGGGGGAGATGCTCAAATTCAGAACGTCTGTCAGTCAAAACCCATAGAGCTGTGAAGCGCAGAGCCTGAGCTCTGATGTCATGTATAGCATGTTATTGTACAGCCAATGCCTTTCAATTTGGCCGTTTTTATCAGTGCCCAAATCTTTCAACTGTATACGGGTACGAGTGTAAAGGGTTATAAAAAGATGTTTTGATGAAGCTTAGACGTGTGTAGGTGACTGTATACATTTTCTTTGAGACTAAACTTTTTTTCATTTCTCTCTTTCTCTCCTATTTTATTGGCTCGCTGGCTGCTTGCTGCTTACCACCTACTAACCTGGTTCAAGGTAAGAGAGGGGGAAAAAAGCATTTTATTGTCCTTCCACATCACTGGCTCGCTCTTGTCCTTCATCCCTCATTTCATTAAACAGCAGTTCGGCATGGCACTGGATATGTCGATTTTTTTTTTTTAAATCCAGTGTTTGAAATGTTTTCTGATGTGGATGCCGATAGGAATGCCCCATGAGACCCTGTCCCATTCTGCTTCGGTGCCACTGCCTTGTGAGCATATTTCCGCTGATTCACACACAGGCTGCCTTTAAATAAGGTGGACATGTGACAGAAAGTGACACCGAGGCCTTGAATGAACTGGTGCTCTTTTGATGTGGAGAAGGGGACACTGGAGGAAGATGAATGACTTGTGTGAAGAAGACCGGAAAGGAGAGAGAGGCAGAAAGGGAAAGATGCCAGGGTTGGCAAGGGAAAGTGAGGGCTAAGGGTGTGGATAGGGAATAAGCACCGACGTAGAAGCAGGGTGACAATGGCCTTGCTCAATTTGTTTTCAATTTCAATTTGTTTTCGTGACAAAGATGAAAACCAAGCTATTCTTCATCTCTTCCATTCACTGTCCTGCTCTTTCATACTCATTCTAGTTTCTCTCCTAGGTTTTTTTTTTGTTTCTTGGCCAGGTCTCCCCGAATAGATATTCTGTATCGCAGAATAACTTCCTGGTAAAAAGTAGTCGCTAAATATGATAAATAGTTTATCTAAGTTGTGCATCAAGGACAATTTTTTTTTTTTTTTTTTTTTTAGGTGAGACTTTTGCTGCAACCCAATTTGTAGATACTTATGTATCTTAGTTGAGTTGTTGAAGGACAGGTAGACTAAGCATGCAGAAGGCCAAGCCTACATATTGTTTCTGATATGCTTTTTGTTGAATATTCACGCCACTGACCCTATGGCTGTTCTAGCATTGGTAACATATTATGGACAACCATTGCTGCTCCCATAGATGATTAGGAATTGATGTTATGGTCACTATGGTAACATTTTGTATGGTAAATTCATGTTTCTCCCAGTTCTCAGGACTGCTGATGCATGTCTATTGGAAAAGCACCTTTTCCATATGTGAATAAAATTGTATTATACTCATGAGCCAAAGAGAAACCCTTTGAATGAACTATTCAATGTAGAGGAAACGTGGGGGGAAGAAGCGAAAACCTATATGATAAGATTGAGGTGTTAAGGTCTCTTGTGTTTACATCTTGATTTCTTTTTGCTCCAGCTTTGAGTCCACGGTTTTGTTTACTGCGACATGCTGAAAGGTTGTGACCTTTCAGTGACCCCCGGAGGAAGTGTTTGTGACCCCTTTTGCATTTGCATTGCGACCCGTCACAGAGGCCAGAACCTAGCTGGCGTAGCTCATGAGCGTTTGTGTTGCACCTACTGCATTTGAGTGAGAATCTCACCAGTACCTTCCCACAGATTGTTGAATACATGATGATTTGGAGGATGGGCCCTGGCAGTGGCAAGCAACACCAGCTGTAGCCATACAAACAGAGTAATGGTTATACGTCTTGCCAACCAGTCTTTTTGACACGCATCTCTAAGCTTACTACTCAGCCCATGAAACATGGATGATCAGGCCTGGGCGCTATAGACTCCTAACTTCACACACAACTCTTTAGTGTATTTATGGCAAGGGAAAATCCATCGCCTCTCTCCTCTGTATGTAAATTGAGATGAAGGGAGAAATGTAGCCACTGTTTTAATGACCATCATGCATCACTTTAAATCCATCGGATGAGTCAGTGTGTGAGAGTGTTGATGAGAGGAAAGAAGTGAATGACTTGTTTCCTGCCCTTTAAAACAGAGAAGGGTCTAAAATGAAGATGTATTGAGACGAGTAGAAAAGCTAACTTCCAGTATAGGGTACGGTGGTGGGATAACGAAGACCACATAAACCCCACAGCCCACCCACTTTTTAGTTCCCCCAACTCTTCCCCACGGTCCCCTCTCTCCCTTGTGGGCATGTCTTGAGACATGGTATGGAGAGCAGAGGAATAATCTCTTTTGAGTAAGAGCCGTCTGTGCATAATACATGTCCCCAGTACCTCCAGAATGGATGAAATATTCAGCGGTTTCAGAGGATGAAGAAATTATGAGCCAAGTTGGAAGGAAGCTATCTAATTTCAAACTAATCTGCTTCGTCTCCCCTTTGTAGCCTAGATAAGAGGAACGTCCTTACAACAGGGCATGGAGAATGGAGGCCAGCAATATTTCTGTTTTACCACAGAAGATTACTTCCTGACCCTATTTTCTCCCGATGGACTGGAGGACACCTGGATGATTTGAAATGTATTTTTCATTTTCCATTTTGTTTGGTCTTTTGCCCTTTTTAAGGGACTGAAATTGACTTCTTTGTTCCTGGTTCCAACCAGCTGTGATATAGTTGTGCTCTTCGGCGCTCCCCCAGGGTAGCAGACAGACACCAGCAAGAATCACACTGTGATGTGTTCTCCTTTTTACCTTGCTGTACTGTTAGCCATTATCAACTAATCCCACTCTGTAAACTCCCGTAGGTAGCCAAAATACAACAACGGAATAATGATGAAAGTACCCGCGCCATCATGCAGGGCTATACTCCGTCTCTGCATTGTTATGAAAGCAAAGTTGGACTCTCGTGATGGTTGGCAAGGAGGCTATGACGACAAGAGAGAATGTGAATACATTACACAGATATTGTCATGCCTCTTAATCTCATTTTATAGCGACTGAAAAATGGGGGTGATAACCCCTCGATGCAGGTGTGAGCGTTTGGCACAGTTCCTGGCCTGCACCTGGCTAAGCAGACCCTGAATAAGTATTTTGTGTTGTTAAATCAGATTTATATATTTGTGAGAGATCCTTCTGTGTATGTATCCGACAGTAATCCATCCCAGGGCGATTTGATCATTATGTAACAGTGATTCACAACAGATTCATTTATGTTTATGCAAAATGATTCTAGGTGGATATGGCCTTGATGGTAAACTTTGTCTATTAGTGTAACATGGAGTACAAACCATACAGTAGGGCTGAGGAGAGGCTACCAGGGAGGTCATGCTTCTAATAAGGCCCTTATTAGCTAGTGGGATTTAGCGTCCGTCTCTTTGAGTTAAAGGAGAACAGGGAAAGGGGTCATTGGGGAGCGATTATTACAACACTCTGTTCAGACCCTCTTCGTCTCAGAGGTTAATCTCGGTGGAGTGGTGTGCTCTGCCCCGTATTTACAATAATGGAGATTAGCTCTTCACTACGGTTCCGCTGGGTCTCAGCTGATATTTTACTGCATGCAATCGTTTTGTTTATTCCATTGCACTTTGGGACCTCTCGAATATAAAAGGTGAAGTGCGAGTGCTTGAGACATCAGTCGTTTCTTGGCTTCACTGAAGGAAAGTTGCCAACTGATGGGGCTATAGAACATGCCACACATGAAAGCGTTACACGGATAGGTGAATATATTACCACAAAACCAGAGGCTGACTAACAGATGCAGCCAATACAGGCTCGAGACAACGAGTAAACACTTGCTCTTTCGCAGACAAAGGATGGCCATCACTGCTAAATGTGAACAGGAAGGTTGATGTAGAAACACAAATACCAGGTTTAGGGAAATGGAAACAAAGCAAAGGTTACAAATACCAGGTTTAGGGAAATGGAAACAAAGCATATGTTACAAAAGTAAATGGCGGGCTGGATGTGTCCTAATGATTATGGAGGTATAATTTGATTTCACGTTCTCTCAACGTGCCCTTTTCATTTTCTCCCTCAGTTTAAAAAAAAAATAGTCGGTCACTAATGTCACAGATGTAAATCCTGATTTCTAGGGCAACAGTACCATCTACAAAATGTCATCTTCACCTTTTTTTTTTAATTCACTTATTTGATTAGATTGTTTAGACCTAGTAGTGTATGGGCTGTCTTAGCTAAGTTTAATGGTCAGTAAGTTCTGGGGAGAGAGAAACAGACATGCATTGAGGACTGACGTTGCGCCACCCTGAACTAAGATCAGAATGAGAAGACTGAATGAGTGATTTTGAACTTCCGCATCTACATTTTCACAGATGTGTTAGAATCAGAATGCGTCAACTTAATAGACCGATTTAGCGTGCCCTGGATGTGATCTGTGAGTTTGGCGAGTTGTGAAGAGATGGTGTTTAACTTTTTTTTTTTTTTTTTTTTTTTTTACTCTCAAAACTCACTGTCGCAGTCTAAACTTAGACTCCGACTTGAATGCCGTTGTGTTTCAGGTTTCAATCGTTTCTGAACTGCTTTGCTACAGCACAGGCCTTTTTTATTTTCACATAAACGTCATCAGTGCACAACACCTACAACTTATAGGTTTGACTCATCTCGCACCAGCGGAACGGTCTCCCGGGAGGCGAATATTGATTCTGGAGAGTTTATTACCCAGCTGTCAGTGTGTGTCTGCTGAAACAACGTCAACGCCAGCCCAGTTTGTGTCTTTGCGCTTACATCTTGGCAGGCTGTTCAAAGCAAAATCTCCGAAAGGCCCTTGTTTTCGCCAATGTTCCTTTCCCCGACCGTTTTGCTGTTATATAAAAACAGAATTTTGGGATATGAATGCCCTCAAGGTGTTCTTAGACGAAACTAAAAAAAAGTTTCAGTCACTTCAGAAACTCCCTTGTTCCTTCGTGGCTGGTTCTTTGTTTTGCCCCAGAGGTGTGATTCCTACCATAGTATTCCTGGTTGGCTGATGCTGATAGGTTGTCTGTTTACATGGTGACAGGCTCAGAGTGGCCACGGGTCACATGTCTTACACCAACGACTGCACCAACGACTTGGCACTGTTGCATTGTTTGCACTGCAGATTAGACTGAGGTGCGATGTTGAGCTCCTCTGATTAGGGTGGGTGTGTCTATACGGAGTGAAAGCCTTTCAATCTACAGGGCCCCTGAGCACTAATCTGTCATTTAATTAGCCGGGACATCCGTCACTCTAATTGGGGGGGCGGTCACAGATGTCAGATTGGCCCGGGCGTACCCGCTTCTTTTCCACCTCCTTGAAGTCCCAGTGAGCTGCGTTCAGGAGCTGTAAAGGCTGTCTAAACCCAGGGAATGTGGCACCTCATTCTGCAAACGAGACAACAGACTGCAGGCTTCCCTTTTGAAGCTCCATGCAGCTACTGCCGGAGTATAACCAACCCTAACCTGACTCCCTGACCCCGATGTGCGAGGAAGCACTTGTCAAAGAGGGTGTCTGGCAACTCGCCCTAGGCGTAAACTCTTCATAAATGTTTAAACCGCCTTTATGCCTTCTGAAATATGTCAAAGCATCCTCGGTTACTTGACTCCGAGATAAAGTATCACCTTCATCCCCACACTCACCCCCACACTCACCCCCACACTCACCCTCACACTCACGCCTAGAAATACACAGTGCTATTTGTATCAACTTGCACAAACCCTCATGCGGTTATCACAAACCCTCATGCGGTTATCACAAACCCTCATGCGGTTATCACAAACCCTCATGCGGTTATCACAAACCCTCATGCGGTTATCACAAACCCTCATGCAGTTATGCCCAATATGAATATGGGCTTCTTTCCTTCTCAAAAGGAGCATTTTGACCCTAATCCTGACCAATAGGCCAGGGATCATCAACTAGATTCAGCCGCGTGCCATTTAAAAAATCTAGATATTCTTGAGAGGATTGTCAGGGGGCCGGAACGTAATTACAAATCATTTCGACTGCAAATTCACCGCAATAAATAATCATTTCAAACCTTGCTTGTATATGATCGTGTGTCTCTCTATTATGCGTGGGAATACTTGAACAGATTTCCTAAATAAAAATCACTTGGTCTTTTTAGACTTTTATGAAAATCCCCCAAAATGTAAATGTTTGCTCAGAACTTGAGGGGCTGCCAGTTGGGGAACCTTGCAATTGATGCTTCTTTGGATTGGATGTCTCACTCCCTCGCCGTGTCCCTGTATGAACTGGAATACAAATTATATTATGTACTCCTTTTGGCATATTAATTATTGGCGTGCGGAATGAAACAGGAATTGTCCCTGTCCCGGAGGGATGAGCTGTGCACAGGGAATAAAGAAACTTTATCTTCTGAGGGTATTCACTCTGAAGCGTGACAGTCAGGCCCAACCCATTCTCACTGAATAACAAACACACTGTAACCAACTGCTGAATCATATCAGCGCCTGTAATGAAATACGGCCCCACTGTTAAGGGGATTGTTGCTTTCTGTTCATTCTTGGTGGTTCTTCTTTGGGCTGTATAAGAGAGCGGTGGGAGAGTGGGGAGGAGGGGCCTGGGGATCATAATAATGGACTTGGCATTATTTTCATGTTTATAGGTTCCTCTGGCTTGATGTATTTGGTCAATTAGTTTCTTTTCTTTTTTTTATTAACTGCATTTTGGGGTTTATTTTGACCGTGTTTATTTTTAATTGTAATCCATAAACTTGTTCTATATAATAGTGAGTTTTTTTGTAAGACAATTTACTAGCCTGGTAGGTGGGAGGAGTCAAGGCATTTATTTTTTTCTTCCTGGAGATCTCTGGCCATGATAGGTGTTAGTGGAGGTCCATTAGTGGAGGTGAGACTGACAGGACGGGAGCAGAGTCGGCGCCAACAAGTGCTTCACCCGGTAAAGGCCCGGTGGTGACGTCCGTATCCCTCATTCCCAGCTGTCATCCTGTGCGCCAGACAGGCACGGTGGCTTTCCCCGGATGCCGGGAATGACGGTGCCGGGAACAGAGTGGCACCGGAATGGAACTGGAGCTATTACACCCACGCTCTGTTTCCCAGAATTCTTTGCTCCGCGAGTGAAAGAAATCTGTATGTATATCCTCTGAGACGAAAACCGCTTTCCATATTGGCATTCCAAGACAAGTGAGCCGACTGTACGACAATAGCACAAAGCTGTTCTATTAATGCTGGTATGGGCAACATGCTCTCTTCTATTTGGGGATGTTTGCTGTGTCTAGGTGTATCAAGGTGATCATTCCATATGGATACAGTTCAGGATTCTCTTGGAAATGTGTTTTTGAGTAAAGCTTTTCTTTATACTTGTATCATCTGCTGCAGCTAGTGTCTGGGTCCAGGAGGATATGATCTCCTCCATCAGTGTGAAGTGTATATTGAACAGCGGCCTTGGAACTTACACATCTACTGCACTTTCTTCCGCTTCCACACAATCTCTCCCGATGACAGAAATGTTTAGATAAATTGCCACTTCCGAATATCCGAAAGGATGTTAGTATGGAATTGATAATGATTTCTGAGTTTATGCACCACTACTATAAACTAATGATCTGTTGATGTTGAAGCTGTTTAGAGTGTAAACATACACATTGCTCCCCAATAATCCCCAAAGAACCAAAACTGACAGAGTGCCTTGAAGCAGTGTTTTTTTTCTTCATCTAATTTATTTGAAACTTTTTGAAAATATTTACTTTTTGGAATGCTTTTCACTGTGGGGAAATGGCCTACTTTATAAACACTAGGTTGGCAATACATTTTTGTTGTTCAGAAGTGGTCTTATTTACAAGTCCTTTTTTGTAATTAAAGGTGCTGACACCTAACAATTTAGAGATGATTGCCTTTGTTGAAGAATAAATTATATAGATATATATTTATATTCCGGTCTCTTACATTGCTCGTTCTGATATTTAGTTTTTTCTTTATTGTATATATTTTTTGTTAGTTATACTGCACTGTTGGGGCTACAAACAATCATTTTGCTGCACCTGTGATAATGTCTGCAAATCTGTGTACGCGACCAATAAACTTTGATTTGAAATCTTTGAGCTGACTTTCTTACCTTAGCATAATCCTAATAAAATATGTTGCAGGGAGTGGGCCGTGAAGTCCTGTTATAGCCTATTGCTAATGTTTTCAACTTCATTGAATGAGAACCAATTGGGAAACGGGTGATTGTGTTTGGCCACGAGGGAAGAAACTCCACATTCAGCCATCTTACATTCAACAGTATTTCCATTCTGCTGGGCCCATTCTTCTCCTAAAGAAGGGAGCTACAGAGGGCAGGGGATCTTTAACCTGCCCCAACATTCCTTTATTCAGGTATTTTCACGGCTAATCCTACCGCGCCTCAAGTCCATGTTTACAGGTCTTTGCAGATTTAGCATGAGAATAGGGCCATGTCGGGGGGATTTCTTTTGCCGTGCACGCTTGACTGCATCTTGTTCATTATCACGACACTTTAATTTGCATGTTAATATGGCCCCTGCTGAAGTCGCCTCATTAGACTCAACAATAAGCAAAGAAAGATAGTCGCTCTCTCTGTGATAATTCTTGTAAGGATTCTTATTGAATCAATTTGGGAGAGTACTCCTGCAAATGAACGCCGGCACCCATCTCGATCGATACAGGGCTGCGTGGCGGAGTTATCCCGTTTTTCACTGATGCCCCCGTGAGATGAGGGGTTTTCTCATTTAGAAACCCCTCCCCTTAATCTCATCTAGGTTTTGTTGTTCTTATTTGCCTCCTTTCCCTTCCCAAAGTGGCGTATCTCATGGATTCATCCCAAGAGTTTCCCAGTGCCATTTTTTAAAAGATTCCCTATCTCATTAGCGACGTTTGCTTGTTTGTCCCTGGCCCAAGTGCTCCCAACGTGTCTCTTTATTTAACACCCCCCCCCCCCCCCCCCCTCTTGACTGGCGTACAGTATGCAGTAGCATCCTGGGACAAGACATTCTGGGAAAACATGTCATGAGATGGGATTTCATCCTCATCACACACACAGAGCGAGAGATTTGAATTAAACATAAGCTGTGGAAGGTAATTGTCAAAGCTTCACAGGGAGGGAAAAATGAATAATGAGGGCCATTCTCATACTGAGCAGTCTTAACTCGGTTACATCAGGTGGCATGTCCTTCTCAGTCGAGTTTGGATAAGCACGTAGATGGTGGGTGAGTGACACTGGTTCCATTACAGCGAGAGGAGAGGCAGTTTGACAGTCTCCTTTGAGCTTTTTACACATCGCTCAAGTTCAGACAAGCTTTTTCTGTTGCGTTTTGTTGTCGTCGTTGGTGGTGTGATTTCTAAAATGTTTGGAGATTAGGAGTTGTCCAAGATGTTTTTAATTCACCGGCTACACAAGATTAGAAACACAGCTGTAATCCCTCCAGGGGAAAAAAAGAATGACATGGGATTGGAAATTGAAGGATGCCAAGAGAACAAACTTACTGTTATTTCTTTTATTTTTAAGAGTTGTTGACGCCTGAGGTGTACAGTGTACTTCGGAGTTGCGTTTTGTTGTTCTGTGAGTGGGACAGTGGAAGTTCTGTCCCAAGGATCTGCTTCTGATTGTTTTCAAGGAGCTAGAATGTCTGGAAGAGCTGACTAAATCTCTGGGTTGTTGAGTGAATCTTTAGAGGCCTTTCGGGGGCAGGCAGCTTTTGAGAATTGCCTTCCAGCCAATCAAGACTCTGCCTTTTCCCATAATCCCCAGCACAAGGTCTTGGGAGTGACGGTCGGTCGTGGCTCTGACTGCACCATCTGTTTCATCATTAGCCCCATTAACTAGCACTTAATTACCTCATGGTTGACTGTCACTTATCTGACACACACGCACACTCCACAACCTGCCGCTTGTTTGATGCAGTGTTCATTGCCGCACTGTAATTGTGTAATGGTAATCCACTCGCTTTGTTCTTTCTGAGGCGCTGGCCTCTTCCTCCATAACTCTCACAGGTCTGTCTATTCTCTCTCAAAGGGTTGTAGAGCATCCTTTCTCAGCTTCCTCTCCTACACGACCACTGATTTGATTGGACATGACAGGAGACCGCAATACCCAGGCCTTTTCTCTGTACATACAATCCCTCTACTTTACTCTCTTTTTTTATCAGTGAAAGAATGATGAGGGAAGGACTTCCTGCAGCAAAGCTGCTTCATATTTGTAATCCATCAGTTCATTCAGATGTTGACTTGTATCATTTGCGCTGCAGAAAGGAACACCGTTTTGATATCTCCTCTAATTGTTTGTTCTTTCTTTTTCTACTGCCTATGGTCCCACCTGCGCTGTCCTTGTTTTTGTTCTACTGTAGGTAAGTGTCATTGTTCATCTCCTGCCTCTCATAAAGCCAGCTACTGTGATGAAATATGGCACTTGTTTTGGTCCTGCCGTTGAAACTGTGGCCACTACAGTAGAGCATAGTGTCTTTAAGTAGCACTAAAGCAGTACTTGTCATTTGTACTTTCTGACCCTGCCACTTTGTTTGGGAAGCTGAGGGATGGGGCTGGGGAAATGTAGGATCCAATGGGTACATCATTCATTGAAGTGACCATTGAACAGCAGGACATGTGACTGATAGTGCCTTTTAAAATTGGACAAAAAGGAAAGGTTTTCTTGCTAAACTCCATTATATACAGTATAGTAGACCAGTCAAGTGTGTGTGCATGTTGAGGGGAGAGCAAGGGATTTGTCAGTTATCTACATCCAAATATACTCTCCCTTGGCATTTGGCACTACTAAACATATCTCCAAACCTATCAAAGGAATCGTGCAGTGATTTTAATTTTTTTATTATTTCCACCTCACTTTTTTTATAATGCTTGATTGTAAAAGGTTGATTTGAAACAGGCCTACATAGTCTCTGCAGCAAATCTCTTTGACAAACAGCTGCTAAATGAATGGCAGAATATTGTCATCAACAAGTCATATAGCATCCTGTTCACGTTCTAATGACTAGCACGACAAAAGAGAACAAAGCAGACCACCAACGCATTACTACCAGATGGCGTCCCCCATCGTGACGGTGCGTAAATAAATAGATAACCACTCATTTTGCCTGGGCTAACCGCCATTTAGTGCATTAAGTGACATCAAATGCCTGATCGTTTATTTCCCGACGACTTCCATTAGGTTTAATCTGCCACCTCTAAAAGGTGTTTAATTGCAGGGCTGCTCTTAAAGAAAAGGAACCCGTGTAGCAGTAATGCGGATTCATCTAATGCAGTCGACATTTATTGCAATCATTTTAAGAGGACGTGTGCAAAAAGTGTTTTGTAGCGTTGTGTGCACTAGCCATTATAGCCCAGGTGTTGGTAGCTGTAGGCTATGTTGGGAGTGGCTTGTAATGATATTTTGTTGGTATGCATGCTCTTATAAATGTTAAGATAATGATAACGTTTATGGAATTATGTGTTTTAGTGAGCCTTTATGAGACTATGATGACAGTTACAGCATGTCAGCGGGCACCTGCAGTAAACCTGTATTAAACTGCCGTAAGTAAGAGACGTGGAAGGGGTGTGTGTGTGTGTGTGTGTGTGTGTGTGTGCGTGTGTGTGCCCCACGAAGCACAGCAGTGTGGCACTGAAGTTCCTGGGAGTTGCATTACTTTCCATAGAATGCATTGCACCCCGTGATGATATTCCTGTTGATACCACGGCTATATTTTAACACCCACACATGCACACAGTGTTCAACGTCCACGGAAGTTGCTAGCAAGTTTACTAGGTAGCTGCAGTAGTTACCTTGTTAACCATACAGACTTAAAAGCTAACAGAACCATCAGTCCTCCTAAATATAATCTAGCTAACTATTTATGAAAATTGTTTATAAATTGTTCTGAAATAACCAGAAAACTGGGTGCTATATCCTTCCCATAACAGAGTTGATATAGGCTTAATATGTTAGCCCACCTCATGGGAAAGTGTCAAAGCTGCCTGAGGACAAAACAAAACGACCTGTTACAGACCGAAGGGGACTGTCACGCTTGGCCGGTACCCACTTTTCAATAAGGGGGGGTGGGGGTCACTTACTGGCATGTTTTAAGAGGAGAGAGAAATGTCTCGGTACTTCGATATATTTGCCTTGGCTTGACAATTGTTAGTGAAGCCGTCTCTTGTTTTGATGGATAACAACAAAGGGAATCTGGATTGTTGCGTGGAATGGGGGGTCTATACCTGCCTGCCGCAGCCATCTGGCGTTTCCAAGGTAACGGTATTACGAAAAATAAGCAACGGGTTGGTAGACTGCGGGGGCTATCAGCTGTCCTAGTCCGGCTATTGACTGTGTTGGAGCCTAGAGTGAATAGCTTCCTACAATAGTTGAGTGAGAGATGCTGTGTGAAAAGGAATTCAGTTGAGTTTTGGTGTCCTCCGTGAGATCTGACAACCCTTTCTGAGACAGATCGGTAGATGCATACATTAAGTGTACCATTTGGATGTGTATTGTATCGAATTCCCATTCTCATGAAATTGAGTAGGTTTGCATGTACGCTAATAATTTAATATTTAACTAATTAAGGCGTGAGGTCATAATCGAGGTAAGCATGTGCCAATTAAAACAGCTGCAGTTCAAGTCAGAAGTTTACATACATTTAGGTTGGAGTCATTATAACTCATTTTTCAATCACTCAACAAATGTATTGTTAACAAACTATAGTTTTGGCAAGTCGGTTAGGACATCTACTTTGTGCATGACACAAGTAATTTTTCCAGCAATTGTTTACAGACAGATTATTTCACTTATAATTCACTGTATCACAATTCCAGTGGGTCAGAAGTTTACATACACTAAGTTGACTGTGCCTTTAAACAGCTTGGAAAATTCCAGAAAATGACGTCATGGCTTTAGAAGCTTCTGATAGGCTAATTGACATAATTTGAGTCAATTGGAAGTGTACCTGTGGATGTACACTGCTCAAAAAAATAAAGGGAACACTAAAATAACACATCCTAGATCTGAATGAATGAAATAATCTTATTAAATACTTTTTTCTTTACATAGTTGAATGTGCTGACAACAAAATCACACAAAAATAATCAATGGAAATCCAATTTATCAACCCATGGAGGTCTGGATTTGGAGTCACACTCAAAATTAAAGTGGAAAACCACACTACAGGCTGATCCAACTTTGATGTAATGTCTTTAAAACAAGTCAAAATGAGGCTCAGTAGTGTGTGTGTGTGTGTGTGTGTGTGTGTGTGTGTGTGTGTGTGTGTGTGTGTGTGTGTGTGTGTGTGTGTGTGTGTGTGTGTGTGTGTGGCCTCCACGTGCCTGTATGACCTCCCTACAACGCCTGGGCATGCTCCTGATGAGGTGGCGGATGGTCTCCTGAGGGATCTCCTCCCAGACCTGGACTAAAGCATCCGCCAACTCCTGGACAGTCTGTGGTGCAACGTGGCATTGGTGGATGGAGCGAGACATGATGTCCCAGATGTGCTCAATTGGATTCAGGTCTGGGGAACGGGCGGGCCAGTCCATAGCATCAATGCCTTCCTCTTGCAGGAACTGCTGACACACTCCAGCCACATGAGGTCTAGCATTGTCTTGCATTAGGAGGAACCCAGGGCCAACCGCACCAGCATATGGTCTCACAAGGGGTCTGAGGATCTCATCTCGGTACCTAATGGCAGTCAGGCTACCTCTGGCGAGCACATGGAGGGCTGTGCGGCCCCCCAAAGAAATGCCACCCCACACCATGACTGACCCACCGCCAAACCGGTCATGCTGGAGGATGTTGCAGGCAGCAGAATGTTCTCCACGGCGTCTCCAGACTCCAGTCACGTCTGTCACATGTGCTCAGTGTGAACCTGCTTTCATCTGTGAAGAGCACAGTGCGCCAGTGGCGAATATGTCAATCTTGGTGTTCTCTGGCAAATGCCAAACGTCCTGCACGGTGTTGGGCTGTAAGCACAACCCCCACCTGTGGATGTCGGGCCCTCATACCACCCTCATGGAGTCTGTTTCTGACCGTTTGAGCAGACACATGCACATTTGTGGCCTGCTGGAGGTCATTTTGCAGGGCTCTGGCAGTGCTCCTCCTGCTCCTCCTTGCACAAAGGCGGAGGTAGCGGTCCTGCTGCTGGGTTGTTGCCCTCCTACGGCCTCCTCCACGTCTCCTGATGTACTGGCCTGTCTCCTGGTAGCGCCTCCATGCTCTGGACACTACGCTGACAGACACAGCAAACCTTCTTGCCACAGCTCGCATTGATGTGCCGTCCTGGATGAGCTGCCTTACCTGAGCCAATTGTGTGGGTTGTAGACTCCGTCTCATGCTACCACTAGAGTGAAAGCACCGCCAGCATTCAAAAGTGACCAAAACATCAGCCAGGAAGCATAGGAACTGAGAAGTGGTCTGTGGTCACCACCTGCAGAACCACTCCTTTATTGGGGGTGTCTTGCTAATTGCCTATAATTTCCACCTGTTGTCTATTCCATTTGCACAACAGCATGTGAAATTTATTGTCAATCAGTGTTGCTTCCTCAGTGGACAGTTTGATTTCACAGAAGTGTGATTGACTTGGAGTTACATTGTGTTGTTTAAGTGTTCCCTTTATTTTTTTGAGCAGTGTATTTCAAGGCGTACCTTCAAACTCAGTGTCTCTTTGCTTGACATCATGGGAAAATCAAAAGAAATCAGCCAAGATCTCAGGAAAAAAATTGTAGACCTCCACAAGTCTGGTTCATTGTTGGGAGCAATTTCCAAATGTTTGAAGGTACCATGTGTACAAACAGTAGTACGCAAGTATAAACACCATGGGACCAAGCAGCCGTCATACCGCTCAGGAAGGAGACGTGTTCTGTCTCTTAGAAATGAACGTACTTTAGTGCGAAAAGGACCTTGTACCTGTTGTTTCCTCCAGCATCTTCACAACAGTATGTATATCCACAGTAAAAAGAGTCCTATATTGACATAACCTGAAAGGCCGCTCAGCAAGGAAGAAGCCACTGCTTCAAAACCTCCATAAAAAAGACAGACTACGGTTTGCAACTGCACATGGGGACAAAGATTATACTTTTTGGAGAAATGTCCTCTGGTCTGATGAAACAAAAATAGAACTTTTTGGCCATAATGACCATCGTTATGTTTGGAGGAAAAAGGAGGCTTGCAAGCCGAAGAACACCATCCCAACCGTGAAGCACAGGGGTGGTAGCATGATGTTGTGGGGGTGCTTTGCTGCAGGAGGGACTGGTGCACTTCACAAAATAGATGGCAACATGAGGAAGGAAAATTATGTGGATATGTTGAAGCAACATCTCATGACATCAGTCAGGAAGTTAATGCTTGATCGCAAATGGGTCTTCCAAATGGACAATGACCCCAAGCATACTTCCAAAGTTGTGACAAAATGGCTAAAGGACAACAAAGTCAAGGTATTGGAGTGGCCATCACAAAGCCCTGACCTCAATCCTATAGAAAATGTGTGGGCAGAACTGAAAAATAGTGTGTGCGAGCAAGGAGGCCTACAAACCTGACTCAGTTACACCAGCTCTGTTAGGAGGAATGGGCCAAAATTCAAGGTTGTGGAAGGCTACATGAAATGTTTGACCCAAGTTAAGCAATTTAAAGGCAATACACTCAATTAGTATTTGGTAGCATGTAAACTTCTGACCCACTGGGAATGTGCTGAAAGAAATAAAAGCTGAAATAAATTATTCTCTCTACTATTATTTTGACATTTCACATTCTAAAATAAAGTGGTGATCCTAACTGACCTAAGACGGGGAATTTTTACTAGGATTAAATGTCAGGAATTGTGAAAACTGAGTTTAAATGTATTTGGCTAAGGTGTATGTTAACTTCCGATTTCAACTGTAGTTTTCTGAGCAATCTTTCGAATTATTAGGACATGTAAACAAGTGTGTGTTTTTATCAGCGTTCCAGCTGTGTATTTTACCTCCGCATGTGCCAGCACCGGGTAGAGCAAGCTTCCTTCTTATGTGCGAGTTAAGTAAGTTCGGAAAAACTGAAATGATGCATCTAATAGTTTTCACATACAAAGTTTGTATGCCCGAACTCAGAATCAAAAAGTCTTCACAAAAATAACATGATCACTCGGGTAGAACATTTATTTTGATTGCCGATGTTCTGCATTTATCAAAAGTCCCATCAGTAGCGTGTTTTCAGATGTGTCCATGTAAACAGGATTATTAGGGAAATCGTTCTTCTTGTAAAGCATGTAAACATTTTTAAACTATTACATTAACCTGACTATCCACAATAATCTCATTGTGTGCATGTAACCGTGCTCATTGTCGAATTCGTTGGCCACAGCAGTCTCTTTTGACAGAGGTGCCCCGTACAATTCTACCCAGGTCTGTTTGTTGTCCTGCCAACTCCTGTGGTCATTGCATTGGCATAACAATGGACGCAGGAGAGACCAGGCTAATACAATACGTAAAGGAACTGTACATTTCTCATTTGTCCCCCTGGCATTCTCTTTGACACCACTTTTAATGCAAGGCTGGCTATTGTGTGTGTGTGTGTGTGTGTGTGTGTGTGTGTGTGTGTGTGTGTGTGTGTGTGTGTGTGTGTGTGTGTGTGTGTGTGTGTGTGTGTGTGTGTGAGACACTTGGGCGGTATCCAGATTGTCATACATTCATACCGACCTTATTTGGGAATACCGGCACTGAACACAAGGGACGCTGTTTTCAAACCCCACTGAGCCTTTGTAATCCGTAGGTTAGCATTTAGAGCATTTTAGACAGATATGGCAGCTCTGCTTCTAGCTCCCAAGCAACTTTGCAGTATTTCGATTGTTTGTGTTATTACAAGCATTTTGCTACACCTGCAATAGCTGCTAAATATGTGTACGTGACCAATAACATTTTATTTTAATATGATTTAAGATATCTAGCTGGCAAACATTTTTAGTGGTGAATTCCATACTGTCATTAGATCACCTGTCACGTACTGCACAAGGCTCCGGTCTCTCGTCATTGTGTGCTTGTAAACAAACACCACGTGACTGGGGACTACCGCTAAGCTTCATAATGGAAAATGATGTGACCGGTGAAATGAACAACTCGATCTTATCATAACATATTGCAGGTAATTACTTAAGAAGCTACAAATATTCAAATGTAATAAAACACTTCAAATAAAAAGTTTCAACGGTATTGACAGTATCGAAAAGCCATCCTGTGGCTATTTCTAAATACCCCGGTATATGGCCCAAGCCTAGTGTGCATGTGTAACTGTATATGACCACCATTCAGGAAGTAATGACACACCACTAGCTACACTATTCCAAGACCTCTCCAACTGCACTACGCAGCACAGCCACAGGATATGTCACACGTGTAGAGACCTGTGCTCAAAGGGTCAAAAGTCATATGAAAATGTGTTTGCGGTCATAATTGATCATGAGGTGCTAGGCAGAAAAGTACAGTGTCAAAATGTAGAAGGGTTGCACACTGACTCCCTCATGCCCCAACACATACCCTGTATTGTAGTGGAAAGACTGGCAATGTCCCAGGCCTTAATCTCTTTCCAAACAAGGGTATGTGTTGGCACATGTGAAAGTGCAGCTGTGTCCTTAAGCTACAGTTCAACTTCCACATGTTCTGAAATATGAGGGGAATGGAAAAAGTGAATAATCAGTGTTGAATGAATGGAATGTTTTTTTGGGGGGTGAGTTTTCCTGAGAAGTCAGTGCATCAGCTATTACTACAGCTGAGCAAGCAGAGGGGCAGTGAGTTACCTAAAACAAGGCAGCTATTTCTCAGGGCTAGGCGTCTTGATGGGAAAACACTTCATGGTCTTGGGCAACACACGCACGTACGTGCGCACGCAAACACACATTTACCCGTGTATTTAGACATGAATAATCATTTTTTTGGCTTAATTCCGTATCTAATTACAAATGTTTGGCCCCATGCTGCCTCCTTCCATGGGGAAGTGACAGCTGTTCCTTGCTCTGACTCATATACTTGCGTAACTCGGGGGCCGAAATGAAACGCATCCAGCTTCCTGAGAAAATGCCCTTGGCTTCATCCCAGTCTGAAGGGGAGTTTGTGGGAACGTTTTTCTGCATAAAAAAGAAGCGCGCGCGCGCACACACACTGCATCTAGGTGGTGTTAGCCTTATCAAAGCAATTCATGTCAACATTGGGGCTTGGCTAGGCCCATAATGTGCTCACTCTCTCACACACACGCGTTGCTATTATACTAGGGCCCTATGAAATAGTTTTTATTTTTTGCCTGATTCCGCCCCCCCTTTTTTTAATATAACATCCAATCTAGTTGTTTTCCACAACAATGCTTAAGTCCACAACAATGCTTAAACCACATCAGTAGACCACTTTTGAGGTCTGGTAACATTTGATAAATGTTGGGTGTAGTTACCCTTTAATTCCAGTGCAAGATGTTGAGAGTTTTGCAAAACAAATACCCATTGGATTGTGGCAAATAATCATGATATCATTCTGCCAGGTAAGCATAGTCAACTACAAAGTAAACATTTAATTGAGAAGGTTTTTGGGAAAGCCTTTCCATCTACCAGAATACTTTTCATTAGCATCATTGCTAACGTCTACAAAGTGGTAGATTTGCGCACCAAACATACACAGACAAGGGGAATTCTCATTGCCTCTTCAGAAAGTTGCAGGAAATATGAATCACCAGAGGCGCGTCATGCCCTCAGATTTTGTTCTGTTTCCCCCTAAAAAAAAATGTTTTTCTCTCTGTAATACTACTAGCAATTTTATGAAGTTGGCATTAGCTAGCCCAGATAGGTTCCCATTCTCCCATTTCAGGCTATCAGTCACGTTTAGAGTAGATGGCTTGTCTAACGATCTTAACTGGCATGCCTGCTGTCAAGGTTTGTAGACTTTAGAAAAGAAAGCAATAACTTAATGTACTGAATAAGACTCACATTACTTTCAATCTTTTACCCAGATGCAGAGAAGAATATTTAGTTTGTTTAAAATAAGAACCACCAGTCAGGAGGATACAGACAACTCAAGCGGTAGACTTAGATGTACAGAAAAATGGGCATTTAAAAAATAGAATTAAGCATAATGTTAATGGTTCTAGATTGCAAGAAAAAGCTGTTTCGGGTGTTTGAAAAGGGCTAAATTCTTCACCTTCCTGACTGGGGTTATAGCCCCCTCCGGATCAGCCCCCAGCTATCCATACATACATTGTGCCCCCTCAGACTTTTGGGGTGCTCGACACCCCTGCAAATCACGAATGCATTCTGTTCATGGTTTATGATAAACTTGGGCAAATTAATACATTTTCAATACATTCACTTGATTCCCTACTAAGTTCAATAAAAACATGTAGGTTTTTGAATTCCGTCTTGATTCTGTGATTCTCTCCTCCGTTCTCTGCATCACAGATTTCATAGGACCCTTTTATACTCAGCCACAAACTACTTCTCCATCTCTTATCAATCCAAAGCCCAACCCCCACCCCCCCACCCGCACCTGTCCGTGTGCTAGTGGGAGACGTTTGCTCAGCCAAGCCCGACACAACAAGCACAACAACCAGAACAAAGTGGATTTTAGGGAGGGAGGGCTGCCAAAATGACCCAATTTAATTTGCCAATTTAACTGATAATCATCTCAAAGTGCGAGTACAGCTCGTGGGAGAGAATGCCGTGAACTCAACAGCTGTGGTGCATACAACACTAAAACACACCCACAATATGTGGGCAAACCAATGAGCCAAGATATGAGCCTAATGTTACTGAAGGATATACCCACAACATGATTTCTGGATCATTTTCTATATTGTTGCCAAATCAGTCAGTAGTGAGTAATCAAAATACTCTATCAATGTCATTCTTGCTCCCCCATTCTCCTCGCCACTCTACTTTTTCTCTGTCCATCCATCTATCCCTGCATTGCTCCTCCACCTCTCTATCTCTGTCTCTGTGTGGGATTTCAGCCGTATTGCATTACAATTTCAAAAGGCCCCGTCTTATGGACTCCCTTGTCAGGGAAGGCCAGTTGCGATGTTTAAGGGATGTGAAGTATGAGGAATGATTCCGGAGGACAGCGCTCCCACTGTTTACATTGCCATGTCACGTATCATTAGGCCAGTGAAGTCTTAAGGCTTCGCTGCTCATCTCAGCTGGCCCTCCACACCAAGGCCTCCATAACATGCCCCAGGCCGCTCATTCATCAAACTCCAAACTTTTTAAAATGCTTTTTCTCTACGCGCACCATTCTCCTCATGGTGTGTATTTTTGTATTTGTATTTATTATTATCCACACTCTTCCTGGGGTCCAAACACATTAAGGCACTTACATCACACATAAAACAATAGATGAAACATGACATCATATAACATTATTACACCACTACATATCTACAATACAAAATGTATAATACCACCATACAACAATATTACAATGTACGTGTGTAGTGTGTGTGTGCAAGCGTTGTGTGCATATGCGTGTGCGCACATGTGAAAGTACTAAGTGTTTTGGAGGTAGAATTGATTCAATAACTAACTATTTTTATATATTGGTGCCATATGCAAATCATTTATTTTTGAATGGGAGTGCTCCGGTGATTCCGTTTAGTGGATTTCTCACCTTGTCCAAGGAGCGAAAACAATGAACAAACCTGCTGCATAATGAGCTCGGGAGAAAAAATAAAATAAAAAATCCCAGCCAGAATTGGCGCTTCCAATTATCACTGTGTTGCTGTGACAGGCTCCCCGCGGGCTTGGATCTCACCGCTCCTCCTAAGTGTTTGTGTACACATTTAGGCACCTGAGTGGCGCAGCGGTCTAAGGCACTTCATCTCAATGCTAGAAGCGTCACTACAGACCCTGGTTCGATTCCAGGCTGAATCACAACCGGCCATGATTGAGAGTCCCATAGGGCGGTGCACAATTGGCCCAGCGTCGTTAGGGTTTGGCCGGGGTAGGCCATCATTGTGAATAAGAATTTGTTCTTAACTGACTTGCCTGGTTAAATAAATAACACGTGTAGAGTATGTGCCTTAGAAAATCTCTGAGGTGTCGGAGGCGGTGTGCATCTGATGCCCCTTGTCCTAACAGAGTTTATTCGCTATGCACATTCTAACCCACCACACATTAATCAAATCAAAATCACATTTTATTGGTCACATACACATACAGTGGAGGGAAAAAAGTATTTGATCCCCTGCTGATTTTGTACGTTTGCCCACTGACAAAGAAATGATCAGTCTATAATTTTAATGGTAGGTATATTTGAACAGAGAGAGGCAGAATAACAACAAAAATATCCAGAAAAACGCATGTCAAAAATGTTATAAATTGATTTGCATTTTAATGAGGGAAAGAAGTATTTGACCCCTCTGCAAAACATGACTTAGTACTTGGTGGCAAAACCCTTGTTGGCAATCAGAGGTCAGACGTTTCTTGTAGTTGGCCACCAGGTTTGCACACATCTCAGGAGGGATTTTGTCCCACTCCTCTTTGGAGATCTTCTCCAAGTCATTAAGGTTTCGAGGCTGACGTTTGGCAACTCGAACCTTTAGGTTCCTCCACAGATTTTCTATGGGATTAAGGTCTGGAGACTGGCTAGTCCACTCCAGGACCTTAATGTGCTTCTTCTTGAGCCACTCCTTTGTTGCCTTGGCCGTGTGTTTTGGGTCATTGTCATGCTGGAATACCCATCCACGACCCATTTTCAATGCCCTGGCTGAGGGAAGGAGGTTGTCACCCAAGATTTGACGGTACATGGCCCCGTCCATCGTCCCTTTGATGCAGTGAAGTTGTCCTGTCCCCTTAGCAGAAAAACACCCCCAAAGCATAATGTTTCCACCTCCATGTTTGACGGTGGAGATGGTGTTCTTGGGGTCATAGGCAGCATTCCTCCACCTCCAAGCACGGCGAGTTGAGTTGATGTCAAAGAGCTCCATTTTGGTCTCATCTGACCACAACACTTTCACCAGTTGTCCTCTGAGTCATTCAGATGTTCATTGGCAAACTTCAGACAGGCATGTATATGTATTCTTGAGCAGGGGGAACCTTGCGGGCGCTGCAGGATTTCAGTCCTTCACGGCAATGTGGGTTACCAATTGTTTTCTTGGTGACTATGGTCCCAGCTGCCTTGAGATCATTGACAAGATCCTCCCGTGTAGTTCTGGGCTGATTCCTCACCGTTCTCATGATCATTGCAACTCCACGAGGTGAGATCTTACATGGAGCCCCAGGCCGAGGGATATTGACAGTTCTTTTGTGTTTCTTCCATTTGCGAATAATCACACCAAATGTTGTCACCTTCTCACCAAGCTACTTGGCGATGGTCTTGTAGCCCATTCCAGCCTTGTGTAGGTCTACAATCTTGTCCCTGACATCCTTGGAGAGCTCTTTGGTCTTGGCCATGGTGGAGAGTTTGGAATCTGATTGATTGATTGCTTCTGTGGACAGGTGTCTTTTAAACAGGTAACACGCTGCATTTAGGATCACTCCCTTTAAGAGTGTGCTCCTAATCTCAGCTCGTTACCTGTATAAAAGACACCTGGGAGCCAGAAATCTTTCTGATTGAGAGGGGGTCAAATACTTCTTTCCCTCATTAAAATGCAAATCAATTTATAACATTTTTGACATGTGTTTTTCTGGATATTTTTGTTGTTATTCTGGCTCTCACTGTTCAAATAAACCTACCATTAAAATTATAGACTGATCATTTCTTTGTCAGTGGGCAAACGTACAAAATCAGCAGGGATCAAATACTTTTTCCCCCCACTGTATTTAGCAGATGTTATTGCGGATGTAGCGAAATGCTTGTGTTCTTAGCTCCAACAGTGCAGTAGTATCTAACAATTCACAACAATACACACTTCTAAAAGTAAAAATGGAATTAAGAATGAATATACAGTACCGGTCAAAAGTTTGGACACCTACTCAAGGGTTTTTCTTTTTTACTATTTTTTACTATTTTCTACGTTGTAGAATAATAGTGAAGACATCAAAACTATTAAATAACACATGGAATCATGTAGTAACGCAAAAAGTGTTAAACAAATCAAAATATATTTGAGATTCTTCAACGTAGCCACCCTTTGCCTTAATGACAGCTTTGTACACTCTTGGCATTCTTTTAACCAGCATCATGAGGTAGTCACCTGGAATGCATTTCAATTAACAGGTGTGCCTTGTTAAGTTCATTTGTGGAATTTCTTTCCTTAATGCATTTGAGCCAATCAGTTGTGTTGTGACAAGGTAGGGGTGGAATACAGAAGACGGCCCTATTTGGTAAAAGACCAAGTCCATATTATGGCAAGAACAGCTCAAATAAGCAAAGAGAAACGACAGTCCATTAATTGAAGGTCAGTCAATCCAGAAAATGTCAAGAACTTTGAAAGTTTCCTCAAGTGCAGTTGCAAAAACCAAGCGCTATAATGAAACTGGTTCTCATGAGGACCGCCACAGGAAAGGAAGACCCAGAGTTACCTCTGCTGCAGAGGATAAGTTCATTAGAGTTACCAGGCCAAATAGTTAAAGTAACAGACACATCTCAACATCAACTGTTCAGAGGAGACTGCGTGAATCAGGCCTTCGTGGTCAAATTGCTGCAAACAAACCACTACTAAAGGACACCAATAAGAAGTTGAGACTTGCTTGGGCCAAGAAACACGAGCAATGGACATTCGATCGTGGAAGTCTGTCCTTTGGACTGGGTCCAAATTTGAGATTTTTGGTTCCAACCGCTGTGTCATTGTGAGACGCAGAGTAGGTGAATGGAAGATCTCCGCATGTGTGGTTCCCACCATGAAGCATGGAGGTGTGATGGTGTGGGGGTACTTTGCTGGTGACACTGTCCAGTGATTTATGTAGAATTCAAGGCACACGTAACCAGCATGGCTACCACAGCATTCTGCAGCGATACGCCTCCCATCTGGTTTGCGCTTAGTGGGACAATCATTTGTTTTTCAACAGGACAATGACCCAACGCACCTCAACCCAATTTGAGATGGTTTGGGATGAGCAGAGTGAAGGAAAAGCAGCCAAGTGCTCAGCTTATGTGGGAACTCCTTCAAAACTGTTGGAAAAGCATTCCAGGTGAATCTACTTTGACCTGACTCATCCACTTCAGAAGTCATTCCAAGAGTTTCACGGAGATAGCTAGTCCCATAATACACATGCATATATAGCAACTGTAGTCGACTGGTAGAATAGTTACTTTTCCTAATTTAGCGTTATTGTGGAGTTTGAGAATCACATTTGGCTCGGCAGCTTATGAGATATTCCTGTCGTTCATCAACCGTGTGCTGTTGTCAGCGTGTGTGTCAGAGGGAGAAAGAATAGAAGACTGATGAAGAGGGACTTTGATGTGGAGAGACGGAGAGAGTGAAATGGACAGTGAGAAGGGGGTAGAGGCTGTCTGAGAGAAACCTTAGTCAGTAAAGACTCTGGAGGTTTCTCCATTGTGCCTGTCGCTCACCCTCATGGCTAAGCTCTGCCAAATCCACCCAACCAACCCCAAAGCTTCAAAGCCCTGCCCCTTACCGTTAGGGGGGTGGTTCAGAAAATGGCAGGTAATTGTTTTCCCTTTCCCCTTTCTACCACCACACTCTTCATGTGCAGGCCACCCACACTCTCCATATTGTTTAGGCTGACAAGACAGGAGCTAAGTGACCGAGCTAGCCAGGAAAATGAAGGGAAGGAAAAAAGAGAACAGAAGATGGCGGTTCTCCAAAGAAGGCAAGAAGGAGAGTGAGTTAAGAAAGGAAGACGGGGAGAGAGAAGCAGGGGAAAGGAATCAGCTTCTCGCTTCATCGATTCTCAAAAAGGATGAAAAAAGGAGCCACGTTCCTTTCAAATGGAAGCCGAGCGCAGCTGTAATCAACTGCCTGCTACTTTACCTGGCAGTACATTTCCATGGCAACCCTATTAGAAAGCCAATAGAACGGGGCCTTAGTTTGAAGGGGAATGCCAAATACTGGTGCAAAGATAGTTCACTGTGGTACAGGTACAGATGTAGGATCTTTAATTTGATCACTCTGTTACCAGAGAACTTTCCTGCAACACAATGTGTAGTGTATTTGAGGTTTAAAAAGGCTTCTAAAGTTTGGGATTTCCATTTAGAAATGTCAGACTTTATTTTCCCTTACAGAAAATGTACTAACCTCTACAAAAAGGCCCTTTGCATTTCCTGTTACAGGGTTATTACTGGCTCAAATTAAGATCCTACATCGGTACGCTACGAAAGGGGTTCTTACAGACGAAAAGGGTATTGGAAAGGCATGATTGGTATTATTGTGGTGGCTACTTCTCCCGGCCTCTTTGTGTAGAAATGCTAATGCTATCCTGCATATCTCCGGTTATGTTAGTGCCCAACCATGTTGTTCTCAACTGTATCTCTGTCTCTATTGACAATCAGCCCTATCCTGGATTTGAACCGGCTAACCTCAGCATTGCCCACAAAGACAATCACTCATCAGGCAAAATAGCTTCTCCTTCCTCACCCGTCTCCAGATCTCAAGCACAGGAACACCGCATCAATACTTAAAAAACAATATGCCTCACTTGCGTTCATTAGTTCTCTTTCCCTCTTAAACACATATACACTTACTGTATGCACAAGCACACACATTCTGGCTCTGAAAAGTTCCACACAGCCAGCGAGCCAACATGTCTCTACAGCGTGTAATCTTGAGGAATTTACAAAGTCCCTCTGCTTCTGTGAAAAACCCTTTGAGGTGATTTGCGTGGAGAAGTCGACGATTGAGATGTAAGGCTTTCTTTTTTTCCCTCTCGTCCTTCAAGCGTGTTTAGAACACACAACTGCCCCAGCATGCCAAACAGGATCTCCGAAATGAAAAAACCTTGAAGATCAAGGCTCGTAGGTCAAAGGTCGCCCCGCCGTGGCTCTTATCTCCGGGATTTCTGGAAACCTTTTATTTTGTTATCCTTTTATTCCTCCAGTCCTCAGCCAGACTCCACCTGTCAAGAGTTAGTCATAAATAACCATGAAGCTCTCTGTATATCACTCAGGGTCTGTTGAGTTTGAAGAATAACAAATGTCTTTATTAAATCAAGCAGCCAGACCTCTGCAGTATATTAAGTGTTAATGTAATTCCACCCCACTCCCTCTGTTCCACACCCCCCTTTCCTTTCTCTCCTCTACATTTCCTACTGCGTTCCTGTTCATTAGTTCTTGGATATTCTTCAGTGGGGCTCTGGACATGATTCACCGCCTTGACACCTGCTCGCCATGACACACACACACACACACACTTTCCCGAGAGACCCCCACACCCGCTATCCCCAGTTGAATTGGCAATCTCGCATGAACCGAAAGGTTAGATATGGCCTATAGTTTGCCGTGAACTCCAGATTTGGCACTGGTATTGGTAGTTTTTGTAAGTGCAAAGATCAAAAGGGAGGCAAGACTCTAATTTTTCCTTAAAGCTGAGATCTGTGCATTTGTTCTTATCTTTGTTTTGAGGAAATGAACGTCCAGCGTTGTTTTGAGGAAATGAACGTCCAGCGTTGTTTTGAGGAAATGAACGTCCAACTTTGTGGTAAAAAAAACATCCTAGTTAATACTCTGCTGTTCTATCGCACGTGCAGTGATGTTATGGGGGGGGGGGGCGCATTTTGTTTGAAGTAAGGTATTTGTAGTATCGCAAATAGACGTGGCAGTTTCACCTCTATGGATTCCAGCTTTAAGTAGGATATTAGGCAGTGTTATGCATCTAGTTGAGTTCTGGACCATCTCTGCCCTGGCCTGACATTTTAGTATTGCTGATGTAAAATTAAGGTAGACCTAATGCTCATACCTACTGCGATGGCCTTTTATATGGCCCTGTTGTAATTCTACACTCACCCTGAAGGGTATAGCTAGCTCAGAGTTAACGTTAATTGCTAATGCTAATAGCCAGTCATTATGCAGTTGTCACGATAGCGACTGCTGAGTTGGGTATTTGGTTCGGTTTGTAAAAAAAGTACTCTGGTTCTTTTGTACTATTAGTGCTTTAGTATACTGCCGATTTTACCAAAGGTGTCTAGCATATCATACTGGAGGATTTGGGGCTAGTTTCTCAGAAAATTGGATACAATAAGATAACCAGTTCAACCAAAGCTGTCCCACTGATTTTTGCAACAATCGTCACTTCGACACAATTTTGAGCTGGACGACTGGGACCTGATTTTGTTTTCTGCTTCGTTATTTATGACATACTCATTCTCACGGAACACCTGCCACTGTTGAGCATTGAGCGTCGTCGACCCCCAGTTAACTGAGAGCCGATCTTGAATTCCACCAGTGTCTGGATTTACCATACAGTTCTGTCCTGGCACACCTGGCCGGCACTAAAAGAAACTATATAATATTTTATTTCTCCACTCCAGGTCCTCTGTCATCACTATTTATCACCAGGTCTGATTTGAACGGGGAACCTGCTAGTATTGAACATGGCCAGTGTTTACGAGACCCAAGTGTGACAGAGTGGAAGCCCATCCTTTCCTTTCTCTGTCAACAGGTTATTTATCTACCACCGGTCCCACTACCAGGACCCCCGGCAGTATTAAACATGTCTCTCTCTGGTGAGGATGGGGTATTGAGATGTGTGACAGGTCGGGAGTATGTGGCGATGCGCCACACCTGCCCGGATTAAACATGGCAACATTTACGAGCCCCTCGTGGGACAAGAGAAGCAATCTTATTTTGGGTAATCGCGGTGCTCTTGGCTGCGGGTCCATCTGCTGCACACCTGCTTCAACTCTGAGATGAGTGGAGAGATCTTGTTGCGGCAGGGCCCGGGAATAGGAGAGTCCTGGGTCATCGGCAGTTTCCTCATTAGCTTCTTTCTCCGTAAGATGTGTGAAACATCTGGCAACCGCCTCTGTCCTATCGATCGCCTGTTTGTTTTTTTGTATGATGATTCCCACCCATTGACCCTGAAGACATGCTGAGGTTTCCTTCACAGCTGACATCTCTCATCCATTCATCCCTCCTTCTTTCTCACTCGCTCAAGCTTTGCCCTTTCCTCCCTCTTAAATCATAGATTCTATTGATAAATCAACTTTCTGCCCTTCGCACTCAAAAAAACATCTTTCCCCCACTTCCTTCTCACACCGACAATGCCCATCACACTGTTAGTTAGTTAGGTGATTAGTTAGGTAGTTATAATGTTCGCTTGCCTGTACTGGGTGACATGTTCACAGTTCCAAGAAAAGCCTGAACTTAGATACATTTATTCTGGCTCTCCAAAAAGATGGCTCTGAGCTTCTTTGATGGTAGGGGGAAACCTAATTGAAATTCTCCTCCCTGCCTTTCTCTTTCTCTCTTTACTGCCATGCTGCTGACACTGAAAATCTCCGCCTACTGCTGCCGACTCTGCACCCACACCGCTCTTTGAGCATTTCAGTGGTAGAGCAGAGCACGTCAACCGCTATCCATGTAACGATGTGGGGGGATTACTGCTTGTCCTGAAAGGCCACTGTGCCTTATCACCATGTAACACCCCCCTCCATGACCATCCAGTTATTTCTACTTAAAGCTGGAATCCTTAATGGTGAAACTGCCACGTCCATTTGCGATATTACGACAAAGTTACTGCAAACAGTAAACCGTTTTTCCCCGCTGACATCATTGCACGCGCGATAGAACAACACATTATGCACTACACATTTGTTTTACCATGCTGCGTAAACGCTCAGCTCAGCAACAATAACAGCGGAAGTATTGCCCGTCCACATCTACTACATTATTATGGCTGTAGAGGATGATCATAGTTTCTGTTTTAGACAGAAATGGATGGTGTGATCCAGGGGGACTTTATACTTATCTTTATCAATGTAAATGTTGATTCTCTATGTACTATCTTTGATCAGGATAGACTATATAAAATAAATACTCCCCCACATATCAATTGTTATGCCCCCCCTCATCTCCATATCTACAGTATTATTTTATGGCTGTAGAGGCTTGATCAAAGATGACATGTTCCACTAGAGCCAAATTAGAAATAACAGCAACCTGGAAGATGTTACTGTGGTAATGATAGGCATTCATCCTGGTGAAGTACAACAGAAATGTATGGTAAATGTACTAATGTGCTCCGTGATGTGTTTATTAATATGGTCTACAGATGTACGCTCTTTATTTTGCTGCGACAATACAGGTCAAATTATCTTTCAGCAACAGGATTTGAACGTTTAGTCTATAATGTTGCTTGATCGCAACATCGTTTATTTTATTTTTTCATTCCAAGATGGCATAGCAGTCAGACGTCCGTTGTCATCCTCTTGTCGTGTCCCGTGTGTATATATATATATATATATATATATATATATATATATATATATATATATATATGTATGTATGTATGTTTATAAAAATATATAAAAAGATATGCGAAGAAACGACCAGTTCTCATAGCTTTTAGCCGTACCCTTATCCTACTCCTCCTCTGTTCCTCTGTAGAGGTGAATCCAGGCGCTGCAGTGCCTGGCTCCACTTCTATTCCCCAGGCGCTCTCTTTTGATGACTTCTGTAACCGTAATAGCCTTGGTTTCATGCATGTTAACATTAGAAGCCTCCTCCCTAAGTTTGTTTTATTCACTGCTTTAGCACATTCTGTCAACCCGGATGTCCTAGCCGTGTCTGAATCCTGGCTTAGGAAGTCCACCAAAAACTCTGAAATCTTCAACCCTAACTACAACATTTGCAGACAAGATAGAACGGCCAAAGGGGGCGGTGTTGCAATCTACTGCAGAGATAGCCTGCAGAGTTCTGTCCTACTATCCAGGTCTGTCCCCAAACAATTTGAACTTCTACTTTTAAAAATCCATCTCTCTAAAAACAAGTCTCTCACCGTTGCCGCCTGCTATAGACCACGCTCTGCCCCCAGCTGTGCTCTGGACACCATATGTGAACTGCTTGTTCCCCATCTATCTTCAGAGTTCGTGCTGCTAGGTGACCTAAACTGGGACATGCTTAACACCCCAGCCATCCTACAATCTAAGCTTGATGCCCTCAATCTCACACAAATTATCAATGAACCTACCAGGTACCACCCCAAAGCCGTAAACACGAGCACCCTCATAGATATCATCCTAACCAACTAGCCCTCTAAATACACCTCTGCTGTTTTCAACCAAGATCTCAGCGATCACTGCCTCATTGCCTGCATCCGTAATGGGTCAGCGGTCAAACGACCTCCACTCATCACTGTCAAACGCTCCCTGAAACATTTCAGTGAGCAAGCCTTTCTAATTGACCTGGCCCGGGTATCCTGGAAGGATATTGACCTCATCCCGTCAGTAGAGGATGCCTGGTTATTTTTTGTAAATGCCTTCCTCACCATCTTAAATAAGCATGTCCCATTCAAGAAATGTAGAACCAGGAACAGATATAGCCCTTGGTTCTCTCCATACCTGACTGCCCTTAACCAACACAAAAACATCCTGTGGCATTCGGCATTAGCACCGAACAGCCCCCGTGATATGCAACTTTCAGGGAAGTTAGAAACCAATATACACAGGCAGTTAGAAAAACCCAGGCTAGCTTTTTCAAGCAGAAATTTGCTTCCTCCAACACAAACTCAAAAAGGTTCTGGGACACTGTAAAGTCCATGGAGAATAAGAACACCTCCTCCCAGCTGCCCACTGCACTGAGGATAGGAAACTCTGTCACCTCTGATAAATCCACTATAATTGAGAATTTCAATAAGCATTTTTCTACGGCTGGCGGTGCTTTCCACCTGGCTAACCCTACCGCGGTCAACAGCACTGCACCCCCCACAGCTACTCGCCCAAGCCTTCCCCATTTCTCCTTCTCCCCAATCCAGTCAGCTGATGTTTTGAAACGGCTGCAAAATCTGGATCCCTACAAATCAGCCGGGCTAGACAATCTGGACCCTTTCTTTCTAAAATTATCTGCCGAAATTGTTGCAACCCCTATTCCTAGCCTGTTCAACCTCTCTTTCGTGTCGTCTGAGATTCCAAAAAATTGGAGAGCAGCTGCTGTCATCCCCCTCTTCAAAGGGGGGACACTCTTGACCCAAACTGCTACAGACCTATATCTATCCTACCCTGCCTTTCTAAGGTCTTCGAAAGCCAAGTCAACAAACAGATTACCGACCATTTCGAATCCCACCGCACCTTCTCCGCTATGCAATCTGGTTTCAGAGCTGGTCATGGGTGCACCTCAGCCACGATATCGTAACCGCCATCGATAAGAAACAATACTGTGCTGCCATATTCATTGAACTGGCCAAGGCTTTCGACTCTGTCAATCACCACATCCTCATCAGCCTTGGTTTCTCAAATGATTGCCTCGCCTGGTTCACTAACTACTTCTCTGATAGAGTTCAATGTGTCAAATTGGATGGCCTGTTGTCCGGACCTCTGGTAGTCTCTATGGGGGTGCCACAGGGTTCAATTCTCGGGCCAACTCTTTTCTCTGTATACATCAATGATGTCGCTCTTGCTGCTGGTGAGTCTCTGATCCACCTCTACACAGACAACACCATTCTGTATACTTCTGGCCCTTCTTTGGACACTGTTAACCCTCCAGACGAGCTTCAATGCCATACAACTCTCCTTCCGTGGCCTCCAACTGCTCTTAAATACAAGTAAAACTAAATGCATGCTCTTCAATCGATCGCTGCCTGCACCTGCCCGCCCGTCCAGCATCACTACTCTGGACGGTTCTGAATTAGAATATGTGGACAACTACAAATACCTAGGTGTCTGGTTAGACTGTAAGCTCTCCTTACAGACTCACATCAAACATCTCCAATCCAAAGTTAAATCTAGAATTGGCTTCCTATTTCGCAACAAAGCATCCTTCACTCATGCTGACAAACATACCCTTGTAAAACTGACCATACTACCGATCCTTGACTTCGGCGATGTCATTTACAAAATAGCCTCCAATGCCCTACTCAATAAACTGGATGCAGTCTATCACAGTGCCATCCGTTTTGTCACCAAAGCCCCATATACTACCCACCACTGCGACCTGTACGCTCTCGTTGGCTGGCCCTCGCTTCATACTCGTCGCCAAACCCACTGGCTCCAGGTCATCTACAAGACCCTGCTAGGTAAATTCCCCCCTTATCTCAGCTCACTGGTCACCATAGCAGCACCCACCTGTAGCACGCGCTCCAGCAGGTATATCTCTCTGGTCACCCCCAAAGCCATTTCCTCTTTTGGCCGTCTCTCCTTCCAGTTCTCTGCTGCCAAAGACTGGAACGAACTACAAAAAGCTCTGAAACTGGAAACACTCATCTCCCTCACTAGCTTTAAGCACCAGCTGTCAGAGCAGCTCACAGATCACTGCACCTGTACATAGCCCATCTATAATTTAGCCCATACAACTACTATCCCCTACTGTATTTATTTATTTATTTTGCTCCTTTGCACCCCATTATTTCTATTATTTCTATTTCTACTTTGCACTTCCACTGCAAATCTACCATTCGAGTGTTTTACTTGCTATATTGTATTTACTTTGCCACCATGGCCTTTTTTGCCTTTACCTCCCTTATCTCACCTAATTTGCTCACATTGTATATAGACTTATTTTTCTACTGTATTATTGACTGTATGTTTGTTTTACTCCATGTGTAACTCTGTTGTTGTATGTGTCGAACTGCTTTGCTTTATCTTGGCCAGGTCGCATTTGTAAATGAGAACTTGTTCTCAACTTGCCTACCTGGTTAAATAAAGGTGAAATAAAAAATGCAATAAATTAGTATTAGCTGGTCAAAATGAGGCTTCATGAAAAGTGGAATTATTTTAATATAACTGTCTGTTCATGCGAGTTTAGAGTGAATTTATGTAAACCACAAAGCTCATCTGCATTTCCTGCGACAAATCTCAGCAACAAAAGAGTGATCAAATTAAGACCCTACATCTGTAAGTATGCCTAGATGTGTTTAATTAAAGACAATAATAAAAAGGGGTAGGTAAAGTACATGTAGAAAAGTATGTGTGCTTGACCATAGATTTATTTCAGCATTCCGGACTAGACGTGTGCCTTTCACTCTTTCAAATATACAGTGCATTCGGAAAGTGGTCAGACCCCTTGATTTTTCCACATTTTGTTACGTCACAGCCTTTTCAACAAAAAAAGAACGTTTTTAAAAAAATGTACCTCATCAATCTACATACCTTATTTACGAAAGTATTCAGACCCTTTGCTGAGATTCAAAATTGAGCTCAGGTGCATCCTGTTTCCATTGATCATCCTTGAAATGTTTCTACAACTTGATTGGAGTCCACCTGTGGTAAATTCAATTGATTGGATGTGATTTGGAAAGGCACACCTGTCTATCTAAGGTCCGACAAAAAATAATAAGCCATGAGGTCGAAGTTTCCCTAGAGCTCTGAGACAGGATTGTGTTGCACAGACCTGGGGAAGGGTACCAAAAAATGTCTGCAGCATTGAAGGTCCCCAAGAGCACAGTGGCCTCCATTCATAAATGGAAGAAGTTTGGAACCACCAAGACTCTTCCTAGAGCTGGCCACCCGGCCAAACTGAGCACTGAGCAATCGGAGGAGAAGGGCCTTGGTCAGGGAGGTGACCAAGAACCCGATGCTCACTCTGACAGAGCTCCAGAGTTCCTCTGTGGAGCTGGTTGTCCTTCTGGAACGTTCTCCCATCTCTACAGCACTCCACCAATCAGGCCTTTATGGTAGAGTGGCCAGATGGAAGCCACTCCTCAGTAAAAGGCACATGACAGCCTGCTTGGAGTTTCCCAAAAGGCGCCTAAAGGACTCTGACCATGATAAACAAGATTCTCTGGTCTGATGAAACCAAGATTGAACTCTTTGACTTGAATGCCAAGTGTCACGTCTGGAGGAAACCTGGCACCATCCCTACGGCGAAGCATGGTTGTGGCAGCATCATGCTGTTGGGATGTTTTTCAGCGGCAGTGAGTAGGAGACTAGTCAGGATTGTGGGAAAGATAAATGGACCCAACTACAGGGAGATCCTTGATAACCTGTTCCAGAGCTCTCATGACCTCAGCCTGGGGTGAAGGTTCACCTTCCAGCAGGACAATGACCCTAAGCACACAGCCAAGACAATGCAGGAGTGGCTTTGGGAGAAGTCTCAATGTCCTTGAGGCCCAGCCAGAGCCCAGATTTGAACCAAATCTAACATCTCTGGAGAGACCTGAATATAGCTGTGCAGCGACACTCCCCATCCAACCTGACAGAGATGAAGAGGATTTGCAGAGAAGAATGGGAGAAACTCCCCAAATACACGTGTACCAAGCTTGTAGCGTCATACCAAAGAAAACTTGAGGCTGTAATCACTGCCAAAGGTGCTGAGTAAAGGGTCTGAATAATTATGTAAATGTGGGAGTTCTGTTTTTATTTTTAATAAATGTGTAAACATTTCTAAAAACCTGTTCTTGCTTTGTCATTATGGGGTATTGTGTGTAGTTTGAGGGGGGGGACATTTTAATCAATTTTAGAATTGGGCTGTAACATAACAAAATGTGGAAAAGGTCAAGGGGTCCGAATACTTTCTCAATTCACTGTATGTATTTACAATGTAGTATCTGTATGTACACATGGATGCTGGCTCATGTTGACTCCAATGCTTCCAACAGTTGTCAAGTTGGCTGGATGTCCTTTGGGTGGTGGACCATTCTTGATACACACAGGAAACTGTTGAACGTCAACCCAGCAGCATTGCAGTTCTTGACACAAACCAGTGCACCTAGCACCTATTACCATACCCTGTTCAAAGGCACTTAAATCTGTTGTCTTGCCGATTCACCCTCTGAATGGCACACATACACAATCCATGTCTCAGTAGTCTTGAGGCTTAAAAATAATTTTCTTCCCCTTCATCTACACTGATTTGAATTGGATTTAACGAGTGGCATCAATAAAGAATATCATTCACCTGGCCAGCCTATATCATGGAAAGAGCAGGTGTACACTGTCATATATGTATGTACACTGTACAGGATTCTAGCACTAAAAACAAACCCTTACCTTTTTCAAATCTGTATTTCGCAGCTTGGACTTTTGTGATGGACAGTTAGATAAGCATGTGATACATGTGATGAGCTAGTGTTCACCAGAAACAAACCATTTACCTAAGCTGCGGTCTGACTGATGAAGAATGACTGACACACACACACACACACACACACACACACACACACACACACACACACACACACAATCAATTCTCCTGACACACAGACTGATTGAAAGGGAGAAAATGAAAAATGCAGATTGTCTCCGTGAACAGTTCCACTCAGTCTGTGAGATGAAATGACTTGGTAATCTGAGAAATGACTTGGACACGTTATCATCATGGTAGAGCTGTCCTCTGGAGCGCTTCGCCAGCTGCTGTCTTTTGATTCTGATTTACACCGGCTCTCTTGCACTGGCTTTGTGCACACACTGACACACTACACTGACACGCCAACACACACACACTACATACGCTCACACACAAAACACACACATGCATATTGACAACACACACAGACACTCTTTCACGATCTTCACACACACTGCTTCTACTGTTTATTATCTATCCCGATTGCCTAGTCACTTTTACCCCTACCTATATGTACATAATGTATTATCTCAACTACCTCGTACCCCGGCACATTGACTCAGTACCGGTACTCCTTGAATATAGTCTCCTTATTATTTTGTGACTATTTCCTTTTTTGCAAAATCAAATCAAAGTTTATTTGTCACGTGCGCCGAATACAACAGGTGTAGACCTTGCAGTGAAATTTTTATTTACAGGCTCTAACCAATAGTGCGAGGGGAAAAAAAGGTGTGTGTGTGTGTGTGTGTGTGTAAGTATTTGACTTACTTTTGAACTCTGTTGCGAAGGGGCTCGTAAGTAAGCATTGCAAAGTAAGGTCTACACCTGATATATTCAGCATTGCACAGTAAGGTCTACACCTGATATATTCAGCATTTCACAGTGAGGTCTACACTTGATATATTCAGCATTGCACAGTAAGGTCTACACCTGATATATTCAGCATTTCACAGTGAGGTCTACACTTGATATATTCAGCATTGCACAGTAAGGTCTACACCTGATATATTCAGCATTTCACAGTGTGGTCTACACCTGATATATTCGGCGCATGTGACAAATAACATTTGATTTGATGTTATCTATCTGATAAGATCATTCTGTCTGCATTCTGCCTGCTTGAAGTCAACTATGAGGCCTATAGTGAAGGAGTCTATAGGCCAGGGATCATCAATTAGATTCAGCCACTGGACTATTTTTGTCGAAGCTGCTGGTCGGGGTGCCGGAACATAATTTCTACACTGCAAATTGACTACAACTATGCCCCAAAAAAGAGTGTATTTTGAAAATAACATTTCATACCTTGATTCTATTGAGACACAATGAAAAGTACGCTTAAATGTTTTTTTCTATTTGTGGCAATACTTGGCAACAAATATATAAAACATAAAAAATAAAATAAAAAAACTGAATTCATTGTGATTTTAGTATTTTTGACCGAAAACAACAATTGTAAAAAAATAAAAAATAAAAATAAAAAATTGTTGGGGGGGAATTCCTCTCGGGATGGTTTTGTCCAACACTTCTATAGTCGCCTTTTGGTAAAGTCGTCAATGCTTCACTTGAAGACTACTGGCATAAGTCTATATGACAGTGTCCCACTAAATGGCAAAATAGCTGTCACATCTCCTATGCCTCATTATGGGATTTGTGACTTGGTATTTAAGCATACTTTTTTCATTGTCATGAACCACCAAACCCATTAATTAGGCTATAGGCCTATTGGTGTCATATCCTATTTCTGTGTGTTGACACTTTGCTGTTCTATTGCCTCTTATGGCATTATCATTGATGAGCACGGAATAAGAATAATTGCAATGTTCAAGATGAGTCAAGTTCCATAGTTCATACTGATAATCCTAGAGAAGCACAGAATGAGACATATTTAAAATATCAATTTAAAACACCTGTCGGATACCATTTATCTACAATTCCTAGAGATACCTGTATCTCTTTCTCAAAATGGATGTCGATGAGCATTAGTAATTTAAACAGTCTCGTGGGACAAACACTTAACTCCCTCACTTAATTAATGCACTCCAAAAATCTGAAGAACTTTCTTTGAGAGAAACTTTCTGTTGAGGGGAGAGTCAACAAGGCCTGTGTAAATGGGAGAGTCTGAAAGGCTATGTAAATCCTTGCTCTATATACCCCCGTTCAAGTCAAGTACTTCTAGCCCCCTGAAAAGCTGGAAAGAGGCGTTTTAAGTTTGCTGTTGTAGTTGAATGCTTGCTTGGACACCATTAAGCTACTACTGCAATCTCTGCAGCCTCTTGCTGTAGCCTAAACTCCCAACTGTGTGCCTTGCCTTACCAGTGTAGTTTTACCGGGAATCTTCAAAGGATCTTGAATGGGTTTTATTGCAATGCTGGAATTAGACGTGTTGCGGCAGTGGTGGCAGTTTTAGGTGTAGCTAACCCAGTGGCACTCTGAAGTGACTCTTCCCTCAGTATTGAATTATTCAGCGTCGCTCTATTTCCCTAGTTTGAGAATGCCAGTGGGATGTTCTTAGTGGAAGACGAATAGAGAGAGAATTGTGTGTGGGTGTGCCTCATTGCCTGCTAGGCCTGCACGACATGGGGGAAACATTTAATTGTGTTTTTTGTACCAAATATTTGACTTGCGATTTTCTAGATCGAAACACCCTTGGGTAAACTGTTGGAATCATAGTAATAGATTGCTCATTCTAACTTTGTGGTTGGAATGCAGTTTTGTTTGGCATGACAACAAATGAAAAAGTAAGGAAGGAGGTGGTTGTGACAGAGTAGGAACCAAAGTGTTGGTCAATGTTTTTAGATTGTACCTAATTTAAATCTAATTAGTGTCCTTTCTCTTTGCCTTTTCCTCTGATTTTAAAAACAAGCTGTTGCACAAACAATCATGACATACTCCGCCACTGGTACCGGACGGTATTAAAGCAATCGTTTGCTAGTGTGATTTACCTTCACAGAGGATTTAGCTAGCCAGGTACCACTTATCATTAGAGGCTAACACACATTTTGAACGCATATGTACAGCTTGCTAAGAACAACTAATTAGCGTTTTGAAGAGAACAAGTTACACAAACTAAAAGTTTAATATAGAAAACATGGATTTATATTAAGAAGCTAAGTGGAAAGCTGTGTCATTCTTGCTTGGGGAAAATCTGACTGCATGCTGTGATTTAGTCAATGCTTGCAGAGTCGGTGAATCTCGAGCACAAGGAACTGTGAGTGATGGGGCGGGGCTTGGTGTGTGGGATTGGGAAGTGGACAAAAGAGGAGAAATTGAGAGAGAACTCCATCAACGTGAGCAATAAATCACATGTTAAAAAAACAGGCGTTACACACTAAGTGTGGTTTCAAAATATCGCAGCCTCTTGTGATATGGATATTGCACATGTCAATATCACAATATCGATTAAAATGTGATCAATCGTGCAACCCTACTGCCTGCATATACAATTGAAGTCGGAAGTTTACATACATACACCTTAGCCAAATACTTTTAAACTCAGTTTTTCACAATTTCTGACATTTAATCAGAGTAAAAATTCCCTGTTTTAGGTCAGTTAGGATCACCAGTTTATTTTAAGAATGTGAAATGTCAGAATAATAGTAGAGAATGATTTATTTCAGCTTTTATTTATTTCATCACATTCCCAGTGGGTCAGAAGATACACTCAATTAGTATTTGGTAGCATTGCCTTTATATTGGTTAACTTGGGTCAAACGTTTCGGGAAGCCTTCCACAAGCTTCCCACAATAAGTTTGGGGAATTCTGTCCCATTCCTCCTGACAGAGCTGGTGTAACTGAGTCAGGTTTGTAGGCCTCCTTGCTCGCACATGCTTTTTCAGTTCTGCCCACAAAATTTCTATAGGATTGAGGTCAGGGCTTTGTGATGGCCACTCCAATACCTTGACTTTGTTGTCCTTAAGCCATTTTGCCACAACTTTGGAAGTATGCTTGAGGTCATTGTCTATTTGGAAGACCCATTTGCCACCAAGCTTTAACTTCCTGACTGATGTCTTGAGATGTTGCTTCAATATATCCACATAATTTTCCTTCTCTCATGATGCCATCTATTTTGTGAAGTGTACCAGTCCCTCCTGCAGCAAAGCACCCCCACAACATGATGCTGCAACCCCGTGCTTCACAGTTGGGATGGTGTTCTTCGGTTTGCAAGCTTCCCCCTTTTTCCTCCAAACATAACGATGGTCATTATGGCCAAACAATTCTATTTTTGTTTCATCAGACCAGAGGCCATTTCTCCAAAAAGTACAATCTTTGTCCCCATGTGCAGTTGCAAACCGTAGTCTGGCTTTTTTATGGCGGTTTTGGAGCAGTGGCTTCTTCCTTGTTGAGTGGCCTTTCAGGTTATGTCAATATAGGACTCGTTTTACTGTGGATATAGATACCTTTTTTTCCTCCAGCATCTTCACAAGGTCCTTTTGCTGTTGTTCTGGGATTGATTTGCACTTTTAGCACCAAAGTACATTCATTTCTAGGGGACAGAACTCGTCTCCTTCCTGAGCGGTATGACAGCTGCTTGGTCCCATGGTGTTTATACTTCAGTACTATTGTTTGTACAGATGAACGTGGTACCTTCAGGCGTTTGGAAATTGATCCCAAGGATGAACCAGACTTGTGGAGATCTACAATTTTTTTTTGAGGTCTTGGCTGATTTCTTTAGATTTTCCCATGATGTCAAGCAAAGAGGCACTGAGTTTGAAGGTAAGCCTTTAAATACATCCAATTGACTCAAATGATGTCAATTAGCCTATCAGAAGCTTCTAAAGCCATGACATAATTTTCTGGAATTTTCCACGCTGTTAAAAGGCACAGTCAACTTAGTGTATGTAAACTTCTGACCCACTGGAATTGTGATACAGTGAATTATAAGTGAAATAATCTGTCTGTAAACAATTGTTGGAAAAATTATTTGTGTCATGCACAAAGTAGATGTCCTAACCGACTTGCCAAAACTATAGTTTGTTAACAAGACATTTTGTGGAGTGGTTGAAAAATGAGTTTTAATGACTCAACCTAAGTGATGTAAACTTCCAACTTCAACTGTATGCCTTTTTGAGGCTGCCTTCCACCAGGCATTACACTACTAAGTTGCTGTCTGGTGACTCTAGGCTATATACCAATTGTAATTCCATAAAGCTCCAGCAAATACAAGGAAAATGTGGATGATTTGATGCTACGTGTCCAGAACTAGTCCAAATCGTCTGTTTCAACCATCTCTCAATCGTTGTTTTTCCTTTCTCTTTATTTCTTATGGATCTTCAGTCTGAAATGCGTGTTGAGTGCCTTAACATCTGGCCCCGGGCCCCCGGAGTCCTCTTCAGCCCTCAAATCCCTCACACTGTCACCTCTTCAGCCCTGCAGCCCCTCTCAAATCCCTCACACTGTTATCTCACGAGAGCGGGTGCATCTCGATAGTCTAAGCTGGCTCATCTCCTCTCTTCCATCTGAACTGATGTGGAAGAACCTGACAGGAGGAAGCAAGTTCACAGTAGCTATCTGGTATCCAATAGCTCCTAACCTGTGGAGGAGCGTACTTTACTCCAGCACTAGTCACAGCCCCACAGACCTCTCTGATATGGCTCTTCAGAAATCTGCCCATCCTTGTGGGCCGCTCTGGCACCCCAATGGTGGAACAAGCTCCCTCACGATGCCAGGACAGCGGAGTCAATCACCACCTTCCGGAGACACCTGAAACCCCACCTCTTTAAGGAATACCTGGGATAGGATAAAGTAATCCTTCTAACCCCCCCCCCCTTTAAAAGATTTAGATGCACTATTGTAAAGTGGTTGTTCTACTGGATATTATAGGTGAATGCACCAATTTGTAAGTCGCTCTGGATAAGAGCGTCTGCTAAATGACTTAAATGTAAGGAGAATATTAGCAGCTGGGCTGTGTTTCCCCTACCATTGTATAGGCAGGGTCGGCTCCCCTGCCTAGATCTGATGCCCCCACTTGAAGGACTGGAATGTTGGTGTCATTAGGACATTGCACTGTGATATTGGGTTGTAATTTGTTCCCTTGATGTGTTCTCAACTCTTTACTTGGGCAGTATATTCAGGGGCTGACGTCATGCCAGTTGAAGACAACATTCAGTAAATGCAGTGAAGAGAATCATAGACTTTGCCTTCATCCGTTTTTTACTGTCCCTTTTGGCGCTGATGGCCCCCCGCTTAGAAATGCAGGGCTTTCCCTATTTCCTGTTTGTCGCGTAGAAAGTAATTAGTTTCAGATTGTAGTAGTCCCCTGTAACTGGCGTTGGAGCGAGGCATTGGTAATCCTTGTCATCCACAGAGG